>NC_090448.1:93146692-93452828 GCF_031143425.1 Pleurodeles waltl
GGCAAGAAGGTTTGGGATGACCCTACAGAGGGGGCCAAGTTCAACACAGCCTTTATCACAAATAGCTGCTTTAAGACCTGCCCTATACTGGATCTGTGTAAACAGAAATCACTTGGCAGGTGTTTATCTGCAAACTGCTGAGGAAGTATTAGCTATGCAACATACAAAGGAGCATAACTGGTGGGATCATGTAAGCAACGTACTTATTAAGTTAGGCATGGGTTGTCTATAGCAGAAACCTAGTCAAATAAATGGTGAGAGCACTGTAGTTGTCAAGGAAGTATATGGACCTTTGGAATTTATTGCTGCTAGTAAGAACACTAACCTTCTAACTGCTTACTATTGTAAGCATTACACCCCTAGTCAAACCACCTATCTAACAGAACAGAAACATACACTATACATAAATTGTAGGCTAGGAACACTTCTAACTAGAGTGTATCATTCTAAATGAGTGGTACACCTGTCCCAAGATAGCAAATGCACTTTAAGGGGCAAGGATACAATATCACACAGTATGCTTTTCTTCACAAAAACGACAGGCCTGAAGCACAATTGGCTTTGACCTCTGTTGAATAAGTTTGGAAAAAGGTTTTATCATGATCCTTCATCATTGCGCTATAGGGCAGACGATATTGATATAGTTTGTGCAGTTGCCTCCTATATATAGACTGCATGGCTTATCCTGAGAAAAAAATAGAGGGATGAAATACAGTACTTTATTTGTATTTATACATCTGATTCATGAATCATTTTATGCACTTAGAAATAATGAACTTTTTGTGTGATTGTATAGTTCTTACTGTGATTTTATTGTAGATGTACTTGGTTGTCATCTGCGAGTGTTTACTTGCATTCTGCAAATAGTTGTCCCGTTTATCCCCGGCTGTAATTCTGTGTTTGTATGCTAAGGCTATAAGCTGAAACATTTATAATATACTAAGCCAAACTGATTGACTCTCCTGATCCAGGACCTACTTCTATTCCTGTAACTTGTTTTTTGTAATATAGTACACTATCCGGCTAATGGTTTGGTGGTGGCAATATGTTAAACAAATATTTCCTGTAATTTTGTTCCAGTGAAGCACAGGGTTCCTTGAAGTATAAATTTAGTGAGTTAAGGCAGCTTTGGTGAATTGCACCCATTTCCACCATGTGTAGGGGGATAGTTTGGATGAGTCTTTCCATTCATTGAGGATAACTTTGAGGCCAGTTGTGACTAGAATGTCCCACAGGAGACAGACATCTTTTTTTTTTTAATGCTTGTTTAATGTCAGTGGGGAGGATGCCCAGTGTAATAGATGCTAAAGTAGGAGCCCATTTTGTGTGAAATATTTGAGATATTGTATTTGTAATGCCAGAACAGTTTGGTGGAGATGCACTCCATTAGCATGTGTTTTAAGACTCCTGTTTTCTTCTCACAGCTCCAGCATGTGTCTGAGGATTGGTGGCCTAGCTTATAAAGTTTGGTCGAAGTCCAGTTGGCCATATTGGCAATCCAGTATCTGCTTTGTGCTAGTGATGGATTTCAATGAAGAATGGCACACTCTGGTGCAAACTAGACAACTTTATGTCTCACTTGTCTATATAACCACGATCATCTGATCATTCGGTCATTCATGCATTCACTCACTCATTCTCCCACCCTCCCCCCTCCTCCTCCCACTGTCCCGCCCCGCCTCCCTATCCACCTCCCCTTCCCCATGTACTCCCTATTCTTTACCCCCTATTCTTTACCCCCTTTCACCTTCTTCTTCTCTTCCCTTGTCTCCACTCTTTTTCTCGGTCTCATTCATCTACAACTGAGGTACTGTAATCATTCACCACAACATCAAAAACCACTCCATCACAATACATACACTGATAAACCTCACCATTGCACACAAATGCACTCATTTCTACCCTCTACCTTTATAAATGTGTACTTACTCCTCATGCTATATCCTAAACTACTTTTCCCACTTGATTTGATGGTACCATACAATTTATTGTTTTTTTTCTTTTATGTTATTAAATTTTCCTATTGTACAAAATCCAAATAAAACACTCTTGAAATTAAAAAAACATGAAGTACAGGGTTCCAATTAATAACAGTGCACTTAATGCTTATCTTGGTCCAGGTATATTGCATCTTTGGATTCTTTATCTACTAGAGGCTCCTCCCATTCACCAGGTTACAGGATGAAATCTAGAGGGATTTGAGATCACAGTAAGGTCACAGTATGTTCTGTAAATTGAGGATAAGAAGGGTCACTACTGTCCCATTTGGAGGCATGCACTTTGACACATCTAAAGTAGTGGTCCATGTGCCTAATGTGTTTGCACTCTTCATACATGCTTACTAGGATGCAGTCATAGGAATGCAGCTCTTTTCCACTCTGTGATTCACAAAGGTGTGGCTGACCTCCTTGCCTCTGAGTTCCAAAACTCCCTGAAAGCCATAAACAATTTTGGGGATAGCCTCTATTGCTATATCCAAAGCGCATTGTAATGTAAATCTCGATATGCCAAGATTGACCTAGGAAAACCTGAGGATGGCAAAAACGACTTACACCAGAATAGCAGCACAAGAAAGAGGATGGAAACTCAATCAAGTCTAATATGAAATGACCAGGCAGAAGCCAGAACCTGATGAGAGACTGGAACAAGCTGATTATGAACAAATATATTCTGTACAAGGACACAACATTCAAAGGACAGGAAAACAAAGGTTGGTATTGCCTGTCCCTACTGAAAACAAGTGCTGTATGTCCTCCTATACCAACAATGGCCATTTGAGGATTGACAAGGCATTCAAACTCCTAAAACAGACTCTTCCGACCTTACATGGAATGAGGTGTTAAAAACTACTACAAAGTCTCATCGCTCATAATGCCCTTCCTAGTTACAGCCCCCATGGGACATCTAGAAAGTATTGGCCCAAAGCTCCCTATATGTATTGATTTCTTGTCCTTAGATATGAATTTCAAGGGAATTCAGAACATCATGGTCATCACAGACCCCCTCACTCAAGATGCCCAAGTATTTCCAAAGAGACCATAATGCGTTCACAGTTGCCAAAGTACATGGGAAGAATTATTTTATGCCTTACAGTTAGCAAGCCAGACTCCGTTCAGACCATGGGCTGGATTGGAGACTACATTCATCAAACAGATGGTGAAACTGGCAGGAATCATGAAGACCTCCCCAACACCCTACCATCCAGATTTAGGGCAAACAGAACAATTTTTCACCTGTTGGTGATTCTGTCACATGTTTAAAAGCAATAATAGAGCCAGGATGCAGCTATGATTGGTGAGAAGACGTAAAAACCAAGCCCTGGTCCATTATCTGCAAAATAAAGGAAAAATAAATAAGGCGGTAGAGAGAAGAACCACCAGACACAGGAGCTCCCTTTGAGACCCAGAAATACTGATACTACAAAGTTCTCTGTAGAAATCATCATCTCCCACTTGGAGAGTGTTTAAAGTTTATCAGAATAAAACAATGAAACTGGTGACGATCCGAACAATAGAGCAGCCAGGAACAATGTGGAAAGCAAGACTGAGAAAGTAAGCATGCAGCAGGGACCAGAAAATTGATCCGGAAGGAGACAGCTTTCAAAAGAATCAGATTTGAATAGGTGAGCAATGTGAGCCTTGCTCTGTTTTATTTATATTGTTTTGCTTAGTGAGCAAATTCACAGGATTCAGTTAAGCCTTAAAAACTAGACTGAACAGAAGCCAGATTGATGATTTGTTTCTTGTGGCTCAACATTGATACTTCTAACTCAACCAAGGAAGAGGAGTTCAAATTCTCTGAATTGGACAATGTGATTCCCTTGCTGTCCAGGGAATCCTCAACATGCCGTAAGCTCATAGGTCATCCTATATTGCACCAGGGGTACAGTGCGATTTGTCTTTGAAGGTCGTATCTAACCAGTTGAGTGTCATCAAGCTGGGCTGATCATCAAGCAAACCACCAACCTGGGTTAAGGAACTATCAATTTAGGGGTGAAACAAGTGGCCACTGCTCGCAGGTAGCATGATGTGATACACCGCCCTGCCCAGATGCACTCTAGCAGTTTTAAAGTGACTGGAAATTCTTAATAACCCCTTCGCTGCCAGGCCTTTTCCCCCTCCTGTGCCGAGCCTTTTTTTGGCTATTTGGGGCAGTTCGCACTTAGGCCCTCATAACTTTTTGGTCACATAAGCTACCCACGCCAAATTTACGTCCTTTTTTTCCAGCATCCTAGGGATTCTAGAGGTACCCAGACTTTGTGGGTTCCCCAGAAGGAAACCAAGAAATTAGCCAAAATACAGTGAACATTTTGTTTTTTCAAAAAAATGGGAAAAAGGGCTGCAGAAGGCAGCTCGTGTTTTTTTTCCCCTGAAAATGGCACCAACAAAGGGTTTGCAGTGGCAAGATCACCATCTTCTCAGCTTTCAGGAACAGGCAGACTTGAATTGGAAATCCCAATTTTTCAATACAATTTTGCCATTTTACTGGGACATACCCCATTTTTACTTTTTTTTGTGCTTTCAGCCTCCTTCCAGTTAGTGACCAAAATGGGTGAGAAACCAATGCTGGATCCCAGAAAGCTAAACATTTCTGAAAAGTAGAACAAAAAATTCTGAATTCAGCAAGGGGTCATTTGTGTAGATCCTACAAGTGTTTCCTACAGAAAATAACAGCTGAAATAAAAAAATATTGAAATTGAGGTGAAAAAAACAGCCCTTTTTCTGCACTTTTTCCTGCGATGTCAGATTTTGAAAGCAATCTACCGTTACGTCAGCTGGACTCTTCTGGTTGCGGAGATATATAGGGCTTGTAGGTTCATCAAGAACTCTAGGTACCCAGAGCCAATAAATGAGCTGCACATTGCAACAGGTTTTTATTCTATACCGGGTATGCAGCAATTCATTTGCTGAAACATAAAAAGTGAAAAATAAGTATCAAGAAAACCTTTGTATTTCCAAAATGGCCACGAAATAAGGTCTTGAGAAGCAGTGGTTATTTGCACATCTCTACATTCCGGGGTGCCCATACTAGCATGTTAATTACAGGGAATTTCTCAAATAGACGTCTTTTTTACACACTGCCTTATATTTGGAAGGAAAAAATGTTGAGAAAGATAAGGGGCAATAACACTTGTTTTGCTATTCTGTGTTCCCCCAAGTCACCCGATAAAAATGGTACCTCACTTGTGTGGGTAGGCCTAGCGCCCACGAAAGGAAATGGCTCAAAACACAACGTGGACACATCACATTTTTTCACAGAAAACAGAGGTGTTTTTTGCAAAGTGCCTACCTGTAGATTCTGGCCTCTAGCTCAGTCAGCACCTGGGGAAACCTAGCAAACCAGCGCATATTTGGAAACTAGACACCTAGGGGAATCCAAGATGGGGTGACTTGTGGGGATCTGACCAGGTTCTGTTACCTAGAATCCTTTGCAAACCTCAAAATATGACCCAAAAAACACTTTTTCCTCTCATTTCGGTGACAGAAAGTTCTGGAATCTGAGAGGAGCCAAAAATTTCCTTCCATCCAGCGTTCCCCCAAGTCTACCGATAAAAATGGTACCTCACTTGTGTGGGTAGGCTTAGCGCCCACGAAAGGAAATGGCCCAAAACACAACGTGGACACATCACATTTTTTCACAGAAAACAGAGGTGTTTTTTGCAAAGTGCCTACCTGTGGATTTTGGCCTCTAGCTCAGCCGGCCCCGGGGGGGGCAGAAATGGACTAAAATAAATTTGCCTGGTGCCTAGTTGTTTCTGCCCCCCTTGGGGGAAGACTGACCTAAAATCTGGCCCCAAGGAGGGCAGAAATTGTCTAAATACAATTTGCCCCCCAGGGGAGCGACCCTTGCCTAATGGGTCGCTTCCCATCTATAAAAAAACAAACAGAGAGGTTTCTGCCCCCCCTGGGGGCAGATCGGCTTAATAACAATAGGCCGATCTGCCCCTGGGGGGGCAGAAATGGCCTAAAATAAATTTGCCTCCCCAACCCCCCCCCCGGGGAGTGACCCTTGCCTACGGGGTCCCCTTGCGTGAATGCGCAAAAAAAAAGATCCCTGGTGCCTAGTGGTTTCTGCCCCCCTTGGGAGCAGATTTACCTTAAAACGGCCGATCTGCCCCCAAAGCAGGCAGAAATGGCCTAAATACAATTTGCCCCTCCAAGGGAGCGACCCTTGCCTAAGGGGTCGCTCCCCATCTGTAAAATAACAACAAAATAAAAAAATCCCCGGTGCCTAGTGGTCTCTGCCCCCCTTGGGGGCAGATCGGCCTAATTAAAATAGGGGGCAGAAATGGCCTAAAATAAATTTGCCCCCCAGGGGAACGACCCTTGCCTAAGGGGTCGCTCTCCACCTCTAAAATCAAAATAAAAAAAAAAAAGATTTTTTTTTTTATCTCTGGTGCCTAGAGGTTTCTGCCCCCGGGGGGGGGGGGGCAGAAAAGGCCTTTAAAAAAATGCCCCCCCTGGGAGCGACCCTTGCCCAAGGGGTCGCTCCCTTATGCCAATTTCCTTTTTTTTAAAAACATCCCTGGTGTCTAGTGGCCATTTCAAAAGCCAGATTGCTTTGCAATCCAGCTTTTGAACTGCTCAGAGAGACTTCAAAGGGAAGGAAATAAATTTCCTTCCCTTTGAAGCCTCTCCGGGACTCCTCCACGTGATCGGAAGAGAAATGCTTTGCATTTCTCTTTCGATCGCGTGGAGGAGGCCTTCTGTGACAATCAGCGCGCTGACGTCACAGGGGGGGGTGGGGGGTTTCCATCCCTGCCTTGGGGGGTGGGGGGGAACCCCACAGAGGGAGCGCTAGCTAGCCCCAAACGGCCTTCCCCACGTTCGGGAAGGCCTCGTATGAAAGGGGAGACTCTCCCCTTTCTTACGAGGCCTTCCTGAACGTGTTTCCTGGCTGTGCTGCGATCGGGGGCCAGGAGATGCCACTAGACGCCAGGTATTTCACTTGGGGGTGTCAGCCCCCCTAGGGAAACGGGCCGCAATGCCCCCTCCCCCCCGCCCCGAGAGCAATATTTGAAAATGTTTATGTTGGGGCCGCCTGGGGGGGGCGCGATCGCACGCGATCGTGCCACCCCCAGGTGCTATTTAAAAAAAAAAACAACGAAATTGACAGGGGGTCGCCCATAGGTAGGGTTTCCCTCTGGGCCATTTTGGCCCCAAGGAAACCCTACAACTACCACAAAAAAAAATACAGATATATAGATATAGATATAGATATCTATCTATCTATCTCTCTCTCTCTCTCTCTATATATATATATATATATATATATAGATATATCCATGTAGATAGATATATCTATATAGATATATCTATATCACTTTTGTCAGTGCATGTGTGGTTTCCCTGGGGGCTGCAATCGGCCCCCAGGAAAACCAGACCCACATATAAAAGTGATATATATATATATTTGCCACCAGTGCAGCTTGCGTCTTCAAAGCAGTGCACATACTTCAACTGACGCATTTCAACTGTAGCTTTTAGGCAGCAATAAAGAAGTCAAGTAAGTCTTGTTATTATGTTTCTGCTACAAAAGGATCAGACTATTGTCTAGTGGCAGTTTTAGTGCCATAAAGAAGCGCAGAAGGTTTATATGACTACTGCAAAGAGCAAATCTGTATTTTAAGTAAATAGTTGAGTACGTTAGTAAAGTCAGCCACTACCTGCGCTATAATACAAATGAAATGTATGTGCGGGGGGTGGCTCTGGAGAGATGAAGAGCACGTTTGCTGGGTGGTAATGAGGGAATCCGAGGAGGAGGACATGGGAGTGGGAGCACCAATAATGATTGTTGGACTGGGCGCAGGAGGTGCTAAAGACTGTGACGAATGGTATGTGACAAGGTGTCTGAGTGTCTTGAAAGAACGTGCTGATTGAGGGAAGAAGCGCAGGTACGGTGGCCTCTACTGTTGCACGTATCACACACAAACACCAGCAATTTTGTTACTGTCTATGTAGGCTAGTGTTTTAGAGCAACAGTTTAGCCAATAGCTGAGATGGCATCTTGATGGATGACTGCTGCTGACGTCACTCTGGTTATAGAGGACAGCTCTGACATAGGATCAGAGACTGAGAGAGCAGATACTGAGACAGCATCGGAGGGATAGGACAATGGCGCAGACTCTGGGAGCGATTTTTTAGTTGGAGGAGTCCCATTGGATAACTCCTTCCAGTAAATTGTGAGGGAGGTGATGAGGGCAGTCCTGTTGCCCCCTCGCAAGCACAGTCTGTGCAACAGGGCAATAGTGGGTTAGCCCAACCCAGAGAGCAGGTGAATGCGGGGGCAAGCACATAGAGGGTGCTCTCTTGGGGGCTCCCCAATTTAGTTCAGCCCCGAATTCCACTGCCCGAATTGTATTGTGGAGACATCAAAATTATCTATCACAAAACAAACTGGTTTTGTAAGGCAGGCACCTGTGTTTTTGGTCCTGGGTTCGGCAGCTATATAGGGAAACATACTAAACACAAACATTTCTGGAAACTAAACATCCGGTGGAGTCCACAGAGGTGTGACTTGTGTGGATTCCCCAAAGTTTTCTTACCCAGAATACCCTGCAAAGCTGAAATGTTCAATAAAAACTCTATTTTTCTTGTATTTCTGTCACACAAACTACAGGAATATGCTGCGATCCACAAAATTCCTACCACCAAGTGATTCCTCACCTGTCCTGATAAAAACATTACCCCACTTGAGTGCCTATACCTAGTGCCTGCGTAAGGAATGGATCACCCCAGGGTCAACAGCTGCCTCATGTAAGGACCAACATTGACCGTTGTGTGATCTATTCCTGTCGCGGGCACTAGGCCTACCCCCACAAGTGAGGTAACATTTTTATCGGGAGACTTGGGAGAATGCTGGGTGGAAGGAAATTTGTGGCTCCTCTCAGATTCCAGAACTTTCTGTCACCAAAATGAGAGGAAAAAGTGTTTATTTGGTCACATTTTGAGGTTTGAAAAGGATTCTGGGTAACAGAACCTGGTCAGAGCCCCACAAGTCATCCCATCTTGGATTCCCCTAGGTGTCTAGTTTAAAAAAATGTGCAGGTCTTCTAGGTTTCCCTAGGTGCCGGCTGAGCTAGAGGCCAAAATCTACAGCTAGGCACTCTGCAAAAAACACATCAGATTTCAATGTAAAAATGTGATATGTCCATGTTGCCTTTCCTGTTGCGTGCATTAGGCCTACCCACGCAAGTGAGGTACCATTTTTATCGGGAGACTTGGGGGAACACAGAATAGCACAACAAGTGTTATTGCCCCTTGTCTTTCTCTACATTTTTTCCTTCCAAATGTAAGACAGTGTGTAAAAAAGACGTCTATTTGAGAAATGGCCTGTAATTCACATGCTAGTATGGGCACCCCGGAATTCAGAGATGGGCAAATAACCACTGCTGCTCAATACCTTATCTTATGCCCATTTTGGAAATACAAAGGTTTTCTTGATACCTATTTTTCACTCTTTATATTTCAGCAAATGAATTTCTGTATACCCGGTATAGAATGAAAACCCATTGCAAGGTGCATCTCATTTATTGTCTCTGGGTACCTAGGGATCTTGATGAACCTATAAGCCATATATATCCCTGCAACCAGAAGAGTCCAGCACACGTAACGGTATATTGCTTTAGAGAAAAATTGCTGTTTTTTTTAGCTCAATTTAAAGAATTTTTTTTACAGCTGTTATTTTCTGTAGGAAAACCTTGTAGGATCTACACAATGACCCCTTGCTGAATTCAGAATTTTGTCTACTTTTCAGAAATGGTTAGCTTTCCGGGATCCAGTATTGGTTTCACACCCATTCCTGTCACTAACTGGAAGGAGGCTGAAAGCACCAAAAATAGTAAAAATGGGGTATGTCCCAGTAAAATGCCAAAATTGTGTTGAAAAATGTGGTTTTCTGATTCAAGTCTGCCTGTTCCTGAAAGCTGGGAAGATGGTGATTTTAGCACTACAAACCTTTTGTTGATGCCATTTTCAGGGAAAAAACCACAAGCCTTCTTCGTCAGCCCTTTTTTCCCATTTGTTTGAAAAAAACAAAATTTTATGTGTATGTTGGCTAATTTCTTGGTCTCCTCCAGGGGAACCCAAAAACTCTGGGTACCTTTAGAATCCCTAGGATGTTGGAAAAAAAGGACGCAAATTTGGCGTGGATAGCTTATGTGGACAAAAAGTTATGAAGGCCTAAGCACTAACTACCCCAAATAGCCAAAAAAGGGCTCAGCACTGGGGGGAAGGGGAGAAGGCCCAGCAGCTAAGAGGAACATGCTAACATTGTTTTATCCTCTATTGGCATATTTAATTTACTTATAAGTCCCTAATAAAGTGGTACTACATGTAC
Organism: Pleurodeles waltl; assembly: GCF_031143425.1. Taxonomy (NCBI): domain Eukaryota; kingdom Metazoa; phylum Chordata; class Amphibia; order Caudata; family Salamandridae; genus Pleurodeles; species Pleurodeles waltl. The sequence goes on from NC_090448.1 coordinate 93,157,031, forward strand.
CTAGGGCCTGTAACCTAAATACTATTCTTGCAGCAGTTGTTATGCCACCCACTTAAGGGGCCTAACAGACCTGTCACAGGCCTGGCACTGCAACCTGTGAGTGCAGTTTTGAACTGCCATTTCCACCGGGCAAAATCAACCTTTTGCTAGGCCCAAACCTTCCTTTTTAATACACATAAGTCAATCTCTAGGATAGACCCTAAACAGCCAAAGGGGACGGAGCAATGTATTTAAAAAGTTGGATATGTACTTTTAAGTTTTTCGTGTCCTGACAGTTATGTTATGTTATGAAACTTTATAGCGCGCATGACTACCCGAAGGCCTCCCAGCGCTATACAGAAATCTTCAAAACCACTGCCTTATGGACAAAGATTAGAACAACCATGTTTTAAGTAGCCGATGAAAGGATAATTCGTGGCTGGTTTGTCATAGGGCCAAAGGTAGAGAATTCCACAATTTGGCGTTAAGATATGACAGATCTTCCACCCCATTTGACCTTTTTTATTGAGGGGATTACAGCTAAAGCCGCCGATGATGACCTAAGATGTCTGACAGGATTTTGGAAAGAGGCCAGGGTTTGCAAGAATGGCGGGCCTTTGTCATAAAGAGCTCTGTGAATGCAGCATAATGTTTTGAACTTTATCCGTTGCGCCAATGGGAGCCAATGCAGAGCCGAGAGAGTTGACTTGGCCGATTCATGCCTAGGTATATTGGAGAGAAGGTGGGCAGCAGTGTTCTGCACCACCTGCAGTTTCTTTTTAACATATTTTGGAGTACCAAGAAACAAGGCATTCCCATAATCCAGGCGTGAGATGATGAGAGCCTGTATGATGTCTCTTCGCAATAGACAGAAGCATTTTAAACACCTTTCTAAGAAGTCTGAATATACCAAAACAAGTGGAGGATATTTTCTTCGCCTGATGAGCTATGGTTAGCCATGGGTCAAGCCATACTCCAAGACTCTTGATGTGTCCCTTGGGTGAGGGTAGATCTCCTAGCGAATGCAGAACAGGGGACATCAGATTTGGTTGAGCATGATAACCCAAGATCATAACCTCTGTCTTGTCTCCGTTCAGCTTGAGCTTACAGTCAGACATCCATTTGGATACTGCCCGTAAGCAAGGGGCAAGTAATGAATCAACTGAGTTCTGTTCGGTGGAGAAGGAGACCACCAGCTGGGTGTCATCTGCATATGAAACTAGGGAGAGGCCAGATGGCTCCACTACCTTTGCCAGTGGAACATAGAAATATTACATAGCATAGGGCTAAGAGAGGAGCCCTGTGGTACTCCCCAACAGCTATTGAAGCAGCTACAAAAGAAAGAACAATCAAGTACCTGAAATGATCTTGCTTCTAAACACGAGGTAAACCAACTTAAAGCATTCCCTGTGACTCCAATTTCCCTCATTATCTGAAGTAAAATGTTGTGATCTACAGTGTCGAAGCCGGCACTGAGGTCAAGAAGCACAATTGCCGATACCAGTCCCTGATCCAGGTGCTTCCTGACTTCCTCCGTTACTCCAATCAATGCCGATTCCGTGCTGTGTAAAGGTCTGAAGCCCATCTGAGAAGGATGAAGAATGTTATTGTTTTCCGGAAGGGTGGAAAGATGAGTGTTCAAATTTTTTTCAAGTATCTTGGCGAGGGCTGGCAACATGGAGATAGGTCTATAATTATTATTGAGTATAGATGAACCTAGATTGGGTTTCTTAAGCAGAGGTTTTACTATAGGGTGTTTCCACTGTGGAGGGACAGTACTACTTGACAGTGACAGATTCAACAGGTCAGTCAAGGTGGAAGCTATTACGGATGACACCTGTGCTAAAATTAAAGGGGGTGCGGGATCCAAGGGAGACCCAGATTTAAGGGTTTTACAGTAAAAAGCTCTTAAAGTCATTTTCACTATTTCAAGGCCTACCTCTCCCATCGAATAACATTAGGGTTATTACATTTAATGAGGATAGCTTCCAAAGGTTAACAGTTAAACTGTTTATGTTTGGTGTCTTTGAATTGCAATTAAAAACATAATATTTTTATGGTAAAGTCAGACTTCATGACACAGTTTTGAAAATGCCACTTTTAGAAAGTTGTCATTTTCCTGTCTCAGCCATTTAGTGCCTGCATCCTGTCTCTGGGTCACATGACTAGAAGTAGTTGGTACGTGGTCTTTGTGCATTCATCCCAGACAGCCACACAAAATTGAGAGCTTAGGTGTGCCTGGATGGGCCATCACTGGCAGGATTGGCGGCGGAGCTGGGCACAGCCCCACTTACACCTGAATAGGCTGTGGTCTGCCTTTACACAAAGTATTGCATCCCCACTGTAGTTAGTCTGGAGCCAATCCAGTGGAAGCAGGAAACCTGGATATTTCAAAGGGAAATATCTAGAAGCTTCACTCACTTCAGAGAAAGCAGCAGCAGGTATGTATACTGGACCTCAGACATCAACTCCTCAGTAGACCTTTGGACCTGAAAAAGACTATGCCAGTAACAAGGACTGCTGAGCGGACTGCTACCCTTTCGCCAGGTTAAGAAGAACTGGACCTGCACCCTGTATCCAGGACTACCAGAGTGATTCCTAGGGTTACTCTCTTGGAACCAGCACCTGGACCCCGAACTGTGAGTCCTAACCTGTCAAGGGGTACCACCCCAGTCCTGGACCCTTGGAAGTGGGACTGAAGGTGCTCTGCAGCTATCTCTGGACCTAGCAGAACCAATACATCTCCTCAGCTGTGCAGCGTAATCCAGAGCAGAACTGACGCATCACCTCTGCTGCGTGGACTCTCCTGGAGCAAGGACTTTGCATGACCCTCGCAGCCTCCCCGGAACCACCGCTATGCAACACATCACCGATACAGGCCATTGCATCACAAGCTTCTTGCAAATGGCAGCCCCAAAGATGATGTAGAACTCTGCATCGTAAGCCCCACAGCTTCTTCAGAACAGCCGATGTGCAATGCATCCTTGACAAAGCACTTTGCATCACAAGCCCCCCTCGTCATCGGGCTCCTGACAATAATGCAGGTTCTCACGTGGCAGCCTCACAGCTGCGCAACGCATCTCCGACCAGGACCTTGCATCACCTCACCTGAGCAACACAGCCTCGCCTCAGGACCACACAACTCTCCGCAACCAGAATTTAAAGTACTCGTATTCAGCTGGCCTAACTGGCTCCTTTGTAGCCGACCCATGCTCCATCGCAGTGAGCCTGAACTTGTGACTTTGTCCCGCTCTGGCGCAACCAGATAACCACAGTTGGTGATTTGTGCTTTTATGCACTACTTTTATTTAAATGTTTAAAATTGCATATCTCCGGTTTGACTGATAAGATTGTTGGCATTTTGATCTTGTTTTATTTATTAAAAAGTACTCTATGTTTCTAAATTGGTGTGGGATTTTTTTTGTATTGTGTTTTCACTTAGAGTGTTTGAAGTGCTTCATAAATACTCTTCACATTGCCTCTAAATTAAGCCTGACTGCTCTGTGCCAAGTTATCAGTAGGTTAAGTAGAGCTTAATTTGGGGTTTGCTTATGACTTCACCATAATAAGGACTGTCGTGCTGCTTGAGTATGGTTTTACCCCGCTCAACCCGTAACCCAGTTTCTTCCACTTCCACTCTCGCCACAGTAAGGAACATAGGGGAAGCTCAAGGGTCTCCCAAAATAAGATGGAGGCCAGCCCTTAATTTGTGTCTCCAGCTGAAGCACATGTTCTTACTACCAGATATCCACATCCACCGCTGAGGCTTAAGGTGGAAGTGCTTTAGGAATGCATGGACTTTAAGGGGTTAGAAGGCTGTGGTAAGACGATGCAACATCTGAAACACGCTTTAGGACACTGGGGTCGGTAACTATAAAACACTCTTATCAACTTGATCCTTGGCTGTGCTTAAAAGCAAATAATGACTGCCTAAATCCCAAGTACATGTAAATCACAAATCGTAAAATCCTAGATGGGGCCTTAAATTGCAGAAACAGGAACTTTTGGCTGAGATGGCTAAGTTATGGAGTATGGTACTACCTGCGTAACATCCGAGCTCATGGTAAGACCACTGATTCTGGTCTGATACACTCATCAACATAAACTGACATTTTATCAAGCAACATTATCACTCTTTTACTTTGAAAGCCATCTTATACCAGTGCAGCTGTTGCTCTGTGTGTTCCTAAAAGTTCCGCAATGCTAGGGGTTGATTCCATATCGTTTAAAGGAGTGGGCTTGTCCATTAGGAGGTAGTTGTTGGATATTTGAGTCCTGAAGTTTACTACCTCACTATTTCATGTCTCAGGCTATGTATGTGCAAAGACTAATTATGCAAGTGATCAACGCAGGTTGTGCAGACAGTGCCGCTGGCAAAAACGTTTCTACAATATATTTATCTGACTGGAGCAGAGGACTGCTTCTGGAAGTCCAAGGGTTGGAACTGATGCCTAAGAACGTGCGGTGAGTTGGTCATCTAGCGAGTTCCACCCGAATAAATTCCCTTATAATTCATCCTATTATAGATGCATGCCACCTCTCTATCGTCAACGGTGTCAGACAGGTTAAAGGGAAAATTAGATCCAACCAAACATTGGCTTGTCTCGTGTTGGACCTTAATGCTGTTGCACATGATCTCAAAACCCTGCCAAAACCAGATCTTATTCATGGGCGCAGGTGGGAAAATTAATCCGTGCTAGCGGAACTCCCTATATATATTATAATAATGCATGAAGCAAAATAGTGCCAAAGGAAAAAATAGGTCAATAACTTTCCTCTCGAATGCCTGTGTGACCTACAAGATAATTACACATTGTATTACGTGTTCTTGGGCTGGAAATGGGCGCAGTCGAGGTGCTGCTATCGTTGACGTAGCAAAGTCTGTTTAACCTTAGTGTTGACAGTAAACTATTTCTTGGCAAAACTGCTAAGTTTCTCATTAGGCTTACTGAAATCGCATCAACTGTGTCAATGTCACCTATTTCTGGCTTCCGAAGGGCCAGTTCAATAAGCCGCAGATGATACAGAATATGGTGGTTAAGATGGTAACTAGCCTTTGCAAGTCTAATCACATGCCTGAAGCCTGTCGCAAACTGCACTAGCTTTGGATGAAACAGCAATTCATTTTAATGTCCTGTGCTTGGTTCACCATGTCTTTTATCAACATGGACCCAATATGCTATTCAAGCTCCTCATTTTGCATGCCCACTCCAGATCTTCGATCAGGTTTCCTCTCAATGCTGACAATTTATCGATAGACAAAAAAACACAGTTATGGTAGCACCTCTTTGGTTCTAAACTTTGGACAAACTCCCCATAGAATTGCATCAGACCCCAAATTTGATCAAATTTTGCACAAAGCTGGCAACTCTTCTTTTCTGTTAACCCTTTAACAGTGTTTTTAGGTCTCAGCTCTAGGTGGCGCACATGCGCTGTCTCGAAGAGATATATGCTGTTTCTGCTGTTGTGGGCTTCAACCCACCCATAGGCTTGCCATTTTGCTGGCTCCCACATCCCTCCATTATTCCTTCTCCCCATTGGTCCATGGCATGCATTCCTCATGCCTCTTCCCGAATTTAATCTCCTCGAAAGTAGCAACCAATTACTGCTAAACATACACTGCAGCCATTTTATCGCATTGTTTCAGGACTACTTTTTTATTTTTCTTTACAACGCCCCTAGACTTGCTCATCCCTGGCACACAGCTTTGTTTTTTTCGCTGCTTCTTCTCATCCTCTGCCCCTCCCACAACACCATCAAGATACTGCTTCAGGTACTCTGCCTTAGACTGCGCAATGGCTGCAGCTTTCCCACCAGCACCTGCCCTTTCTAATAAAGTTGCCTGTCAGTATTTACCCATGAAGAATGCGTAAATGCACAAGATGAGAAAGAAAGCATGCTATAAACTGAAAAGGGGATCCAGCGATAATATGATTAATGATGGAGACCGAGTTGGGAACATATTGGAACTTGTCTTCAGCCTACATCATGCACTACCCGCGTACACAGGTTTTCTCACTGAGCGAACTCCAACGGCATAGACATAGAAGCGCGAGCAAGGCATGCACAGTCCATTGCACAATGAAAAGACTTCCATTGTTAGGAGAGGCAGGGAATCTCCATGTACGAGAAAGCAGGATTCAAGCTTTCCTCATTCAGATAATCTTAAACAGATGGAATCAAAAAACGTGAAATAATCGGATAACTATTACTGGAAATTATGTAAATATTTAAACCTTTTCAATTAACAACCCTACAGAATTATCAATAGTAAACAAAGGAAATGAAATAAAAAGTGAAATTGAGTATAGTTATAACAATTATGTTTATTCCATGGCAATCTGTATCGTAATAGAGCCATGTGACTGTTCCAGTATGGCCGCTCCTTGTTGTGGCATGTGAAGGCTCCTGGTTAGCTGGCATCCGTAGTCTCTTTTTACTTTTGATTATTGTATCCTGTGCAGGCTGGTTATTCAGTAACACAAACAATACTAGCTCTTGTTCATGCACACACTCCTCCGAAGCCCCAGCACTTTGTGGTATGGGTGCAGGCTTCCCAGCATCAGCCCAGACCCATGTCTCAACCTCATTGTTTGGTATCGATATGTGAGAAAGATGAATGTGATGCTCAACCCCTGCGGGTGTGTATACACAGCACCCGGCGCGTTTACTTTAATTTGCAAACAATGGTGTTCTGGGGTAACGCGCTGGCTGGGCCTATTGGCGTGGACGTTGTTGCGCTGCACAGTTACTCACACACACAGTGTCTTGGTGTTGCGGGGCTGACTCCCACAGTCCCGCCCCTTTTATAGTCGCGGCACGCCACAGACCCGAAAGTGCGTTCGCGCTTGTAGGTCATGGCGTACCACCACACAACTAGACCGGTGCTTATTTACTACAAACAGCAGCGCCGAAACAAGGGAAAACATCTGGCAATTTACTGGGGTAGATTTAAGTAAAAAACAGGAATTTTCAAATTAACTTGCATTGAAGTGGGGCATTTTGGAAGGAGGAGAATACTAAAAATAAAACTTACCGTCTTTTAAGTGTACATACTGCCTAAATAGTCTGTGTTGGCACGTACTCTTTTGTAGCAACAAAGGGGAGGTATGTTGTGGAGTGTCGATTACTCTTATTCGGTATCATAAATAAAGCGACATGGATTTGTTGAAGCTATTTCATTACTCCCTGTTACCAAGCAGATATGCCGTTAAAAGCGCTTTTTACGAGCACACATAGTGCCACAGAAAGAACTATAAATATTACTATGCAAAAATGTACCTCCTCAAAACTAATAACTCACACATATGAAAACAAGCACACATAACACATCCAAAACTTCACAAACATAAGGCTAAAAAGCATTCACATTAACAACGCCAAAAGCTCAGCCACTGCTGAGACCTATTGGCTTTGCCAATTCTTATTTGCCATTGGTCTTTGTGTTTCATTTTATTATCGTTCTGGTTTCTTTCTGACCTTGCCCCATGATGCATCTAGTTACATGCTGCTCTTTTGAGATAAATAATACCTGGTATTGAAAGTGCCTTAAGATGTTCTACATCAGTTAACATGTTTCTGTGAAACTCAGAATAACTACTATGCACTATAACTAAGATTTGACCAAATAATGGATCATGGAGACAAAGGAGGTTACATGAGCTGTTGCCTGCCAAGCTGAGTAGTGACAACTGAGGCACCCATTTCCCTAATTAAAGCAGACAGATCTAAAAAAAAAGTGAAGGTGGGTTAAGCCAGCTCTTGGAGGGACAGAGGAGAGAGATGCTGGCGAGAGCAGGGTGAGGGAATGTGAGCCCTAGGTGAAAAATCTGTTTCAGTCACGACAGAGAGAAAGAGAGAGTAGATGGCCTTTGAGTAAGCAAGCGCAGAAGAGTTTGAATGAGGGTTCTGAGGTACTTGTAAAAGTTTTTGAATAAAGCAGGTAGATGGAAGAAGGGCCTTAAATTACACAAACCATATAAAACCCTTGGTTTTCCCCTACATGGCTCTTTTACCACAGGTCTATCTCCTCAGCTTCACTAAGGGGGTGAAGAGGGTTGTGCTGATGTACCCAGAGGCTTATCCTTGGACAGCCTCTCCAGAATAGCTGTGATGATAGTGCCGGCTGTGGATTGTTCTCCTTCCAATTATATATTCCCCATAAGGAAATGGGAGACATTTCCTCCAAAACTACCCATCCACATCACATTTGAAGTTAAGGGATATCATGAATGCACAAATAAAAGTTACTGTAAAACTTAACCAGTAGTTTTACATGTTATGTAGTCAGGAAACTGGGCTAGAGAAAACTAGGATACAATTTGGCAATCAAGTAGTACCACGTTGGACCTGACCTGGGACAGTACTAGACACCACTCTGTACAGTTAGATTGTAACTCTACAGTTTAAAATCTGAGGTTCAAAGAGAAGATTTAATGGGACCAGTGTTACATGGTATTCGATCAAGTTCCTGAAGCCAGGTTAAGAACCAAGGTTTCCAGGTCCTAATGTCAGCAATTTTTGCAATAGATCTCATTTGCCTCTCTGTGGTTGACACTCTGACCTAGTAGACACTGATTTTGTGCATGTAACTAATTGCAACATAGTCCAGCCTAATTCAACCTAAGTGACTGATTTGGTGCTGACAGCAATGTGCTTCATGGGCGATGCAGAGGTCTCAGCATTTCAAGGGTTGCATTTTCACTGTGTTATTCCGTAGTCTACTTGTATCTATGCCACTTTGTTTTACATAAGGTAGAGCTTCCATATGCCATGTCTGTTTGAGAGAGTGAATAGCTCCAGGCTTCTCTATGGCACTGATAAAAGGAGGTGTTTGCTTGTCTGTGAATTGTACATCTTTAGTGTCTTTCCCATAATATCTGTAACCACCTTCGTTGGGACTCCTACAAGGTCCTATCTTTATTTTGTAATTTCCCCAATGACCTACACATTGGCAAATATAAACAGAAGACATCTATTCTATTAAAGGTTTAACTTAATGTACCCCAATAAATGCTATATTTTACTTGTCTGGTGCAGTGAAAGGACTAGGTTGTGTCTAACTCCCACAAATGTGCTGGATCAGTGGTGTGAACATTTGTCCTGCAAGAGTGTAGCAGAGTTATGGGTGTCTGCAAAAGGATGCTGTGTTTTTCACTCCTAGGTCATCCTTACTTAGCAGCTTAGTTCTTTTATTTAAATCCAGGTAGAGGCTGGGTTTAGTAGCAATAGAGTGATGTGCAGTGGAATGTATGGAAATAGAGTGGAGAACAGTCCTGAATAGTGCTGTACAGTGTACAGTGTGGCAGTGTTATAGAATGGACTTGGATTGAGTAGAGTACAGTGTTCTAGATATGAGCAGTGTAGAATGGAGTGTCGTGGCACAGAGTGCTGTAGAATGTCAGAACGGCGTTGTGTAGATTGGTGAAGTGTACATTGGAGGAAAGTATTATAGAGTGGAGTGGCATGTCGTAAAGTACAGTGCCATGGAATGGTGTAGGATACACTGGCATAAAGTGCGATAGACTGGAGTGGTGTGTCATATATTGGAGTAATATGACGTGTCGTACAGTGTGGGAAACTGTCATAGAGTAGCGTGGCTTACAGTGGAGGATGGTGTGGTAGAGTGGAGTGAGTTAAAATACAACAGGGTGTGGTACAGTGGATGTTAGAAATGGGGTCTCAAGTTGGCAAGAGTATGCACCCAGTCCAAGTAAAGACCACTACTCTAGCAAGGGTCAGATACATACTAAAAGATAACCTGTGCTCACCCTCTGGTAGCTGACCACTGAGCAGTCAGGGTTATCTAAATAGAGAATGTGTAAATACTTGTGCAACACACTCAGTAACGCAATGAAAGTCCACAAAATGATTCTACACAGGTTTAGGAAAATAAATTGTAATTTTATAAATAATTCAAGAACAAAACAACAAAAATCCAATTAATAGAAGTTGAGATATGATTTTTTAAAGAATAAAAGAGTTCTAGCACTTATAAGCAAATAGCGTTTTAGGGTTTACTATAGGTCACACTAGATAGGGCAAAGTCAACATTTGGGTTGACCCGGGGAACAAAGTACCTTTCCTGGTCACAACAGCGAGATGATTGGTGCGATGCGTCGATCGGGGCATCGCAGGGAAGGTGATGGGTTGATCTGTCCCACTCAGTGATGCTGATGCATCGCTTCCAAATACAAGCACTGGAGCCGATGAGCGTTGGTTCCGAAGTGCGATGCACCGGGTTTTTCCACTCTCCACAGTCGAAGGATGCGTCGATCTCCATAGACAGCTGCAGCGGCAATATGCGGTTCCGATGTGTCGGGCTCTCAAGGCGATGCTTTGGTTCCGAGAGCAATGCGCCGATTATGCTCCCGCAACTGGGTTGATGCACTGATCCTGCTACACGCAGACAGGAGAAGCATCGATTTCCAGGATGGAAGTATCTGGGTCCACTTCCAGTGAATCAGGCACAGGAGCAGAGGCAGAGACTTTTATATCCTTAAGTCCGAAGCAACAGAAGACAAGCCCTTCGAGCACCCTTCCGGTAAAAAGCAGAGTCCAGCTCTCCTTCAGGAGGTTTAGAGTTCAACAGGCAGCAGAGCTACATGAGAAAAGCAGGCCTTCCAGGTCTAGCAGTCCAGCAGATGAGTCCTTTGGCCAGCACAGCAGTTCTTCCGACAAAGTCCAGAGACAGGTTCAGAAGTGTCTGATTTGGTGGGGTCAAAGACCCAACACTTACACGCAAATGTGCCCTTGAAATGGGGGTGACTTCAAAGAAGGGCCTTTGGTTGCACAAGTATCCTGTCTTCCTTAGCAGTGACTCCAGACTATCAATAGGGTGTAATTAGCCCTTAGTGTTGGGACAGGTACTGCCCTATCAGCCCCTCCGCCCTTCTTGCCCAGCAAAAATGCAGATGAGGACTCAGATACACCTAACCTTCCTGTTTTTGTGGCTAGCTAGAGGGAATGCACAAAGTGTAGCTGTCACCCACCCCAGACGTATATTGGAGACAGGCTACAGGCGCAAAGAGCTGTAAGAGCAGAGAAATTCCCACTTTCTAAAAGTAGCATTTCTAAAATAGTAATGTTAAAGCTGACTTTACTAATAAAGATGATTTATCATACCCATTCCAGTGATAGGAAATATTATACAACTACTCCTTCTCAATCAGGAATTAGAGCTTAAAAGTGTAGTAAGGAATTTCCAATGTTAACCTATAAGAGGGGTAGGCCACATAGTAGTGAAAAAACTATGTTGGTAGTTTTTCACTACCAGGGCATGTAAAACTTAAAAGTACATGTCTAATCTTTTAGTTACATAGCACCCTGCCCTAAGGGCTTCCTAGGGCCCACCTAAGGGGTGCAATATATTCAATAAAATGGGAGTTTTAGGCTTGGCAAGGGTTTTTAAGTGCCAAGTCAAAGTTGCAGTCAAGCTGCATGCACAAGCTCTGCAGTGGCAGGGCTGAGACATGTTTAGAGGGCTACTTAATTAGCCCTCTAAACATTTCTCGGCCCTTTGGGTGGCACAATCAATGCTGCAGGCCCACTAGTAGCATTTAATTTACTGGCCCTAGAGATATGATATACCCCTTCACAATGGACTTACAAGTAATATGTCAATTATATATAAATGTTACCATGTGTAAGGGAGAAGCACATGCACTTTAGCACAGGTCAGTAGTGGTAATGTGCTCAGAGTCCTAAAGCCAACAAAAAGAATCAGCAAAAATAAGAAGTTAAAGGCAAAATGTTTGGGGGAAGACCACCCCAAGGATGACGGGTCTAACAGTGGAGTTTCATAGTGTTGTACAGTTGATTAGGATTCATTGCCGTTGAGTGGAGTGGCATAGAGTGGAGTAGTAGAGTACAGTGGAGTACTATGTTATAGAGTACAGTTGAGTAAGTTGTGGTGGAGTGTCGTAGAGGGAGTTGCATATAGTGTAAGTTGCATATAGTGTAGTGGCCTAGAGTGTCGTTGTGTACACTGCACTAGTGGATAGTAGAGTGGAATGGCATAGACTAGAGTGTGGTAGCGTGTAGTGGCATATGGTGGAAAAGAGTAGACATGGAGTGGGGCAGAGCGGAGTTGCATAGTGTGGAACAGCATACATTAGAGTTGAGTTTCGCACAGTGGAGGTTTGGAGAATGGAGTGGCATAGAGCAGAATAGCATAGAGTTTAGTGGTGTACAGTGGAGTGCCATGTAGTGAACGGTGCAATACCATACAGAGGAGTGTTTTGGAGTGGCGGATACTGAAGTGGCATAGAGTGGAGTGGCATACAATGGAATGCTGCAGAGTGGAGTCGCGTATAGAAGACAGTTGTACAGTGGAGTGTTGTAGAATGTAGATGTAGAGTGAAGTGGCATACAGTGGAGCAGTGTACAGTGGAGTGGTGTAGAGTGGAATAGTGTTGAATGTAGGGGCGTACAGTAGAGTGAGGTACAGTGGAGTGTTGTACAGTGGAATAGTGTAGTCTGCAGTAGCATGAAAAGGAAGTATGTGATTGACTAATGGCTACCTTTACAAAAGCTAAAAGGGTCACAATATAGTTTTCAGCACACTTGTGCTGTGTTCTGAGTTAGTCTTATAGATGAGTAAGTATTCATTTTTATTGTTTTTCCCTACTTACTGCCACTTGTTTAAACTAATAATAGTTAGAGAAATGTATTTATAATTTTCTATATATTTTTCCCACAGTTTAGGGAAAACTGCACATTTATTTCAAAACAAATTTCAAGTAGTGTGGCAATTTCTAGGTATTACCATGGTACCCTCTAGACTTTTTATGAAGATTTAAATATGATAACAATTGAAAATTCAATGAAGTACAATATTTTTGTAAAATATAGTGTAGTACAGTGTATTTCTAATATTTGAAAACATTTTTAAACATTGTTTCTTTTTTTTAAGTACTGCTGTATTCAGTACAGTTTAAAAAATATAAATAAACATATAAATATATTTCCCTACCTATTACCACTTTAGAAAAGTGGTAATAGGTAGGAGAAAAATACCAAACCTAATTCTTACCTCTAAGGACGCAACACAGAACATAGCCTAAGTGGACCTAAAAACAACATGGCTGCCTTTAACCTTTGTGCAAGTGGTCATTAGCTCATCATATAATGTCTTGTCATTGCTATATAGTGCAGTACTTCTGCGAAACACTGTTACATTTTGTGAAAGTACAGCAACCACCAATATCACTATTTTAAAAAGCCTTGTAACTTAAAGAATACTTACTCTACTTAGCTGTATTACCCAAAAGGATCATCTGCACACTGTAATGTTTAATCCTGCCAATTTTCATGCAAATCCGACTTGAAGTTTGGCTGCTACGAGTGAGTATAAAGTTTGTGGGAAAATGCATTGGTGTCCAAATGCATTTTAGGACCGACCTCCTTTATCTTTGCGCTTTCCTTGACCAATCACCACAAAACTTTCCATCCTCCACCAATGTAGAAAAAGCAAAGTTATTCATGTGTGTGCTGCTGGCAGGGACCTAAGAAGTGTAATTAGGGCAGGACACAACTCATCCTCATCTATCTTTTCAGGAAGACACAGTCCTTCTACACCCAGGCCCTTTTAGTTGTGATTTCTGAGAGAAAAACACAACCCACCACGGGAGAGCCATTCACAATCATGTGAACCTGGGCACTGGCAGAAAGGCACATTTGGTTTAGGTAGAATTTTTTTTTCTTTCTAAAAATGGCATTTTCAGACTAGCAACTTAACAAAAACGACTTTACTATTGCACAGGAGTTTAAATTATTATTCAGATGAGACCAAGAAGCATTTCTCTATTTGTTCCCAAACTGAAGTTATCACTTATTAAGTGTAATAAGGTAACCCAGTTATAATCTTTGTGAAACATAGCCTTACAACACAGAAAAATTTCTTTAGGGTTTTTTTTAAATGTCAGGACATATACAATTAAGTGTGCATGTCATACTTTTTAAATACCATGCACTCTGCTCCTATGAGCCTACTATAGGAATGACTTAGAAGTATTAAAAGGAAGGTTTAGGCCTGAAATAGTTCAGTGTGCAAGGGCGTAATGACAGTTTTCAACACCACTACAGGCTGCAGTGGCAGGCCTGCAACTTGTTTTACAGTGCTACTATAGTATAATTTAATCCATTTACAAGCCGCTGAGGTACATGTAGTGCCATGTACTTGGGACTTAAAAGTAAATTAAGTACTCCAATCGGATACAAACCAGTTTTACCATGTCTAGAAGGGAGAGCACAAGCACTTTATCACTGATTAGCAGGGGAAAATTGCAAGCACTATGAAGAGGAAAAGTAGCACTCAGTGTAATGAAGATTACCAGTAAGTAACCAGAGGGTAACTTTACATATTACAGCACCTGTTGCTTTCAGCCTAGGAGCACAGATTAATTCAAAGGGCTGTAAAACATGGCGCCAAGTTTCACATTTGTGTTAACAATTCAAACCATAAACCAAGAACATTGAAATGGCATGCGTTAAGTGGGTTAAAGGTGAGCAGCCCATTGCAGGAATGCACCAGCGCCCTTTCATTATCTCAGCCAGACAGGTGAGGAGGAGGAGGAGGGCACATGCGACGGAAGCAAATAACTGGGACATCTTGTGCTCAGCCTGGCCACTGCTTTCATGCATCAGAGGTGCAACTAGTCACGAGGCAGACTCAGGAATGGGGGCATAGTGGTAAAGATATTCTGCAACGGGGAACTCCCTCTGGGAACATTCTAATAATGTATTAAATAATAATACCTGGCATTAGTCAGGATAACACATTCCTCCAGCCCGCAAGGCACTTACACAACTCTGTGACCGTATTTTGGGATGTGGACTCCTGTAATACACAGGCAGGGACAGTTATGAATAACAGAATCACACACAGAGCTGGGCACTCCGAGGCAGAGTGGGAGTCTCTGCTTGCTCTCTCACACCCAGCAACACAGTGCCGGGTTTGAGAGAGCCCTTTGCGCATGTGTCAGCCGGCCAAGCATGCATGAGCACCGTGGGGAGTGCTGTGTACTTCCCTCCAAGGCTGCCATCCTCCCATGACCCTTACCCTTTTAAAAATAAAACGATAATAAATACAGTTTATTATCATTTTATTTTTAAAGGTTTGCAGCTGCTGCTGGCGAGGGAGGGTGGCGACGCTTCTCCGCCATAGCGGAGGAACTGCCTCTGAGTACACATAAGATCAAAACTATAGTTCTAATTTGTCAGCTAGGCACTGCAGACGCCTGACTGCTGAATACATTTGTATGCAAAATAATAATGGTCCAACCTGGTTCCTTGTCAGCATTTTTTGTATATAAACAGAGTAGCATTGGTTTATGCTATAACAAATGATTGTCTGTACTTGTTCATTTTCATTTACAGCATTTAGTTTTTTTTTTTTTTACTTTTAAATATTTAAACAGGTTTAGTTCCCTTTAAAGTCCTGATTCAGCGTTCATCCGAATGAAGGTACTATTTATCACACCTGATAAATAACGATACGGCAGGGTTCTTTATTAATCGGATATAATAAGTAACACCTATCACAAGTATTTGGGGAATAATATGCGGATTTCGGTGCTCACTGTACCAAAATATGTATGATACAGTAAATACTGTACACTTTTCCATTGTTAAATTTCAGAAGGATTGACCTGCTGAAATTTAACAAGGAGTGAGATATTTAATTGATAATGCTTTGCATTGGGGTAAGGAAAATGTCCAAGACACTAATTCTAACAAATGGCGATTGGATCAACAAGCCCTAAACCCACCGGTTAAAATTGGCAAAAGTGACATTTGGATATCTTGGGAACTATAAGGCAAAGAGAGATCATTCAGATTGTTCTAGAGTCCCTGTGACCATCAAAACACTAACTAAAGGCATAAAGTTTAAAAAAAACAAATCTCTCGTATCTGTCTGAGGCTGGAAAAACATTGACAAGCCTTCAAAGACGGTAGTGGTAGAATCAGGTGTATTACAGACTCACTTTCAAGGAATATTCCTTCATGTCTAGTAGCATCATATACCTTTAGATGAAACAGATGTCTTGAGTCAGTGATTGACAGCTAGATACAGGCTACCACGGATAATGAGCAGGTTTAATTCCTCAAGATGTCCTCCACACAGAGCATCAACTGTGGATCTTGATTGCAAGGTCAGGTAGTCCTCTTCTGTGTAGGGTAGTGCAGTTCTAATCCTCTCAGAAAACCAGGTGCCCTTGGCTTTTCCGACAGTGGAGGCGATTGTACATCATAATATAGAGATTTTAATATTTTGCTACCATATTATCTTGAAACAATATCGTTGACAAAAGTATTGTGACTGTGAGTATACATGGAGAAGTATAAAGTTACCATTCTTTACTCCACATCTATGTAAGCTGAAGATATATACATTGTCAAGGTAAATATATGTGGAGTTAAGTGAAGTAAACATGTACTTACCTATCTATTTATCTTTATTAGGTCGAATGCACAAACGCCTTGACCTGTTGTAAGAAATGTTCGTAGGCGTGCCTTTCAAAAATCCTTTGCTATCGTTGGTAAATGCTTTACGTTTGTTCCTCCTTGGGGCGGTTTTGTTACCGCGTTGCAGACTGCCCTGTTACATGGATAATTGCACAATTGCCGAGATGTTTGACTACGAACAAACTTCTTTTTCTTTTTGTGTCTCTCCTTCCTGCTGATGGCGGCCACGGTGCTTTGAATCAGCTCACTTATGTCAACTGTTTTAATTTTTGATTTACAATTTACATGGCAAGAAAAGTGCAGTTAGGAATTTACAACGTTAATAGCTCTAACTCGAGCAATCGCAAGACCCATTGCATTGCAAATGCTTGTTTCATCTATGCACCCAGTCACCCTCACATGCATTTACTCACAAGAACCCGCTCGCATAACCCCCCTTGTTCACTCACTCAGCCATACAACCCCATACAAATATACCCACAACTCCCCTATCAATGCTTTTGTCCAGTAATAAACCAGATCTATTGTCTTTGCTTGTTGTTAGGTATCTTGGTGTGCATTTTTAGCTCTTACCCGTAGGCCAACTTTAGAGGTTTGAAGGTTTTAAGAGAGATATGCTTATAGTTACAATGGGCTTTGGGCCAGGCTATCGTTTATTATTGTTTGGCTTTCTTTCCCCTCTCATCTGAATGCTCCTTATTCAACGTCTGTCTTCATTCATTTGTTTTTGTCATTTCCCTGGAGCAGAGCCTCCTTACCATTTCGATTCAATGACTTGTATCCTTCCATTGCTCACATTTCAGTAGCCACTTTTTTTTCTTTTGCATTCAGCATACGTCATCTGCAAAAAAGCATTTTAATTTTTTTTGCCATTTCTGTCTTGCATTGATAAAAATCATTGGCAAAACCAATAGATCTGCAGTAACAGACAAAACGTGAGACAGGCTTGTATAATCTGTAATTGATGTGGGCCTGTCGTGTGCGCGCACCGACTGCAGTCTAAATACATAACTCATTGGTCCAAGTAACTTGTAGATTTCACCAGTGTGCAGCATTTACACCCGACTTCTGTTTGGCTGGATAGGGGCTGTAAGCAGTCAGTACTATAGAAGGGGCTACACTTTCAGTGTACCTTCTGTTACTCATACACCTAAAACATGTATTTCTGAATCACTCATTATCAATTGTTGTCACTGTCAAAAGAGATTCATGCTTTTTACTAGGTGGATCCTGCTAGCATTTGATGTCATATGAGCAATTTAGGATTACTTTTCTCCTCTTTTTCAAGGGATCACTGCCTCCTGGCCCTTTTGTAATGGCTTTGGCTTAATGGATATATTTGTCGAAGGGGAACTTGGTTGTCTTTTGACTCTTACGAAACATTGCCAGTTTCAGGTTGATGCACTTCGAATCTCCTTTGAGGTAACTGTTCTTGCTGCTGATGCACTTTAGCCAGAACTAGTATTTAGCGTGATCTCTATATATGAGTCTGTAATATCATCAAGTTAGTTTCTACTGCTCAAAATGTCCTTATAGGTCTTGACTGTAAGGAGAAAGAAGGGCCCAGTACTAATATTCCGCGCCCCATCCACACCAGATGGGTAAATTTGGTGAATTTGCTTGTGTTGGCATTGCTGGGGTGTGAGCCCCGGTGTTATATTGATGGGTACTTATGTTTACTGCGTACCTCCTGGGTAGCATAACTTTTTTGTTAGATAAAAAGAGGGGTTCATCCACCTCCCAGAGAGGACTGTGACAAGGAAGAGTAGGACTCAGTGTAATGAAGATTACCGCTGAGTAACAAGGGTATTTCCTTATGTACGTCTCCAGCTATAGTGCTTGAGGTACAAGTCTTTATCCAAAGTGCTTCAAAGCAGGGCCGTGGCTCATTTGAGTGCACAGTAAAAAATGAATACACATAGAGAACATTCCCATAGCGCACTCAGAGTGGTTTAAATGTGAATAGCCAGTTACATAAAAGCAACAATGCCCTTTTGTTATCTCAGACAGGTGAGAAAGAGCACCCTTACCAGAAGGAAAGAATTAGGGCATTTTACGCTCGCCCTACCTAATGCGCCCGAGCTTCAGAGTAAACCTACTCACGAGGCAGAGCCAGGAATGGGCACGGAGAAGTAAATGTAGTCAGCAACAGGGGAACTCCCTAATGGAATATTTTAATAATGTATTACATAATCATAACTTTAATTAATCAGGATGCAACATTCTTCCGGCCCGCAAGGCCCTTGCGCAATTGTTCAACTGGTTTTGGGATGACAGACATATTCAAAAACAGGGCCTTGGATCATTTTTATTTATAGGGGCAGGTGCCAGTGTGTTGACCTTCACATCAATGTTTTTGTTAAAATCAACAATTATAAGATAATTGCATCTTATATTTGATTAAAACTACAGTTCTGTGTGCCATATTGCAGGCGCCTGGCAATTTGCTAAATAAGGTTGGCCTAAATTAGTACCTTCTTGTATTTTTGTATCTATATGGACTGGTTCTTGTTTTTTGCTCTCTAATTCACTCTGTCTCCTCTCTCTCTTTCTCTCTCTCTCTCTCTCTCTCTCTCTCTCTATATATATATATATATATATATAGACAGATAGATTACCCGGTGGTGGTCACCGCTGGATAGTTATAGTTAGGATTGTGTTTCATTAGGAAGCTCAATTTTTGGGTTGCTAATAACTTTGGTTCTGTTTGACGAATCTACACAAAACGTTCCCAAAAAGTTCTACTTTTGACAAGTTTGTTCATGGAAGGTTTTGGGTTTATCTGTCAAGCATAGACTGAGAAATAAGAGGGATCGCAAAACACTTTTTACCCATTGATTTTTCCATACTAACTTTAGGCACAGCCAAAGTCATTACCACTGAACTGATTTACACCATATTTGGCAGAAAGCTAGATCTTTGTCCAAAAAGAGTGATTTTTGTTATTTGGTATAAATCTGTCAAGTAGTTTTTGAGCAATTAATGCTCAAAAACTTTGTGTAGCCAGAGATGCTGAGCTTCTGCAGATCCGACAGGTCTCCTGTTGAAATCTGATTGGCTGCCGGCACCTCACCCAGGTCCTGAGTCTTAAAATACAAAAAGTAAAAAAATAAATTAAAAAAAACATATGAGGGCAGGGTAGGGATACCCTGACCCCCTAGGCAATGTAGTTCCATCCTCTTTAAAACCCCCCAAAAAAAGTCCCTGGGAAATGGAAGCTCCAGAGCCTAAAGAGACTCGAGGAAGGGGGGTCATGCATCCCCTCTCCCTTTTTTGTAGGTTTTGACCCCAGCGGTAGGCTCCCGGGGCCTATAATGGCTTGGGGAAGGGGGCAACATAGGGGCTCCCCCTTTCAAATATAAATGACTCTATGAAGGATGGGGTTACCAGGGCCTAATAAGGTTCAGGGAGGGAGGCCGTGCAGGCTCCCTCCCTTTTAAAATAAAAATGGCATCGGGGAGGGTGTTATCAGGGCCTGATGAGGCTCAGGGAGGGGGGCCACACAACACCCTCCCCGTTAAAAATAATACAGCCCTGGGGTCCCAAGGGCCAAAATAGGCTGGGGGGGAGATAGGACCACCCTCCCCTTTCAAAAAGGCTCTGGGGTATGCTGTACCGTGGGGCTAAGGGTCGGAAATGGGGTCTATGAGTCTTACCTCCCCTTTTATATATATATTTTAGCCTGAGGGATGGGGTCCTTGGGGTCTAATTAGGCTCAGTGAGTGGGGCCATGTGCCCCCTCCCTTTATTAATTACTCAGCCCCGGGGGATGGGGTCTGTGGGGCCTAATAAGACTCTGAGGGGCAGCCAGGTCTTGAGGCAAACCCCCACCATGCTGCATGACTGAAGGCCCTGTGCAGTGTGGGACTGGCTGTCTTGGTGGGGGTGAGTTATTTACAGGGCCTGGCCGCAGTCCAGGCCCTGTTGTCAACCACCCGCTGTGCATGGCTGAAGGCTGTGCACAGCGTGGGGCTGGCTGCATGCGTGAGTTGGCCGTACAGCTTACGGCTAACCCCCGTGGCCAACCCTCAGCTGAACATGAATGAAGGCCCTGCTCAGCATGGTGTGGTTGCCTTTGGTGGGGGTTGGCCACAGGGCCTGGCCAAGCCTTGTGGATGCCTCCCCCCCGGCAGACAGACAAAGGCCCTGCACTGTGTGGGGTTGGCTACATGTGTGAGGTTGGCCACAGCAGCTGGCTGCAGGCCAAGCCCTTCACAACCGAATTTCCACCCTCACCATGCACTACTAATTACCTCGCATATTACATCACTTATGACATCTTCTATGACATCATTGATGTTATCACAGCAACATCTGCAATTAAAGTATTGATGAGAAAACTGTGCATGTTGGGAGTCTGAGTTGTAGTTACCTTAGGGCACAAGTTATAGTTAATAACTATAAGTATAACTGTTGAGTTTCTGTAGTTTAAAACATTACGTTGTTACTGAACATTTTACTTAACTATAACATATATATATATATACATGGAGAGAGTCAGACAGAGATGTGTTAATGCCACTGCCTGTGCTCATCAATTTTAACTTACATTTCTTTGATTTCCTGCCACATTGATATTGAAATTAAAAAAATATATATTTCCATCTTCTGCACTGATTTGTTAAGGCACCTCGTTCAATTTCCACCTATGATGTGACGCTAGATAAAGTTAGGTTATGTGAGGGAATTGTTGGTAATATTTAGGATTATAGTAAAGAAAACATACAAAAAAAAAAATTCAAACAAGCTTATCCTGACAATTGGTGGTAGGGTCCTCTAGACCCTTAATCGACAGGGCATAACTAGGAAGCAGGGCATTTGGATATCTTCCAAACCATGAGGCAGAGAGTTTGTTGAAATGATTCCAGAATTACTATGACCAGCCCCAACCAGCAGCCACTACACTAACAGACTAGGAGTGAAGAGGGAAAGTGCTTGTGTTCTTATCAGGCTGGAAACCATGTGATATGGGCACCAACAAAGTGAGGGTGAGATCCTGGACCATAATGGGCTCACCACCGGACTAAGTGCACTGATGGTCCAAAGGCATTCATTACCCAGCAGGTATCCTACATTGGTGATAGCAAGCTAAACGCAGACTCCTGTGACTCCTGAGCACTATTATTTTGTGAAGTTATTTTCCATGCAGATCGGCCTCTTGCACATATTGTCACATTCACCTCAAGGACATTGGAGTTGTAATCTTCACAACAGAGCTCTTCGGAGAGTTTAGTCTTGGTTCCACTCTTGAGCCAAACAGTAACATGGATGATCTGGTTCTGGTAAGATGTCTGTCAAGCAGGTGATCCAAAGGTTCTTCAGATGATCATTTTAACACAGTGAATTGATAGAAGATGGTCAGTTTTAAGAAAGGCCACTGAGCACTGTCAGGAAGCCAATTCAGCAGTCCACAACTGTTTCCAACCAGAATATAACCAGCCAGGCCATCTCCACAAAGATGAGTTGGAACAAGCTCCAACAGGACAAAACAAAGTGTGTTCCAAAGATGCCAGTGAAATCTTCCTCACTAGGTACCTTCAAATTTGTTGCAACTCCTAAAAAAGAATGAGGTCACTCACATATAGGAACTTTTTCAGGAGGCCCAGAGCAATCAGGCTTTACTGGGATCAGATTATGACAATAAGAGCCTTTTACCAGTGGTACCCTGGGATTGAATCTTACTACTGAGCACTAAGTTCATGCATTTGGCACTTAACCCTTGGGGAAGTAGTCCAAGGTTTACTCAAGGAGGAGGTGGTGTGGGGTTGGAGACTGTCAAGTAGAGCTTTGTCTTTAAAAAGGACAAGTATTTTTTTACTATTTACGTACAATAAAATACTGTACAAATGTATCAAAGGACAACAGTAATGAATCTGTATTTCTGTTATACTCTTAATGATTGCTGGGGGGACAGCTTAGGCTGTTCTCCCAAGACAACCCTTAATTGTACCCTTAGTATAAAAAGACAAGAATAGTCCATGGAATTCTTTCTTTGAGGGATGATCTAGAAAATTACTTGTGGATTCATCCTTCCTCACAATACAGGTTTCACCTTATCCCGAACAGTATCGTGCATGGTTGCAGACTTTGACATTATTGTCAATTTATACTGTGGTAGTGCATGGGGCATCTGTGATATCTGTTGGTTGGCAGGACAGCACTGTTCTGAGCATTGTGTGCACAGCACACCCACTTAGTGAGAATGGCCACGTCCTTGCCCTGACCCAGCTGATGAAGTCGCACCGGTGACTGGTGCACCTGTGCCTGCTGATTCAGGTGCTTGGTAGCAGAACCAGTTGCAAAGAAAGCTGCACTGGGTTTACAATGTTCACAGTCCAGCGGCTCTAGCATCTTGGATTCATCTTGAACCCATTCACAAATCCCACCACACAATCATGAAATTTATCCAATCCTGGTTGTAACTTAGTAGTCTGAACTTGGCGCAGGAATCTATGCTAGTGCAGTACTTTCTCTAGCACTCTCTCTGGACCTTGTCATAGGGAGACCGAGGATTGTAGTTAGGATTTTCTAGTGTCCTGATACTCATTGGTATTCGTTTTCTTCAGTGGAACTCAAGCATGGTTAAATTCCACGGCACCTTCTGATGTCGGGGACATAGGATTCATGACATGCAATGTGGTCACTTTAGGGTTCAATGGTACACCCTTGCAGAATGGTACAGATCTTTCACCCAAGTTGGAGCATCTGCTATAGTTCATCTTGCCTTCACAGCCCCTTTCCTTCTAAGCTGAAGTATACAAAAGTGATAGAATTCTTGAATAAATCTCAGCCACTGGCAATTACTCTGGGATGCATTTCAGTCTACCGTTATTTTGCACACCACGCCAGTCAGTCTTGACTCTTCTACTTGGGAACAGTCCAGCAAGAAATGACAGGCCAGGTCCTCCCTGAACTGGAACACAAGCAACCTAGGGCCGTTTTCACTCTGATTAGGGCTTATCAACCAGGTATAGCTTGCACAGAACCCACGGCGGCCATACCCGTCCCACTTAGGGTGACACACTGAAGTATAAAAAAAATGTGATGGATGGAAATCTTGAATTAATCTCAACCACTGGCAATTACTGGGCTGGATCCAATTGTGAACCTTCTCCAATGAGAACAGCCCTGCCCGAACTCCTAAGTCCTCAATTAAAATGATGTCTTAGTTGGAACTGTTACTGTAAAGCACATAATACTCTGCCCAGTTATGACATCATCTAAATGTTACAGATTGTAATACGACTTCTGCCATTCAGAATGTTTCAGTGATGACTGTGATGTAGAGGAGAAGGACTCGACTTGGAAGATTCAGCAGCAAATGAGCTGCCGAATTTTGAACTTGTTAGAGCCTCTATCAGCCGAGACTGTGGGAACTCCCAAATACAAAACACTTCAGTAGTCCAGCCTGGATGTGATTAAGGCCTGGACCACTGTCTTTCTGGTGGTATCTGTAAGAAAACCATTGATCCTTTTTTAAAGCTTTTAAAAATCCAAAGCTTTTTCCAGCCAGAGCAGTGATCTGCCTGTCAACTGAAAGCTTTGCATCAAACTAGATACCTAGGTTCTTGACTTTTGCCCTAGGGACTGGTCGCAGCCCTGATGAAACCACCCACCAAGCAGAAGACCAAATCAAGGACTGCTTGCCCATTACCAGGACCTCAGATTTCCCCACATTGAGCTTTAAACAACTGAGAGCCATCCAGTCAGCCATCCAGATAGACACAATCTTAACAAGGCTGCCGTGTTGACCTTATCCTGAGATAAAGTGATGATTAGTTGGGTATCATTGGCATACGGAACAATGTTAAACCCATATCCATACCCATACGCATCCATACCCATATCAGTCAATGATGTCAGCTAGTGGACGCATATATAGGTTAAATAGGATGGGGCTTAGTGAGGACTCGTGTAATCAACTAGCCAATTAACCAATTAGTAACCAGGGTCCTACTCTGCATTTTGTAACACATAACGTACTCCACTCTGGTGCAAGTACTTGGCTAATGTGCTTCAAAGCACCGCCTCAGTGTTCACATGTGTGTTCGATACAAAATAATTAGACAGAGAAAGCATTCAAACAATCCACGTTCACTGGGTCCAAGGTGAACAGCCCAATGCAGAAATGCGCCAGCGCCCTCTCATTGTCTCACCCAGACAGGTGGAAGGAGAGCACATGTGACAGAAGCAAAGAATTGGGTCATCTTTTGCTCGGGCTGCTCACTGATCCCTGGCTGCTGAGCTAGAACCAGTTACAAGATGTGTCCAGGACCAGGCTCACAGTGGTAAATATATTTAGCAGCAGGGGAACTCCCTACTTGGAACATTCTAACAGAGAAGTAAATAATCATAACTGGGGTTAGTCAGGATTCAACATTCCTCAAACATGCCACATAGTTACAAAACTCTTTAACTGTTTGCATGACGGTGGATATACCAGGGCGTGGCAAGGGAGAGACACTGTCATTCATAACATTGTGTGATAACTTCAACATCATTAAATGTTGTAACAGTCACCAAGTAAATAACTGCATATTGCAAGAGCTTTAAACTTCTGTTTTGAGCTCCGCAATCCGCAGGTGTTTGGTTGCCTAGTAAGCTGCTAAGTAATAAAGGCCTAATTAATACATTGCTTGTGTTTTCATTTGAGTCATTTCAGACTCACAAGAGAGGTTGGAGGAAAAATTAAGTACAAGGAACGCACTTTAGTTCTTCAACAAATTTATGCCAGTCATAGAGAAGAGGTAGTATGGTCCAAAGAAGAGGGGCAAAATCTCTCAAAAAGTCTTCCCGGCTTGTATCAGAAGGGTACCCTTGTGTCCAGAGGGCCCTCCCCCACATGCTAATCACATTGCATGCTGCATCATCTGCCCCGCTTCTGGAGAGAGAATCAACTCCAGGTGGGCCAGGCCTCCCAATGGGAGGGAGCTCTTTAATATTACCTGTGTTGACTGAGAGGGTCTTAGAACCTACCTATGCTAATAATGAAAATCACAATAATAAAGCTATCTATTGAGCGTGTAGTAACTTCAAAACAAAGTATCCCAGCACTAAAAATAGCTCCAGAACAAATCCAGACAGCTGGCCACAAACAGTCCACTCAGATCGATCTAAATATCCACGTTTTTACGAAATGAGTATTCAGAGCTTTGCTGCCTAAGAGAGGGTGGAAGAAAGTTCCACATTTTAGATGCCACATGACTGAAAGAGTGACACCCAAAATGTGCTTTTTTATGACAGGAATACATGCCCTATGAGCGCCTGCAGATATTAGATTCCTTTTGGGATGTATTGGTATAACCAATGGATGCAGGTATCGGGGGCCTGTATTGTTTATGATCCGATAGCAAAAACACATTGCTTTAACCCCTTCCCCGCCAGGGACGTAATGGTTACGTCCATGGCAGCGCCCGTGTGGCGCCATGGACGTAACCATTACGTCCTGGGACTGGCAGTCGGGGGAAGCGCTAGCGTTTCCCCCGAGGGCCGCCCCCCAACACCCCCAGGCCAGGGCTGAAAGGGGAATCCCTTCCCCTTTCACACCCCCCCCCCCCTGCCCCCCCCCCCATGACGTCAGCGCGCGATCGCGCGCTGATTTCATGGAAAGGGGGAAAGACGCGCTGGAAGCCATTTGCTTCCAGCGCGTCTAAGGGAGAAGGTGAGTTTTTCACCTTCGTGCGGGGTGGGGGTGCTCTGAGAGAGGCATCGAGGGAAAGGAAAGGGTTTTCCTTTCCCTCGATGTCTCTTTGAGCATTCCTGCTGCCCGATCGCGATGCGATCGGGCAGCAGGAATGCCCACTAGACACCAGGGATTTCAGTATGTGTGTGTGTGTGTGTTATATTAGTGTGGGGGAGCGACCCCTTGGGCAAGGGTCGCTCCCCTTTGGGGGCACATGTATTTTACGTCGTTTCTGCCCCCCCTGGGGGCAGATTGGCCCTATTTTTAGGCCGATCTGCCCCCAAGGGGGGCAGAAAGCCACTAGACACCAGGGATTTTATTGTTGATTTGTATTTTTTGTGTTGGGGGGCGGCCCCTTGGGCAAGGGTCGCTCCCCTTTGGGGGCACATGTATTTTACGTCATTTCTGCCTTGGGCAAGGGTCGCCCCCAGGGGCCCTCATGTATTTTTGGGCATTTCTGCCCCCCTTGGGGGCAGAGAGGCCTATTTATTTTAGGCCTTTCTGCCCCCAAGGGGGGCAGAATCCCAATAGCGCCAGAAATAGTATGTATGTATGTGTGCTTTGTGTTGGGGGTGGCCCCTTGGGCAAGGGTCGCTCCCCCCAGGGGCGCAATGTATTTATTGTCGTTTCTGCCCCCCTTGGGGGCAGATTGGCCCTATTTTTAGGCCGATCTGCCCCCAAGGGGGGCAGAAAGCCACTAGACACCAGGGATTTTATTGTTGATTTTTATTTTTTGTGTTGGGGGGTGGCCCCTTGGGCAAGGGTCGCCCCCATGGGCCCACATGTATTTTTGGGCAGTTCTGCCCCCCTTGGGGGCAGAGAGGCCTATTTTTTTTAGGCCTTTCTGCCCCCAAGGGGGGCAGAATCCCAATAGCGCCAGAAAGATATGTTTGTATGTGTGCTTTGTGTTGGGGGGTGGCCCCTTGGGCAAGGGTCGCTCCCCCCGGGGGCGCAATGTATTTATCGTCGTTTCTGCCCCCCTTGGGGGCAGATTGGCCCTATTTTTACGCCGATCTGCCCCCAAGGGGGGCAGAAAGCCACTAGACACCAGGGATTTTATTGTTGGTTTTTATTTTTTGTGTTGGGGGGCAGCCCCTTGGGCAAGGGTCGCCCCCAGGGGCCCACATGTATTTTTGGGCAGTTCTGCCCCCTTGGGGGCAGATATGCCTATTTTTTAGGCCTTTCTGTCCCCAAGGGGGGCAGAATCCCCATAGCGCCAGGGATACTATGTGTGTGTGTGTGCTTTGTGTGGGGGTGTGGCCCCTTGGGCAAGGGTCGCCCCCCCCCAAAGGGTGCAATGTAATCTGGGCGATTTCTGCCCCCTCCCCTTGGGGGTAGATTGGCCTATTTTTTTTTAGGCCCATCTTCCCCCAAGCAGAGAAGACTAGACACAAGGGAAAATGAAAAAATGGTTAGTGGCGGAGTGTTTGTCAACTGGCGAAGTATTTGCTTTTATGATAATAACAGTTTTTCTCCTTTTTGTTTTAGTTCAAAGCTTTTGCTGACTTTGCTATGGCTTGTTGCAGTTTTGGCAGTAGTTGTCCTGCGGTTTGCGTAGTTGCATGTTTTAGGTAAGTAAATAAATTTACTCCAAGTGAGTATTGTTGCAATGCATGAATGACATGTTTGTAGGTGGTGTACTGAATGCAGGATTGTGTGTGAAATTGTCCTTAGAGTTATGCACAATGATTATTGTGTTGTCTTATGTCTAATTTGCTTTTTTTTTTTCTCTTTTTAGTGGGATATCGTTGGTGATTGCTGTGGCTGTGCAGAGTAGTTGCTGGTGAGTCAAGCTTTTTCAGGCAAGTGAGCAGTATAGTTTTTGAGTTTATAATTCTTAGTGATAAACCTATACTTTGTTACTTATCTTACACAGTGCTGGTTGTTGGTGGTGTATTTGTCCAGTTAATTTTTGTAGGAAGGATCATGGCCAGCCGTAGGATGACCGCTCAGCATGTTGTTAGTGTGCTTTTTGAGTCATCTTCTGACCATGAATATGAGACTGACTCTGCATCTGAGGCAGAGGAGGAAGTGCAGGATTCTGGAAGTGAATTTTCTGTCAGAGATGAATCATCTGATGATGAAGCCACTCTCAGTGCTGATGAAGGGCCTGTTTTAGAGGAGGACAGTGATGTGCCAATGGTGCAGGAGCCAGCGGCTGAAAGGCTTCCCATTGGAAGACCTGACGCATGGGTTGCACCAAACATGGAGCAGCCACAGTTGCCTGCGTTTACTGGTTTTCCAGGGTGTCGAGTTAATACGGAAAACTTTTTGCCCGTCAACTTTTTTGAGTTGTTTATGGACGATATATTTTTGGAAGAGATTGTTGAGCAGACTAATTTGTATGCAGAGCAGTTTTTGAGGGACAACGCTGCCAGACTTAGGCCACACTCTAGAGCTAGCCGGTGGATTCCCACAAATCTGGAAGAGTTGAAAAAGTTCTTGGGTTTAACTTTTTTGATGGGGCTGATAAGGAAGCCGTCGCTGTCTTCATATTGGTCTACTAGTCCCTTGATGGCAACTGCTATATTTCCTGCCATCATGAGTCGTAACCGGTATGAGCTTCTTCTTCGGATGTTGCATTTTGTAGATAATGCTTTAGCCTTGCCACGAGATCATCCTGATTCTGACCGTCTTTTTAAGATTAGACCTGTCCTTGATCATTTGGTAGATCGGTTCTCAGAGATCTATGTTCCAGGGAAAGAAATATCTGTAGATGAGTCTTTGGTCCTGTTCAAGGGTCGTTTGGTTTTTAGGCAGTACATTCCTAGCAAGAGGGCACGGTATGGAATTAAATTGTATATGCTGTCAGAAAGTAGTACAGGATATGTTTATAATTTCCGGGTCTACACTGGTAGGGATTCCAATATTGACCCCCCTGGTTGTCCTCCCACTTTTGGAGTTAGTGAGAAAATTGTGTGGGAACTTGGTAGACGACTGTTTAACAAAGGTCACCATTTATATGTAGATAACTTCTACACTGGAGTTCGGTTGTTCAAGGAGTTGTTCAGAGTGGACACTGTTGCTTGTGGCACAATCCGCTCTAATCGGAAAGGCTATCCAAAAGAGCTTGTCTGTAAAAAACTTGAGAAGGGACAGTGCAGTGCCTTGCGGAATGATGAGCTGCTAGCTCTGAAATTTGTAGACAAGAGGGATGTATACATGCTAAGCACCATCCATGATGAGAGTACTTCACCTGTGGCTGTTTGGGGTCAGGTTGCCGAAGTGCGCAAACCTGTGTGCATCTTAGACTATAATAAGCACATGGGTGGTGTTGATAGAGTAGATCAGAGGTTAGAACCTTACACTGCTGCTCGTAAGTCTTATGTGTGGTATAAGAAATTAGCGCTTCACTTGTTCCACTTGGCAACTTTTAATGCTTTTGTTGTGTTTAAGGATAGTTCTCCAGAGTCAAGGATGACATTTGTGAAATTTCAGGAGTTTATCATAGCTAGCCTTGTTGTGCTGGAACAGGCAAGAGTTCCTAGAGAAGCAGTGGTGGAGGATGTGGCTAGATTGAAAGATCGTCACTTTGCTGAGCACATTCCTCCCACGGCCAAAAAAAACTTTCCTGCTAAGAGATGTAGAGTCTGTGCTCGAAGAGGTATCATGAAGGAGACTAGGATGTACTGCCCTGATTGTCCTTCAAAGCCTGGGCTGTGTGTGGGTGGCTGTTTCAGGAGCTACCACACACAGAAGAATTATTGGGAAATTCCGTGAGCGTAAACTGGTGTTTTATATTTTTATATGTTCGGTTTCACGGTTGGCATTAGTCATGTATTCAGTTAGAGCTTTTGTGTTTGTAGTTTTGTACTAATTTATGATTAGTGGTTTCTTTGTTGTTTAAAAACAAAAAAAAGGGGATGGCATGTGTAGAGTGGCGCTTGGCTGGCGGCGGGGGTGTGGTGGCGCTTGGCTGGCGGTGTGTGTGGGGTGGCGCTTGGCTGGCGGTGTGTGTGGGGTGGCGCTTGGCTGGCGGTGTGTGTGGGGTGGTCGCTGGGCTGGCGGTGTGTGTGGGGTGGCGCTTGGCTGGTGGTGTGGGTGGGGTGGCGCTTGGCTGGTGGTGTGGCGCTTGGCTGGCAGTGCCGGCCAAACGCCAGTCCACACACTCATCAGCTGGTGTGATTGCTGTATCAGGCATGTGGGCGTATGAAAGTGATGGGCCCTTGACTGGCGCTGTCTGTGGATGCGAGTCTTGTAATGTGCTGGGCCCGTGGCTGGCGGCGTGAATGGTCTAGTGCATGTCATGTATGAAAGGTGTGTGAATGGACTGTAAAGCGGTTGGTGCCTTGTCGTGGCTTTACAGCTCACGAGCTGTGAGTCATTGGTTCAGTTTTTTGGCCTTTCAGTTATTACCAGTGCATTTCACTTTTGTGAAATCTCTTGTTAATAAAATTTGATCTACTGAACCATCACTCACCCTCGTGCCAAATCCAACCAGTATGTGTGGTACAAATGACAAAACCTGCTCCGCTGTAATCAGGCGTCGCAGCACACTTGAGACACGCTAGGTGCCTCGGTGGGACCCCGATGATGAAGCATGCCACCAACTTGGTTGGTGGGTGAGGGGTCTTCTTCACATAACCTAAGTGTGTTTCTTTTCACAATTTTAGTGTTTGGCATATCACGGACGTATGTGCACACATCAAAGTGATATATTCCAAAAATACCTGTGTTTGGGGGGGAGGGCCCACCTATGTTTTTGGTCCTGGGTGCGGCCGTCATGTAGGGAAACCTACAAAACCCAGAAACTTTTTAAAACTAGGCACCCCAAGGAGTCTAGGGAGGTGTGGCTTGTGTGGCTCCCCCAACATTTTCTTACCCAGACTCCTCTGTAAACCTCAAAATTTGCATAAAAAAGCATATTTTCCTGATTTTTCTTAGTAGGATCACCGCTCCAGCACAAAATTCCTACTCCCCAGTTTTCCCCTCAGTCTCCCAAGTAAAATGACACCTCACTTATGTGGGTCCCCAAAGCAGAGTCCGTCTAAAGATGTATAAAAGAATATGCCCTTATAAACTTGCTGTGCTATCCCTTCTATCCCTTCAGGTTTTGGGCCTTATTCTGTTGCAGGCACCTGGCCCACCCACACAAGTGAGGTATCATTTTTATCAGGAGACTTGGGGGAACGCTGGGTGGAAGGAAATTTGTGGCTCCTATCAGATTCCAGAACTTTCTGCCACAGAAATGTGAGGAACATGTGTTTTTTTAGCCAAATTTTGAGGTTTGCAAAGGATTCTGGGTAACAGAACCTGGTCCGAGCCCCGCAAGTCACCCCTCCTTGGATTCCCCTAGGTCTCTAGTTTTCAGAAATGCACAGGTTTGGTAGGTTTCCCTAGGCGCCGGGTGAGCTACAGGCCAAAATCCACAGGTAGGCACTGTTTTCTCCCAAAATTTTGGATGTGTCCACGTTGCGCTTTGGGGTGTTTCCTGTCGCAGGCGCTAGGCCTAGCCACGCAAGTGAGGTATCATTTTTATCGGGAGACTTGGGGGAACGCTGGGTGGAAGGAAATTTGTAGCTCCTCTCAGATTCCAGAACTTTCTGCCACAGAAATGTGAGGAACATGTGTTTTTTTAGCCAAATTTTGAGGTTTGCAAAGGATTCTGGGTAACAGAACCTGGTCCGAGCCCCGCAAGTCACCCCTCCTTGGATTCCCCTAGGTCTCTAGTTTTCAGAAATGCACAGGTTTGGTAGGTTTCCCTAGGTGCCGGCTGAGCTAGAGGCCAAAATCTACAGGTAGGCACTTCGCAAAAAACACCTCTGTTTTTTTCCAAAATTTAGGATGTGTCCACGTTGCGCTTTGGGGTGTCTCCTGTCGCCGGCGCTAGGCCTACCCACGCAAGTGAGGTATCATTTTTATCGGGAGACTTGGGGGAACGCTGGGTGGAAGGAAATCTGTAGCTCCTCTCAGATTCCAGAACTTTCTGCCACAGAAATGTGAGGAACATGTGTTTTTTTAGCCAAATTTTGAGGTTTGCAAAGGATTCTGGGTAACAGAACCTGGTCCGAGCCCCGCAAGTCACCCCTCCTTGGATTCCCCTAGGTCTCTAGTTTTCAGAAATGCACAGGTTTGGTAGGTTTCCCTAGGTGCCGGCTGAGCTAGAGGCCAAAATCTACAGGTAGGCACTTCGCAAAAAACACCTCTGTTTTTTTCCAAAATTTAGGATGTGTCGACGTTGCGCTTTGGGGTGTTTCCTGTCGCCGGCGCTAGGCCTACCCACGCAAGTGAGGTATCATTTTTATCGGGAGACTTGGGGGAACGCTGGGTGGAAGGAAATTTGTAGCTCCTCTCAGATTCCAGAACTACCCGGTATAGAATGAAAACGCACTGCAGGGTGCAGCTCATTTATTGGCTCTGGGTTCCTCGGGTTCTTGATGAACCTACAAGCCCTATATATCCCCGCAACCAGAGGAGTCCACCAGACGTAACGGTATATTGCTTTCCATAATCTGACATTGCAGGGAAAAGTTACAGAGTAAAACGTAGAGAAAAATTGATGTTTTTTTCACCTCAATTTCAATATTTCTCTCTTTCAGCTGTTATTTTCTGTAGGAAACCCTTGTAGGATCTACACAAATGACCCCTTGCTGAATTCAGAATTTTCTCTACTTTTCAGAAATGGTTAGGTTTCTGGGATCCAGCATTGGTTTCATGCCCATTCCTGTCACTGACTGGAAGGAGGCTGAAAGCACAAAAAATTGCAAAAATGGGGTATGCCCCAGTAAAATGCCAAAATTGTGTTGAAAAATTGGGTTTTCTGATTCAAGTCTGCCTGTTCCTGAAAGCTAGGAAGCTGCTGAGTTTAGCACTACAAACCCTTTGTTGATGCCATTTTCAGGGGGAAATCCACAAGCCTTCTTCTGCAGCCACTTTTTCCATTTTTTCTTAAAAAAACGAAATTTTCACTGTATTTTGGCCAATTTCTTGGCCTCCTTCAAGGGAACCCACAAAGTCTGGGTACCTCTAGAATCCCTAGGATGTTGGAAAAAAAGGACGCAAATTTGGCTTGGTTAGCTTATGTGGACAAAAAGTTATGAGGGCCTAAGCGCGAACTGCCCCAAATAGGCAAAAAAAGGCCTGGCACAGGAGGGGGAAAAGGCCTGGCAGCGAAGGGGTTAAAGAAAAGCCTTTCCTTCACAGGTAGTCAATGCAACTTAGCAAGAGCAGGGCCCGCAGGCAAACGCCTTTGGAGATTCAGCAGCAAATGAGCTGCTGAATTTTGAACCCGTTGGAGTCTCATGTGACGAGACTGTGGGACTCCCAAATACAAAACAATGCAGTAGTCCAGCCTAGGTGTGATAAATGCCTGGACCACTGTCTTTATGACGGCATCCGGAAAAAAAAACATGGAGCCTTTTTAAAGTTTTTAGAATTCCAAAGCATTTTCCAGCCAGAGCAGTGATCTGTCGAATGAAAGCTTTGCATCAATCCAGATACCTAGATTCTTGACTTTTGCCATAGGGACTGGCAGCGGCCCTAATGAAACTAGCTACCAGGCAGAAGGCTAAATCGAGGGCTGCTTGCCCACAACCAGGACCTCAGTTTTCCCCGCATTCAGCTTCAAACGGCAGCGAGCCATCCACTCAGCCCCTTCCGACAGACACGATCTTAACGAGGCCGCTGTATTGACATCATCCTGAGATAAAGTGATGATAAGTTCGGTATCATCGGCATATGAAACAATGTTAAAACCGTATCACTCAAGGATGTCCGCTGGTGGGCTCATATATATGTTAAATAAGATGGGGCTCAGCGACGAGACGTGAGGCACTCCATGATTAGTGGGGAAAACCTTAGAAGTAAATGGTTTCAAAGCTACCTGAAAGGTGCGGATCTGCAGAAAGGAGGCAAGCCACCGCAGAGCCTTAAGTCCGACCCGGTACCCCCACAGACACTCAAGAAGGCGACTGTGGGACACAGTGTTGAAAGCTGTCCTGAGATCTAACAGCCACTGTTTCGCCCCTGTATGTAACATGCCAGATAGATTCAGCGGCAAAAATACCTATAGAAGCCCTGAATACTTTTTTAGATATTGGGAGCAGATTTAACAAAAGTGGTGCTAAAGCAGCTAAAAGCCAGAAAGGCCCCATATTTTCCTTGAATATATTTTACATATTTTTGTATATATTTTCTGTTACCCCAA
Organism: Pleurodeles waltl; assembly: GCF_031143425.1. Classification (NCBI taxonomy): domain Eukaryota; kingdom Metazoa; phylum Chordata; class Amphibia; order Caudata; family Salamandridae; genus Pleurodeles; species Pleurodeles waltl. The sequence continues at coordinate 93,191,305 of NC_090448.1, forward strand.
CATGTTTTCTTGAGGTCACTTAAAGGCATCCCAGGATCCTACAGACAGCTAGAATTTAATTAAAGCCAGGTGGTGCAAAGACTCAATTTCCAACAAAGAATACCTGGCTTTTGGATAGCTTGAACATCATAGAGCTGGTGGCTGAATGATATTGATGTACGGCAAATCTTGGCCAGACACTTTTACCAATTGTTGTGTCTCTTTGGTCTGTAAATGGCCTGTCATTTGGCAATAAGTAGCAGTCTGAGTGTGGCAGTGCTATACGCTTGATCCTGTCATTTGGGATAGATAAGTACATAGCACATTTGTGCTGTGGGTGTAGGTGCACTAGTCTGTTTAATGTGTTCTGTTGGATGTTTTTGTGAGTCAGGTGTTGAGGTTCAGTATTGTTGGGAGCCTCCATAGAGGCAACTGCATGCCATTACTGAGTTGTGTGAGTTTGTTGTGGAGTGTTCTCTATTATATATGCTCTTGTGTCTGCATGTGTCACCTGCAGGACTCTTAATGTGTGCCAGTATTTCGGGGTGGTGGGCACTGATGCTTATTTTTGGGGACCAGAACTAATTTTTCAGTGCTAGACTTTGAACCCGGTCAAAAAGTAGGTAGAAAAAGATCTTAAATATATGATGATCTTGTCCATGTGCCTGAATTTGACTACAGGCAGGAGGACATGGAACTTCACCACACCTGAAGAGAGAAGCACGGAGTAGGATAGAAAGATGGTGACTGGTAGAACTGAGGAAAAGACCCACTCGCCATCCACTGAACAACAGACGAGGAATGATGGACAGGAACACGGATGAAACTAAAAAGAGCCATCTGACTGGAAACCATGAAAATTCAACAGATATGCCTTAAGGAAATGCCTACAAAACACACCGCGAGATAATCAAGACAGAACAAGGGCTGCAGAATCATGAAGTAACATAGAGAATTCCATCCATCAGCAGTCACAGGTCGATCATGATATTTAATTTTAGACACTGAAGAATATTAAAGATGGGTGGTAAGAAATGCCCTGAACGGGGTCTACTGGGATGAGTTATACAAGATAACCTTGCAAGCTGACACCAGGTATTTATTTTAGAAAAAGCTAAAGGAGGCAGCTAAATAACGAGGTAACTTCAAAGGTGATGGGCTTCAGTGTGTTATGCACCAAAGTTCACAATCTGTTCACTTAACGCATAGATGATGGTTCAGAAGATAAGGGCATCTGGACCCCTGTAGTAAAGTTTATCACACAACCTGGATTAAGGGCATAGTCATAAATTAGTAATGTTCATAAGAGGTGGGCCACACAGACATTCTGCATTGAGAGGGTGGGTATTTCTAAGCCCATTGCATGATGGTATAGGGAGGGGAAGATGTAGGGCATGTGAAGTTTAGGCTGGAGGAGAAAGGAAGCCAAGGAGCCACAACGGAATCACCCGTTGGGACAGCTGTGGCTTTAAGGATGCAGGGACACTAACTGGATTCCAAAAATGGGACATAATGCGGATCCCCACAGTGGGAGATGCCTGCAAAAGGTATGCCCTAAAACCAACTAAACGACGGATATACCTTGCAATATATTCAACATTTAATGTAGCTACACTTTTGGAAAATGGGTACACATGGAAAATATATAGAGCATTTGATAGAGATTCAAGAAGAATCCCTACTCTAAAATAGGTTTGCGACCAGGCCACTAAAGAAAGTTATCACTGACCAATGAAACACCGACAAAAAGAAGCGGCTGTGACTACATAAAAGATGTGAAGCCGGATTAGAATTAGTAAAATTGAACAATCTGTGCCACACTTGCTTTACAAGAGATGGGCTATATTCAGTAAGACCTCTGCAGCCGGGTGGGGGGTATATGGCGTGATGGGAACCGTTCTTCACCCATGGCGGGAATGTCCAAATATTGCTAACTTTTTGAGGAGACTTGCCAGACAATTAAGTGAGATCACTGTAACAGAGACAGAATAAAATATAAAGATCATATTGCTAAGCATATGAGGCGGAACAATCGCTATCCAAATGTAAAAAGTTACTGTGCAACTCTGCTCTTGTGGTAGCCAGAACGAGCATAGCAAGACTTTTGGGTGTTGAAGGAGAGGGGAACGTCACCCACCTAAAGATTGGCTGCTGACTCTGGATTGGTGCAAGGGGATGGAACAAGAGATATTTAGGAGTAGGGGCTGCCCACACAGATACCAGGGTGAAATAAAAGGTCTGGGATGATCTAAATATGACTAAGATGCATAGTGTTCCTGACTGATAAGATGAGTAGGAGACCGTGAGGACGGAGAGGGACTATGGATAAAAATTCATACAGAGGAAAATGGCGGTGTTTCCACCATGTAGCATCTGTTTACCGAGCACATGAAACAAAGCAACTTAACATTCAGGGGCATATTTATACTCTGTATGCGCTGAAATAGCGGCATTTATTTTTACGCTATTTCAGTGCAAACTCCATATTTATATTTTGATGCTAGACCCGTCTAACGTCAAAATATTGGAGTTAAAGTCATTTTTTGCCTGCGGAAAACGACCTTGCGTCAATGAGATGCAAGGTAGGCGTTCCCAAGCAAAAAATGACTCTAAAGGCCCTAGCGCATTATTTATCCCCCAGTGCAAAAATTGTGCACGAGAGGGAGGTGGGCCTAAATAATGGCAGTAAGTGGCAGCTATGTGGTATGGTAGGTTTAGCATCAATAAATAATGCTAGACTGGTTAGAGTCCTCATTTTTTACTCTAACCAGCCTAACAGATTTTTTTACGCTATACCCCCTTCTCCCATACCACCACCCCCACCCGGCTAACTTAAATTTTTTGACGCTAGGCCACCCTTTGCGCCGTATTGCGCCATTCCATTAATATGGTGCCGGCTGTCGTCCTGGAATGGTGCAAGCCGGCGCTATACTTTTTAACACAAAACTGCGTTAGCACAGTTTTGCGTCAAAAAGTATAACTATGGCCCTCAGTGCTAAAAGTACATGCCATGCCTGCGTAAAAAACTGATGTTGAGTCACTGTTTTGATGCTGACAGTAATTCAGTTGAATAGCATGTTTATAATTGGAAATAATAAAAAAGATTACAAAAAAAATACAGGCTGAGGATTCAAACAGCTGTAGCCATGATGCAATCAAAAGCTTAATCAATGTAGTTGATGGCTCCACCAATCTTCACAATAGAGCAGTTCTGCTTTACTGGTATTGCTTGAAAGGAATGTCTATTACATGATAAATATTTTCTCTGCAAGTTTGGTTGCTCATACTATGCCAATTATTACTACCAATATGCTAGAGGAAGCATTCTGCCAGCGTGTGTGCACCACTGTAGCATATAGTTATAAATAATAATACGATAAGAATGACAATTTTTATGTTATTACCAACATTTTATTAGGGGTAGGTACCGTTGTATCAGGAAAAGCAATATGCGAGGGGTGTGCTCCACTCTGCGATGAATCCTGTAATATGGAAAAATGACCACCCTTTTTCCCTGGCTAGCATTATACCAAGGGTGGGCACAAATATGAAATAGATTCCCCCTTCCCCAATATACCAAGAATTTCCAATTATGCCGCTGGGTAGGTACTATCCTGAATGCCACAATATGCCAAGAATTACCACATTTATACCATGGCCAGCATGAAATCAGGAGTAGGTACCAAAATGTGATGTATCTTGACAATATGACTGAAAATAATGTAATTATAGCGAGGGCATCATTGTGCTAGAGGTGTGTATCATCAGGTCATGAATACTCACAATATACCAAGAATTGTCGCCATTATGTCAGGGGGTGCACCTTATCCAGCCAGCGATGGTCTTAGACTAACTGGCGCTTGCCTGAAGATGCCTAGGGTCACAGATGGAAGACACGTGTATGCAGAGGGGCAGGCACACATTATTTACCCTGCGCACAGACACACAAGTTCACAAGGAGGGTGACACTGCATGTAGAGCAGAGTGAGTGGAGCAACAAAGTCTGACTAGTCAGAGAGGTTTGGGGGTCTGCTCCCAAACACAAATATTAAAAGTTTGGGCAAAGCGTAGCTTTTCCTAAAGTTTCCACAGATACTGACGAACAAAAATAATATATAAGAAAAACAGCTTCTCATTAAAAGCTGTGAACGATAAGAGACTCTACATAACACAGTGGTACAGCCCTCACCCTGCCAATGGATGTAACCTTCAGGTAGTATAATTGCATCAAGCCATCGGAAATCAAAAACACTTCATTCATCACAATCTTACATTGGAATCGGAATGCTGCATTTGCAACCAGGAACATTTGAGGGACTGTGCTGGAGGACAGCTTTAAGTTCAAAGTCATCTAAACAAACTCTAGTGTATTCTTCCTCGCCCCCCCCCCAACCCCCCCCAACCAACACACAAATGAGCATGCATGCTCCGAGTGCCAAGTCTGATTGGTCAGCCCACAGGCAAAATGAGAATAAGTCTGAGAGTAAGCATGCGTGCATTTGATGCCCCTGAAAAATGTGCCAGCAGGCTCACACAGTCAAAACGAATATTCCTGTACAGATGATTTAGAATTTAAATTCTAAATTCAGATTTAGACTTTCTTCTGGATTGGAATGTTAGACTAAGAGGCATCTTTACAAGGAATTGGCATAGGGCAGGGCCACAAGCCTGTCTACTGTGCTGCCCGATGAAAATTCAAAAGGGCCGAAATGCACCATATTCACAAGATACGGTGCACTTCTGTCCTCTCCCCCTGCGCTGGCGCACAAATTGCTGCCTAACACCATCGCAGGCACCCTTGCACCATGGTGCAAGGGTGCCTGCGTTGTTAGTAGGATTGTTTTTGTGTAGGAAGGGGCATTTTCCTCTTTCTATGTGTGCTGCATCCTGCAGCACACATAGAGGAAACAACGAGGAGAAATAAAGCTATCTCTCCTCGTTGCACCTGCCCTGACGAGGCGCACAGTTTTGACTCATTCCCAGGTTTAAATATTCCTATAAATCTGGGAATGCATCGAAATCCATAGGTGTTGCGTGGGAACACCCACTGCAACACCCATTGTATGCCTCCCTGAAACAGTGTAAAGCAACGCAGTGACTTGCGTGCATTGCCTTACACCATATCCACAAGGCTGTGAAAAGCCATACAAAGGGGCTTTGCACGGCCTTGTAAATATGGGTCTGCACTATGCGCCGCCGGTGCAACTCAAAAAGTGACACACTGTTGGTGCACAGGGCTTGTAAATATGCCCCTAAATGTACAAGATGTGGACTAGTCTTGACCAAGTAGTGGCTAAACTTACATATTACTTGGAGCAGGGGCGGCTCCTCCTCTGCCAGCAGAGGAAGCTGCAAAACCTTTCAAAGAAGAGGATAATAAACTATGTTTATTATCCTCTTCTTTGAAAGGGGCGGGGACAAAGGGGTGACGTGCACTGAGGAGGAGTGCAAAGAACTCCCCCTCACTGAGCATGTATGTTTGGCCGTCCGTCTCCTGCTGGCCAAACACACATGGACACAGGGCTCTCTCCAGCCCAGCAACACAGTTGCTGAGCTGGAGAGAGCCTGCACAGGCTCCCAGTCTGCCTGGGAGTGCCCTAGCGGGGCGCTCCCAGCCAATCCTGATGCTGCTTTGAGCAGCGTCAGGATTGGCCGCAGGGAAGGCTGGTAGCCTGTGCCTGCGTGCAGCAGAGGAGAGGCGCGATGCGACGAAGGAGGTAAGTATTTTTTTTTCCTTACTTTAAATTTTAGTCCCCCCCCACCCGTGCGCCACCCCGCCCCTTCTGCGCCCCACGAGCCGCCACTGACGTGGAGTTGCCTAGGACCAGAGGTGACCCCACTTAAAAAGCATATGGCATGGCCTAAATCTCAAAATGGCACACCTCCGGCATTACATGAGTGAATGCTCTAGAATGTAAGACTCTGAAGCCTTAGCATGAATTCACATGATGTGGACAAGGGTCACGTCTATGTACATGCAAGTTCACACAATTGAACTGTGAAGGCAGCATGCTAACGCATTCAGTTGTGACGTGTAAGGCAATGTAATTCCTGGACTTGCATTACTTTGCAAAATTATATGGTCGCCATTTCGGCCCAGGCTAAGTGAGGGGAGAAGGTGGAATCCATAATTCAACACAAAAATAACAGGTCCAGGAATAAGTTGTGCTATCCATACCATAATACCATAATCAGGGCCACTGGTATTATGTGATTGTGAGGCCACATCGTTTTTCGCATAATTGTAGATATGTCGCATTTGCCACATAATCCATCATCTGTTGTATAATCTGCAGATTTTAATGAAGGAAATTGTTCATAGCTGAAATAGTTCAAAAGTCAGTAAAACACAGCAACACAAGTTGCTGTGCAGTGGAAGGCCCTTTAGAAAGTTTGGCTGGTCACCTACAATCATAAAATGTGACTCTTGCTTTTCTTGCAGCATAATTTACTCAACCCTAAGAGTGTGACACGCATTCAGGGGCGGCAGGAGCAATGAGGCGGAGAGGACTGGGAGAGTGGCAGGGATGAGGAGGGTGGCAGGGACAGTGAGGATGAGAGGACTGGGAGAGTGGCAGGGATGAGGAGGGTGGCAGGGACAGTGAGGGTGAGAGGACTGGGAGAGTTGCAGGGATGAGGAGGGTGGCAGGGACAGTGAAGGTGAGAGGACTGGGAGAGTGGCAGGGATCAGGAGAGTGGCAGGGATCAGGAGGGTGGCAGGGATCAGGAGGGTGGCAGGGAAAGTGAGAGTGGCATGAACTGGGATGGTGCCAGAGCCTGGGATGGGGAAAAGGACGATGAGGGTGTCAGGGATAGGGAAAGTGTGCGGGATTGGGGGTGACAGGGATGGTGAGGGTGGCAGTTTTGTGGGGGTTGACAAATAGGCAGAGTGACAGGGACTGCACTGGAGAATTCTAGATGTAAAAAAATATTGCCCTGTCCACATCCCCTTGCCCAAATGGATCCCCCTCTGCTTACAATGTTCCTTTTGTCCTGTCTTCTCAGCCCCCTATTCGCCTTGCCATCGGCACAGGGTTTTGTGGCACTTGAGTGCTGACTGCAAAGCTGGCATCTTCAGTGACATAACTCAAAATGATGGGTCCTCCAGCAGAATATCAAGTGGGCTCCAGTGTATCCCATATCTCACAGATGTTCATTGGTCGCGGCTGAATGGGGCCCCTTTTGATGGATTGGGTGCCCGGTGACTGTTTAGGGTCCCTCTGTGCCAGTGGGGCTGCAGAGGCCTGCCTTACGCACCTGGGCATCTCTTGTCACTGGTTCTGAAGGCTGTGGTAGTGTTACTGTTGTTTACACAAGTTCTTGGCCCTGTGGACCTCAGCATTAGTTAGAGCTTTAAAGTCCTCAGGATAGACTTGTTTCTTAGCTTGGAAGTGTGAAAGGTGCGGTTCCCTAGGGAGATGCAAGAGTTGGTCTTTGAAGAGGGCACTGGTTCTGTAAGTCATTCTTTCTTTCTTTCAAGCTCTACGGCTGCCATGACCGCATCTGCCAGGGACTGACAGGGGCAGCGCAGGCAGTGGGAGAAGACAGAACTTGGACAGTTGATGGGAGAGGTTAGAGTTGCTGCTGTTGCAGATGACATAAGTGACCAGAGGTTGTTCAGTCTGTGCAGGTGATGGAAAAGGCCAGAGTTTATGCTGTCTATGTCGGTGACAGAGGTCAGAGGATATTCGGTCTGTACAGATGGTAGGAGGAATCAGAGGTTGTGTGGCTATTGCGGGGGTTGGGAGAGGTCGGAGGTTGTGAAAGAGGTCAGTGGTTGCACAAAATATGCAGGTGGCAGGAAACAACAGATACTGCGCTTTGTGCATGGGACAGGACAAGTCAGGGGTTTTGCATTCTGCACAACTGTTTGGTGAGGTAAAAAGGTTGTGCATTCTGTGCAGGTGGGAGGCGAGGTCCGAGATTAGGCAGTCTATGCAGGTAACAAGAGAAATCAGATATTGTGCATTTCGGGGCAGGTCGTGGGAGAGGCCAGGGGTTGCACCCTGTGCAAGTTGCAGAGATTGTGCAGTCTGTACATTTGTAGAAAGAGGTCAGAGGTCGTACAGTCTGCGCAGGGGCGAGTAGATGTCAATGGTTGGGCAGTCAGGGTACATGGCAGGTTGTAGGACATCTGCTTTCAAGTAGGGGTGCTTGTTGAACCATGGCTGGAGGAGCAGAGGGTCGGTAAAGCAACTCTCTCAAATGTCTGACAGCCAAAGAAAATGTGATTGTTGTCTTTATGCACCTTAACAAATGACCATACAGGAACGTTTGCATCAACAGGTACAAGGATGCCAGAAGGGGGAGAAACAGACAGAAATAGGCATAAGCGTGTTCCACGTGAATCCAGCTCACGTGTCACCAAACCACAATAAATCACATACCAAAGCCCAGCTAATAGTGTCCCTGGAAAATAATAGCCCGTGTTAGGGAAACTCCCTACTACACTATGAAAATATAAGAAGCAAACCAGCCTTCAGAAGAGAAATAGGGCACTGGCATTCCTCTGTGATGGACGTGTGACCTGGAGGATAATTACATAATTTACTACACATTCACTGGGTGTCGCTCAGATATAAGTAGTTCACATTTTGTTTACAGAGCTGGAGATGTATGTAGTGATGCACACAGTTCAGCTTGCTCCCTGGCAGACGACTATGCTATACAGCTTGGAAAGCCTCATAGGGACTATCTACCACTGGTGTTATTTAATTCTAACCATGGTTACGTCAATGTTACTATGCACGGCTTCAAGTGGGATGAAACCAGCAATGTGGTGGCTTAAACAAGTAAACTAAATGTCTGTGATTCACATATAGTACCACCCTTGCATGGGCATATATTATGGCCACCTTTTTGACCCATTGACAGGGAGTACAAGAAACATGCACTGCCCTTAGCCTCAACTCCAGAGCTTTCAGCTTCAATTCCGGAGCTCCCAATCGTTACCAGTTATTAAAAACCCAAGCTACTCAATCAAATTATGCACTTCACAAGTGTAATATGCTTCACGAAAAAACACAGAAACCCAACATCCTGGAAATATCTCTCACTCTTAAGGAATGCAGGATTAAGTAAAACATGTGATCAATGTTTTTGCCAGTAAAGCTAATGAACATAGGGCCCAATAGGGACCCATTTAGATGTCAGTTTTCAATTACTGCTGGGTCAAAGACCCAGCCCACTTAAAGTTCTTGATATGGTTCCTACACATTAAATTGTGTATTAGGTCAACATGAACTTCAGAATATAGGACCTTAATCCACGTATGCCATCAATTAAAAATGTTGCCACAATTCCTAGTTAGCTCACAGTGCTTCATCTGAACCCGTAACTATACCTGGGTGCCAGATGGCATCAGCAGCCTCGAACATGAACACTCTTCTTCCCAAGGAAATCATGGAAAGAGATCTTCCCTTTTGTTGTTACTCTGCATGCCCAAGGTACACATAAGAATGATACAAAAATGATTTTTCAAACATTTATTGAAACAACTGAATTATTGTGTAGAAAGGATGAGCTGTATTTTTTGGACAGATAAAACAAAGCATTGTACCCAGCATTATGAGAATGGTGAAAACGATAAACAATTAAACCATGGAATAGTTCCTATGTTACACTCCTATCTACTACTACTACCTTCACTATCAAGAGCAAAGTGGGAGTACCCTCTGCCAGTACCACTGGAATAGCCCCACCCCACCCTCATACCTGGGCATGTCTGATGTTGAATAGGTTACCATCCTTTGCAGTATAGAGGACAGAGTCAGGAGGCCAGCATCTCAGTCACAGTGCACCACATCATAGGATAATCCCAGCAGACGTGCTCCTCTGCCAAATGTAGCACAGAGGCTGTTTGTATAATAAAAGCACCATTGATGTCAAAGGTGCAGAGCTGATGCGATGATTTGTCTGGAGCCTCAGACCTGTCTCCAACAGACAGCATAACAGAAAGGCATTGCATTCTATGTGTCTAGCCTTGGACAGAGTGTACAGACTACATGGCAGCAACCCTTACTAGGAATAAGCTGCACATACAGTAGCTTCTCAGTGCATTGTCTTGTTAATGTAAAAACATGTCAAATGTTTTTTAAAACATGTTAAAAAAAAAAAAAGCACCATTAGAAAAGATCTCAAGCCAAACATGAATTCTAAAATGGAGACTTAGCACGGGCCCTAATTTACTTCACTCTGTTACAACAATTGTATATCCTATGATGAGGCAGTGCACTTAACAATTTAAAAGTTCAGTAGTTAAGTACCATGTTTGAGATAACAATCCAGTAAACAGATAGGTATCGTACAGGTTGACCATCAGTCCATTTGCAAAACTATATCCAAACCTGATCATTCCTATTATGGTATGTCAGCTGTTTGCCGGTATAGAGAGCCATCTTAACCAGACCCAGGAAGTGATTAAGCCCGATCTATGGAATTTTCGAGACTCTTACTATGTATGCTAAAGACCAGTCGTAGCAGAAAGCAGATATGTAAGCTCTAAGTGTGAGGTCTTCTTGAGTAGCAGAGTACCCCACATTGTAAAAGGTGTATTTCTTTCCTTTAGTGAATGGCACCCATGTGCATTAGTTACATCAACCTTTTAGATTATATTCTCATAAATGTGAGTTTATATTTAGAGAAACCATAATGGTGCCTCTAAAACAAAAGACAAGGTTACCTTTTAGAAATTTGTTCCTAAGAGGTTTCAGAAGCAAACCAATGATCCAGTGAGAATAATTTGGAGGACTGCTTTGCTTGGCCATACGGTGGCCTCATGATATGAAGACGTTGGAGATTTAGAGGGCATGTTAGTAGATTGACCAAGAAAACACTCTGTTGATTTTTTTTACAATCATTAGAAAAATATATCCTTTTAGCTGTCTGCTCATCATACTTTTAGCCATGTTAAATAAGATATTTGACAAGAGGTCACTTGTTGTTTCAGCAGAGTAGTACTTGAGTTCAAGCGAACTCTACATATGTCCATCTGGCTTAGCATAGCGGGGCTGAAGAATGAGTGAGCTCTGAAGTGCACAACCAGAGCCCGCTATACATGCTTTCTTGAAACTAGGCTTATACCTAATCTAAATACAGTATACATGTTGTCAAATTTGATGGAATTCTGTACAGCTTTTTTCTTTATCAAAGAAAAGCTTTTGTATCCTCTCCCTCCTATTTTTTTCTTGGCCCCTGCTTGACAGATTGGTGCAAAACTTTCTATGAAGGAACCAAAGTGAATGTACTTTGTATTTGTTAAGTTCTGTACAGATTTATCAAATGGCAGCAAAGTTATTAAACAAACTAAAGGTGCCATTACTGTAGCAACTATGACCAATCTATAAATTCAAAGAAGCAACCCCCACTGTGAAATACACACACACACATATATATATATATATATATATATATATATATATATATATATATATATATTATTTTTTTTAACTGAAAAAACAAAGGAAGTAGAATTTTTTTTTAAACTTGGAAATTAACTTTAAAAACCAAAGGTTACAGGGACACTATAGTTAGGTTCTGAATTTACTCGCACAAAACCATAGAAATTCAGTAGTTATAGTTAGCTTTTTGAAGCAACTGTAACTTGTGCCCCAACCAGGCACAGTTTTTTCTTCAAATATTTGACTGCTAATGTCTAAGTTATATTTTTATTGATGTTCTAAAAGTTGTTATGAGTGCAGTAATATCTGGGATAATTATCGGTGCATGGCAAGACGTAGCAGGAGCCAATGCTGGGAAGTGGTGGTCTCCAGGGTCATCTGTGGGAATGCAGCCCCCCTCCCAACATTCAATTTGCCCTGGAGAAGTGGAGGTGCCTGGGGGTCCAAAACGGACCCTCTTACTTCTTGTATTGCAGCCCTGGGGTGTTGTTGGTCTCTGGTGATGGGGGTGGGCTGTGTGCCCCCCCTTAATTTAAGTAAATTACCCTGGGGAGGTGGTGGTCCCTGCAGCTGCGGGGGTGGGGGGGACACAATGCCCCCCACACTATCTTCTTATTTAACCTCGGGGAGGTGGCAGTCCCCGTTTCCCTGTGAGAGGCCATAGGGCCACCCCATATTAGAAAATTATTTTGCCCTATGGGGGTGGTGTTCCCCAGGGCTGTGGTTGCGAGCGTGTGCCCCCCCTGCATGCATATTTAAATTTGCCCTAGGGAAGTGGCGATCCCCAGGTCTCTGGGGTAGGACATATAACATCCCCCATATCAAAGTATTCTTTTGCCCCCCTTCTGATTGCCCCAGGGAGTACATTTCTATGGTTTTGTACATTTAAAATGTAGGCATAACTATGACATCACTGTAACCTTTGGCTTTTTAAAAGAAAAAAAATATTTATATCTATCTATCTATCTATATATATATATATATATATATATTATATACACCTCTTCTCAATGTATATAATCCCCCGATGCAGCTGCACCATTAGTCCCAAAATAGTCAGTGCCACGACCCCGAACAGCAATTACAGGAAGCAGCAGAATGTTGATAATACTAACGTCATTTTTTTCCACAATAACTTGCACCAAGCCACATGAGCACCAACGTGTTTCGGGGAACGCCTTCATCAGGACAAACCATTCCACCATTTCCAGGACATTAAATAACCCACAAATTCCTTCCTTTGTGTTGCCATTCTATGTCAGGACCAGAGGCGAGGATTATGCAGTTCTTTCTTCACTTTTTATTATACAGCAGGTTCAAAGTTCAACAAAAAAACACATCTGAAACCACAAGTCCCATGAGTCCGTTGTCATAGTAACCATAGTCCAATGAGACTCCGATAGTGTTAACAGTATAAATGCCCACAGTCACGTCACTCTCCCTCTTTCTTCACTGCTCCAGTGCCTTTCTGCCTCTGAGCGTGTTTATTGAAGTTTGACAGTTGTGTATTTGACTAATTTGCTTGTAGCGTTATGCTCGCTCTCTATTTTATTCTGTTGTGGCAACGCTGTTGCTACGATGCGTTGCCGCAGCACAGGAGGCTGATTTTCAAGCCCAACTGCTTATTCTCTTGCGGTGACGCGTCAGGCCCTCTAGAGAGCACGTGTCCCGAATGCAGCGAGTGAGGCGCTTTGCGCTACGATTTTTAACGCACCAGGGGTCATACCAAGAGCCTAGGATCTCCTTTTACCCCTCCAACCCCCCAAAAATTACACCGCGTTTGCGGTCTGAGTGCACCTTAGAGCGGGAAGGGCGCTCTTGAGCCTATAAACGCGTTACTAAGGGCGTTTTTATCTATTTGCATGCTTGTGGAACTCGTTTGGCCCTTTTTTCTGACAGAGTTGGGGGGGGCTGCCCTGCTTATGCTGGGTGTGTTATGTCATTTTTTTCCTCAGAGTCCCGGGATGCAGCCCATTCAAGATCATGATTCTTTTCCCATTATGTCACCTGGTGAGGGCCCTTCGCATCGCGTCCTACCCCCCGGGGTGGATGTGCTGCTGTTGCAATCTATTGCCCAGGCTCTGGCTCCTATCAAGGAGAGCGTGGCGCAGCTTGCTGAGTAAGTTTCCAAAGGGCCGGGCATGTTTGGAGTGACGGGGGTTGCACTTAGTGCATCACCCAAGAAATCGTGCAAGCGTGCAGCGGGGCACCTTGGGGACCTCGAGCCCTTAACCGACATTCCCAGTAAGAGTGCGCACACACAGACACAATTACCCTGCTGGGAGGGCTCTTTACCCAGAGTAATAGGTGAAAAGCTTCACCAAAAATTGGACTTTCTTGTGCGGTCACCTTCAGGCATTGCAGGGGACTCTGAGGAGGACTCTTCCTCGGTCGGGGAGGTTGAATCTGGCCGTCCTTGGCATCCGGGCGCCTCCCTACCGGAGATGCAGGATCCGGGAGAATCTGATTCAGACATGTTTGAGCCGGAGGGAGTTTACCATCCTCACTCCTCAGAATGGCGCCAAGACCTCAAAGTGGCTGACTATGTGGCAAGCAAGATTCGCCAACCTCTGGACAAAGAGGTTTGGGCCGGACTGAAGGCCGAATGTCCGCGTCCTACCTTGCCTGACAAGGTAGCAGCAACTCCTGACATCGACCCCAAGATGTGTATTTTTTTTTGCAAAGTACGTCAGGGACCCAAAGAAGGGGATAGACCGGTCTTGGTGGGCATGTCAGGACAAGCTCCTGGATGTCGTGGGACCCTAACCCAGATTATACAGTTGGCGGAACGTGCCAAACAGTCAAATACACCACTTCAGATGGAAGTAGTGGCAGGATGGGCCCAGAGAGCAATATGTCTATTGGGCAATGCCAATTGCACCATCTTGGCCGAGAGACGCTGCTCCCTGCTCATAAAGACTGACCCCAAGTTTGGGGAGTTTTCGTCCTCGTAGGCAGGGGCGTTGGCACAGGGTAATTTATTTGGAGATCCTTTTGTCAAGGAGCTCAGCAAATTCGTGGCGACTTTCTTGGCCCTCGATAAAGCGCAGTCTTCAATTAAAAAGATCTTTCATGGCAAGGTTTTTGGAGAGGCCGGACAAGGTAAGGGTCGCTCTTCCGGCCGCCAGTTCCAGCAAGGCCCTGGTTCCTACAGACAATCTGGATGATGGGGCGGTCGCCAGGGAACCTTCTTCCCCAACAGGGGCAAAGGAAAAGGCAGAGTGAGAAGGATCGCCAGAGGAGCAGCCAATGCCCCAGGAGGCACTTCGGGTAAGGATTACCTCTTCTTCCCCTCAAGATCTGGGGGGGAGGTTACGTTTGTTCAAACCAAATTGGGAACTCATAACCTCAGATGCGTGGGTTCTGCAGACTGTGTCGGGTTTCCACATAGAGTTTTGGGGAACTCCAATACAGGAAGAACTTCCCAGACCTTTACTCTTCTCAGCAACAGATTCCAACCTCATAGAGGCAGAGGCCCAAGAACTATTGCGCAAAAACGCCATATGTACCTCACCTCTCCACCCAGGAGGTTTTGTCAGCAACCTTTTTCTGGTGGAGAAGAAGGACAAACAGTTTCGCCCGGTGATCAACCTTCGTTCTGTCAAGGACTGGGTGGTATATCACCATTTCAAAATGGAGGGTATACACTTGCTCAGAGATATCCTCCTACGGGGAGATTGGATGGTCCGTCTGGACCTCAAAGACGCGTACCTTACGGTGCCCATATTTCCCCCTCATCGCAGGTTCCTGCAGTTTTTGTGGATGGGCCAGGTGTTCGAATTCACCTCTCTCCCGTTCGGACTGTCGTCAGCTCCTTGGTGCTTTACCAAGCTCCTCAAACCAGTGGTAGAACTCCTCCGTTCCCGGGGGTTCACCTCATTATATACCTGGACGATAATCTTTTGATGGATCAGTCCAGGTCGCAACTCATATCCAACGCGAGCAAGACTTTTGCTCTACTGCAGGACCTGGGGTTTGTGATCAACCAACAGAAATCCGATCTGCTTCCTTAGCAGACAATGGTTTTTCTGGGTTTCATCATAGACTCCCAGGCAGCATCTCTCAGTTTCCCGCTGCAGAAGACATCCAGAAGGAGTTGCAGATAGTTCTGAGGCACGACAGGATCTCGCTTCAACTGCTCGCCAGAGTGGTGGGGCTACTCTCCTCGTCGATTCAGGCCATTTTTCCAGGCCCCCTTCACTACAGGGCTCTCCAACGCCTCAAAGCCTGTCATCTTCGCCGTGGTCCCGCATATTCAGAACTGGTCTCTCTCAACCCGGAGGCCAGAACAGAGTTGCAATGGTGGCTGGACCACATGGAGGCATGGAATGGAATGGCATGGCCATATTTGGTGCCTCCCCCGACCTAGTCATAAAGTCGGATGCCAGCTTATACGGTTGGGTGAGCCCGCTACCGGGACATATCCTTCGGGGGATGTTGGACCCCTCAGGAACTCAACCTGCATATCAATTGCCTACAGTTTTTAGTGGGCTCGTTTGCGATCAAGTCCCTGACTCGGGACAGGGTCTCTTGCGTGGTCCTACTTCGGAAGGACAATGTGTTGGCGGTACAGTACATCAACCGGCTTGGGGGCACTCGGTCGAGGGCCCTAGCGGACCTAGCGAAATACTTTTTGGGCACTTTTGCCTTGCACATCAGATATCCGTCACAGCAGAGTACCTTCCAGGTTCCCAGAGCACTTTGGCGGATTGGAACTCCAGGTTCCTGCTGGATTCCAGTGATTGGCAGCTGGATCCGATGGTCTTCCGGGCGATTATGGCTCGGTGGGGTCTTTGTTTGGTGGATCTCTTGGCTTCCAGGTGGAACACCAATCTTCCTCAGTACTTCAGCTGGCTCCCGGACCCGGGAGCGGAGGTGGTGGATGCATTTTTTGCAGGACTAGGGCCCACTCCAGGGGTATACTTTTCACCCTTTCCTGCTGATTCAGAGAGTTTCAGCAAATTTACATCGCCAGGAAGCGACCGTCACCCTAGGGACCCCCCTGTGGTGCTCCCAAGCATGGTTTCCAGCTCTTCTGGAGCTCTTGTGCGACTTCCCTCTCTGCCTTCCGGTTTTTCCTTCGATCCTTCGGGATCCGATGGATCACTTCCACCCTCTGGTCCTTCAGGGCCATCTATCCCTGGTGGCCTGGAAGATTTCAGGACTCAATGGCAAGATTGCCGACTTTCGCAGGAAGCTCAAGGTTTCATCGCCCAGGCCTGGGCTCCAGGGACTGGTAAGCGATACAGGTCTGCATGGTCTCGATGGGCTCGCTGGTGTATGGACAGGCATACAGATCCCATGGGGTCCCACATTACTGATATCCTGAATTTCTTAGCGGATCTTGCGGCTGCTGCTCTGTAGTATTGTACAGTGGATTCCTTTTGGTTGGCTATTTCGGGGGGTCATCCCCTTCTCAATAATCAGCCAGTAGGAGCTTACCCTTGGGTGTGTAAGCTTCTCAAGGGTATCAGACTTTCCCGTCCTCCCGAACCCACGTACTGGGAGTTATGGGATGCCAATCTAGTTCTAAGTCTGTTATCCTTGTGGCAGGACAATCAATACCTCTCCAGGAAGGAGTTGTCGGCTAAACTAGCGATGTTGCTGTGCCTCATATCCTGCAAAAGGGTTTCAGACGTCAGAGCCCTGGATGTTTCAGGTAGAGTGTTTTCTCCATGTGGAGTAACTTTTACAGTTGCCCGTAGGACCAAATGTAATACCAGGTTGGTATCTTACCCGGCTTTCCCTCTCGCTCCTAAACTGTGCGTGGTACGATGCTTAAAGACGTATGAGGAGGTGACAGCTGATCTTCGTCCTCCGGGTGAATGTCAGCTGTTGATATCACTGAAAAAGCCCTTTAAAGCAGTCTCTTCCCCTACCATTGCTGCGTGGATCAGATAGACCCTTGCGGAAGCTGGTATTGACATACAAGTTTTGGGGGCTCATTTGACGAGAGGCGCCATGGCCTCCAAGGCTGTTCACGTGTGCGGTAGGTTGGAGGACATCATGAATGCGGTGGATTGGTCCTAGGAGTCGGTTTTTAAAAAGTTCTATTTTAAACCGGTTCATGAGCTGGCCTCGTTGGTGGTGAGTAAGCTTTGGACTTGCATAATCCTTGCCTCCATAGAATGTGAAATTTCCTAGCTAACGTGAAGGAAAGTTTTCAATTCTATTAAGGACACAGAGGTGAGGATTATCACGCCCTAGACGTAGTTCATGTCCTGCCCGCCCAGAAGCTGTTGTTTGGAATTTGTACGAAGGTGGTATTCTCATGTTAAACTGTATCATATATGCTCATATTTATTGATCTTGCATGTTGCTATGAATAATTGTACTTCCACTACTCTGTAGATTTGTTTTTCTTATGGTCTACAACCTTGACTAATGTGAGATAACAGGTTTTTCAGCTGCTTCATGATTTGTGTTTTCGCATGGTTTAATTTTGTGTGTTTTTCATAGGATCGCAGGCAGCGGCCACTTGATGAACAAGATGTCCCTTTGCAGTGAAGTCGAGGGAGAGTGACGTGACATTCGGCATTCATACTGTTAGAACTATCAGAGTCTCATTGTACTATGGTTACTATGACAACGGACTCATGGGACTTGTGGTTTCAGATGTGTGTTTTTTGTTGAACTTTGAACTTGCTGTATAATAAAAAGGTAGCTAGGAAATTTCGTATTCCCCAGATCTATTGATACACAGCATGAATGGATTCTCAAATAGGCGCGAACTTGGAATGGTGCACATTATTCAAATCGGAAATAAACTTCAAGGGTGCATCATTCAAAATACTAAAATCCTGTTATAAAATTTCATAACATTTCATAATGTTATTCGTCATAATTGTCACAGTATTAATACACTCTCAATTTGCAGAATTATTAGACTTCAAACTCATCATGTTGCAGTAATAAGAAAAGTGCACAGTGCTTCAGAAGAAAATGCTACCCAATCATTCAATGCTTGTACATAGCATGAGTGAACGCCCAAATAAACTGCACACTGTCAATAGTAGGTAGCATGTGTGCGTTCCAAAATAAACACGATCTCAGGGGGTGTCCATTATTAAATCCAGCAATAATATCAAGATGTTTTATCATTTGTTAAAATCAAAGGCTATTATAAAATTACATACCAATTCACAATGTTATTGCACATAGTAAACACAACGCTGATGCACTGACAATTTGTTCTTTGTACTTTATTCATAGCTCCCTTTCCCAACAATATTTTTTTCGGGTTATGGTTGAGACCATCTGATTAGCATCTTCTTAATGTTACGGGCGGACTGGCCAAGGATGAAGCATGCCACACAGGCCTCTCTGTCCATGCACAGCATATGGCCACCTAGGGGAAGAGCAGAGAATTAGGAAATAGGGAATCACTTATTTCAGAATCTTAGGGTGTGATCAGCAATTTGCCCTACCTTTGTTGTGCGATTCAAGTGTCAGATTAGAAGACTGTGGGGAAAGTTTATTTCTCCTACATCTTTTTTGTGGCCTTATGTAACTTCTGATTAGTAGCACGAGGAAAGTGGAGAAATTATCAAAGTGCCCACAAAATTGAGACAAAGTGAGCAGTCACAGAAGGATGTCTTAGCCTCACAATTTTTCACAGAGGAGAAAAGAAAGTCAATGCCTGCAAGGCACCTTGCACTCTTTGTGACCATTTACTATAAAGGGGGCATTCAGGGCTGTACTCATTTGGGACAACAAAGATGATAAAACATCTGAAAGCAATGCACCCTGATAAATTCTCCATACAGGGTGTATAAAGAAGTAGGCAAGAGGAAGACGCTGTGACAGATATTGCACAAATCAATCAAGTAGAATCTAATCTGCAGTCTGGGATGTTTGCAAGGTGGGATGTTTTTCCTGCATCGGGGCCAGGTCTTGTGAAAAACCCCCAGCTTCACTGTGGGATAAGCGCAGGCTGCAAGCTGAAGTCTGAAGTACAATAAGGGGAGTATAATTACAAATCCCTGAAAGTCACCAAAAAAAAGGTTAAAATGCAGTTGTGGTTAGTTTTGCTTAAAAGATCTTTAAAAAGGTTTGAAAAACCTTTGAATTAAAAAAAAAAAGACTGACATTTCCTAGTTGTGTTTATGGTTAAGTAAACTATAACATGAGCCCCGTCATGCACTGCTTGTGACCTCACATATGACACTACTCATAACACGCTAAATTATAGAATTAGTGACATTACTAATGACAATTCAAATGACGTGTGTGTCTGTGTGACAGAGAGAGAGTCTGTGCTGGGCGGGTAAGCTGCTCATCTGCTGTCATATTCCAAACATTCTCCAAACATTCACAGAAGAGAGCTAATGTGAACGTCCTTTAAATATATTCATGACAGGGGAACTCCCTACTATCTACACTCTAATAAGGGATTAAATATTCTACTGTGTATCACTATTAGTCAGACAGTGCTCTAAGATGAGTGTGAGCTTCTATGTAGTTACAACAGGCCTTATTAAGTATTGTTTTTATAGTGGAGACTTAGAGGAGAATAGGGGGAGTGGTATTATGCCTGAGGAGCCATCATGGGAGGAGTGAGTGTACTGGGATGTGGAATCTTAAATAAGAAGCCAAAAGGGTGTTGTTATCACGACTCCTGTCACAATCTCTCTATATCCAATTCTTTGCATCGGCGTTCATCAGGCACATTGTTCACCTGGTTTTGAGATACTTAAAGTACCATTTACTAGTCTATGGATTAGAATTGGTGCAGTGGCCCCCTATTCATTATCAACTTGCACATTTGCACCACATTTGTTAATAGATTTGGGATCAGCAGGCACACCTTTAATAATCTGTTGACATGTCCACACGCATATGCTAGTTCATAAACTCGACATTATTTTTAATATTTATATTTTCCTAACTGCTCAATATCTAATTTGTTTTCTTCTTGCATATTTAATTTTAATATTTATTTGTATAGGTTTCTGGAAGTTCCTAACTGTAAAAAAGTCAAGATGGTGTTAGATTTTTTTCATCCCCGTTGGTGTTTTGAAATCATATTACAATGAGAAAAGACCACCTTTAGATCTGGCATTAGCCAAGACATATTGATTTTTTTTTAAATGTTATGCGCAATTGTAGGAGGCTGGCCTGGCTTATAGTGGGTACCTTATGGGACTTACACCTTGTGCCAGGTCCAGTTATCCCTTATTAGTAGATTAGTAGTGTTATATCTGCTTAGACTGATAGAGGTAGCTATAGCAGAGCAACTTAGGCTGAATTAGGAGACATGCAAAGCTCCTACTATACCACGTATATCATGTAGCACTAGATCATAGGAAACACAATACTCAGAGTTACTAAAAATAAAGGTACTTTATTTTAGTGACAATATGCCAAAAGTATCTCAGAGGATACACTCCCTTAGGAGGTAAGTAAAATACACAAAATATACACACAAACCAAAATCAGGTAAGTAAAACACTTAGAAAAGTAGTGCAAACACTGTAGAACACAATATAATGTAATAGGAGACAATAGGCCTAGGGGCAACACAAACCATATACTCCAAAAGTGGAATGCGAACCACGAATGGACCCCAGGCCTAGTGTAGTGTGTACAGGGTTGCTGGGAGTGTAAGAAAACACTAAGGTGTCCAAGATACCCCACCCCAAGAACCTGAAAAGTAGGAGTAAAGTTACCGTACTACTCCAGAAAGACAGTAAAGTCAAGATAGGGGATTCTGCAAAGGCAACAATTGACTGTAAAGCACTGAAGATGAATTCCTGGACCTGAGGACCTGCAAAGGAAGGGGACCAAGTCCAAGAGTCACGCAAGTGTCCAGGGGGGCAGGAGCCCACTAAACCCCGGATGAAGGTGCACAATGGATGCCTCCGGGTGGAAGAAGCCGAAGATTCTGCAACAACAGGAGGTGCCAGGAACTTGTCCTTTGGTCAGAAGATGTCCCATGGCGTGCTGGAGGATGCAGAGTTGTTTCCACGCAGAAAGACCGCAAATGAGTCTTGCTAGCTGCAAGAGTCGCGGTTAAAGATTATGGGTGCTGCCAGGGCCCAGGAAGGACCAGGAGGTCGCTCCTTGGAGGAGGAGACAGAGGGGGCACTCAGCAACACAGAGAGCCCATGCAGAAGCAGGCAGCACCCGCAGAAACACCTGAATAGGCGTTCAGGAACTCTGAGCACAGTTGTCGTCTCAACACAACAAAAGAGGGTCCCACAAAGCCGGAGGTTAACTCAGCATGTTGGACAATGCAGGACGGAGTGCTAGGGACCTGGGCTGTGCTGTGCACGAAGGAAGTCTTGCAAAAGTGCACAGAAGCCCTAGCAGTAATATACTTACTTGTATGGCTTTCAGCCTGCCCTATTTATTCTTTGATCTGTTGGTCTGTTATTAACCATTTTCATCCACCCACAACAGCACACAGCATGGGGCAATGGGTCAGCCCACTTCAGCCTTTTGCTAGCTTCACTGTAAGTGATGGCAGTCTGCCCCTTTACACAGAGCTCATCCACATACAAAGTCACAAAGTAGTTGTCTTTTGCCAAAGTTGTTTTTTCAGACTGACAAAGGCAGCTTCCCCAACAATAAGGTTTCTACAGACTTTGGAGGCGCTGGGACCGTGCATGGTCATTGGTGGTACTAAAGACTTCAGCACAGCATAGAGATGCTGCTACAAAGTCTTGAGAAAGGTGAGACTGATTTCTGCTCCCACCGTCATGAAACTGCCCCTTTATCTTCGTTCTTTCTTGTCCATCCCACAACACAGGAAGTGGAATGCAGTGTTTGAAACCTCATCTCCTTGCCTCTGGGTTTTAGAGTCCAGATGGCTGCCCTGTACTTGTGTTTACAGTAGTGATGCTCGGCCTTGCTCCTGCTATTAGTGGGAATGATTCTACATGTTAGTTAATCAAGTTTGTTTTGGGTCCAAGCCTATGGAACTTAAAACACAAGTAAAATACAAAACAATAAACGGAGATTGCTAATAAGAATATAAAACTTAAAAACAACATGCTAAAACCATCTTTCAATAAAATCTTAAATTACTTTTTAACAGTATTAAAATGTCTCCTTAACTTCCAGGCAGCCAGAAAAAAATTATAGAGGGTGGATGCTACTGAACTTGTGATATGAGTCTCGAAAACTACTAAGGCATGTTTCACCCTCTGTATATCCTTCATGATCAGCATGTGCTTCAACAATGTAATCATAGGACTAACGTAGGCTGGGCGAAAGAGCAGACCTTGGGCCAGACATATATATTAATATATATAATGTGTATAAGCTGTTTTCCAATAGTATGTGAAATTATTATGGATACAGTTCTGAACCTACATTTAAGGTACCTTTGCCTGGTGTTGATTCAGTTTCATCAAGAAAATAACTATAATTTGGGTATGATTTTCTAGACAGGGATTCCCTTACTAATCTCCTCCTGGGAAAGTTTACAGCAGGCCACAAAAGCTAGTTTTATATGTATGTTTGACCTCCTGTGCATGCCAGGGGTGATGGATCCAGTATAAATCCAAGTTATTAAGTAGCATATGAGTGTGCGTAAATCAGCCCAACAACTGCCTGTCATCGAGATTCAGGACCTCCCCAGGAGCCTCCTGAAAATGATTTAACTCTGTTTCCCAAAAACCCACAACAGAGACCTCAATTTTGTAGCTGACGTGACAGCCAGTGATCCAAAATCTAAGAGCAACAGAAGTGTGTTAGTACTAAGAGGCAAGCTAAGTAATCTCTTTAAAAAAACTGCCACTCAGCTTGACAAATCAGGTGTCTAAGGGTGGCCCCATAGCTCAGTGCTATAAATTGGGGCACTTTGGCCTTGAGCCTTGTAGACCTTGAGTGGTGGATAGGTTAAATGTCCACCATTATCATATGTCAGGCTTAAAGTAGTTTGGAATACTATTGAAAATAGTTCTCGACCAGCTAATTTGTTTTTTTCCATTTTAAATTGTGTGCAAAACCGATACCTAGATAGGTGAAATCCTGCACTTGCTCTAGAGGGGTGCTATTTATCTTAAATTTATTTTCTACACCCTTGCGAGGTCGGAACATACGTTTTGTTTTGCTTATGGGTACTGATCGCCTTTGCTGCAGCAGAACTCACCAAATTTATTTCATAGGTTTTGCAGGTCTTGTTGGGTTTTAGACACCAGAAGGTTGTGGTGAGCAAATAATACAGTCACAATTGTTTCATCTGAAATGTTGACAGGGAATGGTCTACTGGTTTCACAGTGACGCTCCTGCATATCCTGGCAACATTCACCTCATTAAGGGCCAGATGTAGCAAAGGGTTTTACCCATTCTGTGTCTATGGGAAAATGTGTTCGTACATATGGCCCTTAATCTAATCAGCATATAAAAAAGCCAGAGTAAATTCCCTGTTGACCAGATGGGCCACTAGAGATGCCTTGGTAGTTTATCAAAGGCACATCAGAGGTCAACTAATACCACATACAACAGCTGTTTCCTTAGGACACATATTTACACAATAAAAGAAGCAATCACAAATCCTGGTCTGACATTTTAGTTTACTTCCAAAATCCTGCAGGACAGAATATTGTTGTCCACCAAACAATTTTCCAGTTGTGACAGCAAGGCACAGGCAAACATATTTTGAAAGTGTCTATAAGACTAATAGGACAATAGCTTGGGGAGTCATTTTTATTAGCCTTCGTGTGCAAGAGAAATATTTCACCTCTCAACCAGGATGCAGGAACAAGGGCGCAATTTATGATTGCATTGCACAAGACAGTGATAGAATAGCCCCGCAATATGACATCTGATTTTCACAAATTGACCTGGATTTTATCTCGGCCTGGCGACTTTCCCTGTTTTTTTTTGTCTACTTACAGCAAGCATAATTTCTTTCAGCGAAAAGAATTGGAGATGTTCTGCCTTGTCAACAAGTATCAGAGGGCTGGCAATGACATTCAGGGTGAAATAAAGTGCAAAGAAGTGTATAAATCAGGTAGACTCTGTAATATGGCATTCAAGACTTGCCCTCCTCCGGTGTTTGACTTTGGCAATAATATACCAAAATTACCTTTGGTCCATGGCTGTTGCTGCTTTAGGTCATTCCTGCCATATAGCTTTTATCCATTATGCCTTTTTTGGGTTACTATGGCCCAGTAACGATATTTTAATGCTTTAATTTCAGCGGTGAAGCCCGTTTTAATTCATGTGACCAAAGCAGACCTTGCAATTCTGCAATCCTGACTGAACCAGGGGTCTTTTAGATGACAGGGCAATATCTTAGCCAATGTTGGTTTAGAAAAAATGCAGTAAGTGTTCAACCATACAACTATGTACACCTGAGAGCTGAATGTACTGAATAGCTAGAACTGGCCCTTCTGCTCTTGGGATGTGTGGTTGGTCCATCAGGACACTCACTGGATTTTAAGTTACATGTCTTATTTGACACTGCTTCAAGAAGCACCGGTATTAGATCTTCTTCTGAAAACGACTGACACATTTTTAGGATGTTCCCGTGGTGGGTGCTAGATTGACAGAAGTGGAAGTCTCTTGAGAAAGAACTGCTACTCATATAAACCTGCAGCTCAAGAGTTTTGAAGTATCACTGCTAACATTAAGGAACATATAGTCATATGGTCCACTCCTTGTGAGTTATGCTTGACCCAGTTCCCTAATAGGTCAAGCCTAAAGATATGCGTCTTGTTTCGTTACTCAACTGTGCCAGGCATACCAGAGGGAAGGGAGGGATAGACACCCTCAAGAGTGACTCGTGTCAGCTCTGTATCCTGTGCACATGCCCAGGCGTCCCTGGGTAAAAATAGTCAGTGGTATGGTAACTCCCAACTACTTCATGAAAATATATTGAGCAAACTTGTCTCAGCAAGCCATATAGGTCAGTACCCGGTAATTCTCTTGTGACCTACAAAAAGTTACAAAACTTTTAAGTGACTCTCGGGGCAAGGAGCCAGGCCTGGGGGAGGAAAGGAGGGGAACATGTTAGTCATCCTTAAAACGTGAATTTGTTCATCTTCAGTCTTGGCGGTTAACTAATCCCTGCATATTCTGTAAAGAGGCCAGATTATTACTTAACAGTAGTTAGATCATAAGCAATAGTTCTTCAAGAGGATAGACAACGGTTGGTGGGTTATGAGGTGGAATATCTAACACTGTTCTTGGGCTTTTTTAAATTCTCTTTATAGAAACGTCTTTGTGGCATTTAGCTCTGGTCATGTAACAGTGTTAATCGATGGTCGAGCCCATCTTGATTTTCATATTTGTTTTTCTTTTAAATTTTAACATTTCCAAAACATTTTAACAGATATTTGCCCCACATTGCATTCCTTCCTCCTCTTTGAATCAGCACCCATTCTGCAGTAGGTTGTGTGGAATATTATGCTGTGATTACCAAAATTCTATGAAACTACAAAACTGACATTAGCAAGCGCTATATAAAAATTATGGGGCAGTATAGACATTGATGGGTGGCCTTTGAACACATCCTCTCTTTTCACACAAAATGAGCAGACTATTGTATCATTTTATGTAAACTACATCATGCCTTTTACAAATCTCTGTGTTGATGTTGGGTATAAAAGTGCAAATGCAAACATTATTTTGTCAGCCCCCTCCCTCTAGTATGAAAACACTATGTGAATTTCATCCCATCACTAGGATTGTAGTTTTTCGTAGAAATACATCCACCAGCACACTGTAAATGCCTTAATTTGAAGGATCCTGTTATCAAAGATTCCTGCCTGGCAAGTAGCAGTCAGGGTGCCAGTTCACATAGGATAGAGGTTGTAGAGGTATTTAAAAGCTTACAGGATAAGTTACAAGTTACTTAATTAGGAGAACACACCAGGAGCAGCATCTTCTCTGCTCAGCCCACTCTTTCAAACTGTCACACTCCTCAAGTCACTCACTAACATTCCATGACATCACACACTGGCTGAGCAGAGCAGAGAACAATGGCGGTGTGCACAGAATGCAGTAGAAGTTTAGCAGATTATAACACATCTTCTTCCTTTAGAAAACAACAACATGCAAACATGAATTGTAACAGATAGAAAATAGTAAAATACAAGCATAAAAAGTAAGAGACTCTATCTTAGATAAGTCCTATAAATTATTCATCCCTATAATATTATTCACACAGTGGTCGCATTTCACCCCATATAAAACCAAGGGCACATCCACATACAGGTCCCACTGGACCCATAATACACCACCTATTACTCAACCAGGCAGAAATAATCAAATGAAACCTGAAACCACAAAATGGATATCTTTAAACCCTCACTCAACCCAGAACAGTGCAAATTATGCATTACACAACAGGTATATTTAAACCCACAATAGTCCCAAACGACAGGGCATATTGTTAACTTAGCAATGGATCTCTTTCAACCCACACTCAACCCAAAACAGTGGGTATGTTGTGAACTTAGCAACAGGTATCTTTCAACCCACTGTCGTCCCAAAACAACAGGACATCTTATGAATTTAGCAACAGGTCTCGTTCATCCCACATTCATCCCAAAACAATAGGGCATCGTGTGAATTTAGCAACGGGTCTCTTGCAACCCACACTCATCCCAAATGACCGGGAACACTGTGAAATTTGCACGGGTCTCTTTTAGCCCACACTCAACCCAGAACAATGGGTGTCTTGTGAGGGAAACATCCTTTACCACGCAGTCAAAACCATGATCTGCCTTTACAATGCAGTCACTACCACAACTGTGAAATTACCACGCATTACTTTGCCCTGCAAGTCATTACAACGACATGCCTTAGGTGGCGAGTTGTTGGACTGGTGTTGGATTTTTACAGTCCAACACCTTCCATTCTGTTGTGTAGACTGGAATTGGAATAGTAATTTATACTATTTGTGGTCAATAATGGCTGAGTTGAGATCCGGATTTTGGGTACTAGGTGCTAGATTCAACACAATAGAGTCCCACCTCAATAAGATGAAAGAAAGGATGGACAAACAGGACACCAGAATCCAGGGAGCCGAAGACCGTATCTCCCACCTAGACGATGGGGCAAACAAAAGAAACATCTTGAACGGATGGAAAATAGGCTCTGCATGGTTGCGTTCAAGTACAAGGATCTGGAAGCCCGAGGGCGACGGAACATCTGCATTCTGGGAATTCCATTGGGCATGTGTGCACTTTACAGGTCCACAAATATTTTTGGGGCGTGCATCAAAGGGGGCCTTAGGCCCCCAGCACCCTGGGGTTTGCATTACCTAATTTGCAAATTCCTAACAGGAATTCACAAATTAGGTAATGCAAAACCATTCACACCTATGGGCCTGCCGGCCCATAGGGATGAATGGAGTCCTAGTCCCTAATTGTGATTCGGTAAAAGCGATTGCAACTTTTAAGAAATCGCTATTACTGAATCGCAATTTTCATAATTCCCATTTTGCATTTCTTAAATAGCGATTTCTTAAAACTTGCTATTTAGGAAATGCAAACAGGGATGATGATACATCCGTCCCATGGTCTCTTTTCTGAGTCCAAATATTACATATGTAAGAGCATTTAGGGCCAACAGAAGCTGATGCAGAACTATTTCAGCTGCAGAAATATAAACAGAATCCGCGTAGTGTAAGCGTGATGGAATCAAGGCATTCATGGCTACCATATGAATGAAAGGCTTCTCTTCAACAATGTAAGATTTTAAAAGTGCACTCTCTCCCTTAGATGCCTGAATGTCAGGTGAGTTTTTTGGATGTACATGGTAATCTAAATTCTGAACCACCTTCAGTAGAGTGGGACATGGGTCCATCACAGTGGGACAGATTTCAGTAACCCACGGAGTAGGGGATATCAACGTGACCATCTCCGTTTTCATTTGAGCTTTAAGAAATATCAGCCATCATCATCTCATGTAGGCTAAAGTAATGGATATTTGCCATGTGTATCTTACATTGAATTTCTCATTCCAGTCACGGGGTTGGCTGAAAATAATCGGTATGTCACATTTAGATTGGCTCTACTATGGATTCCTAAACTTTCACCCTTCGTGACATAGGACCACTATATATTAACAAGCATTTGCAATGCAATGGGTCTTGCACTGGCTTGAGTTAGAGCTATTGGCGTTGTAAATTCATAACTGAATTTATAACTGGACTTTTCTTGCCACCTAAATTGGTCATCATAACTAAAGCACTTCCATTTACCTCCTTCTCTGTGTGCAGCCAAAAATGAAAATGTTGCCATTTAGCATCCTAATTTAAATCTGCCATACTAATTCCAATAGAATACTACTTTCACCACCCCACCATCAGAGTTGCTGGCTGGATAACACAATTCCCTCAAAAATTAACACAAGATAGCCACGGAGGAGTAACTTGAGAAATAAACTAGAAGGGTCACCCAAACATATCAAGACTGTTCAAACAGCCATAGTGTAATAAGGATGTTAAGTTGGGCTGATTCATGGTCATAATTGCAATAAGGAGAGATTAATGAAACACATACAATTCCATGAAACCTTAAAAAAGATGAAATCTAAATGAATCGCCACACTCATCATCCATTTCTGCATTTGAATAAATTATTACGTTTAACATGACTTAAGAGCACACGTTCCAACCCTTGTGTGATAGTATTACACCGTTAGAAGAAAAGAGCAAAATTTACTTTAAAAAGTCGGAAAAGGGTGGTCTTAAGCGGTATTATGTTGCGGAGCACTGATTACATGCTGCTGCGTGCACGCAAAGTGAGCATTTCCATCCAGAATAACAATAGCAAGGACACCTCACACACACACACCCTCCTGCCTGACCTGCGCTTACTTGTGTGGGAGCAAGTGAGGCAGCGCAGGCTCGACCTGGGGCTGCATGTCTTGGCCCTGCGGTTTCTGCTCCCTAGCCACCAGAAGTTTCCTGTAAACCACCACGGAATCCTGCTGCTGATCACACCACCTTCTCTGTAAACACAGAGAACGGACTGTGGATAGGAGACGCATGCAAAGCACAGAGGACAATGCTTCATGTTTTGTGTAATGAGGTCTACCGTTCTGAAATGGATGGAACTTTACTTTTCACAGGCAACAACGCAATTTGCTTATTGAAAACTGAGCGCCCATGTTTAGTCTAACAGCTTTGGTGTGACTAATAAATTTCTTGTTTCACGATCTTGGCGGCCACCTTAACTAGACTTTTTTGCTCACCACCACAGGAGTCTAGCAATGAAGATAAAACAAGCAACTACGTGGGAGGGATTGTGGGGACAGGTCGACATGAACAGGAAACTGAGGAATGGGCAGGAGGTACTGGGTGAGGGCAGTGTGATCCATTCAAAGCGCCATGGCTACTATGAGCATCAGCACGAATGAGGGACATTAAAGAAAAAAGTAATTCGCTCACAGAAAACATATCAGCAATCGTGCAATAAACCATGAAACTGTAGCGGATCCTATTTAGTTTTAAAGGGGATCAGGAGAGTTTAGCTTAGCCTTCTGGCTTTCAGGTCTGTGTCCCCGTCGCCTAGTGACTTTTACTTAGCTTGCTCTGTCTTAGCCCATTTATTTAATCATTTCTTTCAAAATTGTTGCTATATTTATATTTAGTGAAATGTTTTGATTTTACGTTATCAGTGCCACTCTGTAAAAGCGTCACTATCAGCATCAAAGTTAAGTGAGATACTTAGGTATTCACATCATGTCCCTTCCCCACTTACATGTGACAAGAACATTGTGTACTTTTGAAGGGAATTGTTTATATAATTGCCGCCCCAAGCATGCTTCCTCATCTATTGTTTGGGAACATACCTGGGTATGGGGTTCTACAAGATCTGTATAAATACATCTCACGCACACTAGATTATCAGAGGGATTCGTACCAGATGCTATCAACGCTAGCTATGCTGCAAGTCGCCTTGATGGAGACCCAACCTTCCTGTCACCATGACGTCTAACCTAGAGTCCTCATTGCAAGGTAACGAGGGTTGGGAGGTGCTTCTCATGGACATGGTACTGGCAGATTAGGTTTATCACACCAAGCTGTCTTTAGCTTGGAGATTTGGTTCTCCATGCTAGGGTTTTATGGATATTTTACATTCCATGTTTATTTGAATATGGTGGGGGGGGAGGGTCTTTGTAGTCATGACTCATTTTTACCATTTTGCTTCTTGCATTGTTCATTATCCTAATAATTGCAGCTCATGCATTTTACAGTAGATTGTAGTCTTTTTAATAAACCTGTTAAACACTCTCCTGCATCTCCTTTATTTCCTGTGTCTGCTTGAGACTTATTACTAGCGTGAGAAAAGGGCGATCTCCGTTCCACCTCGACTCCTGTGAGATGTCGCATTCTAGAGTCCATCCATAAAGGATGGACTCTAGATATAAAATACCCTTTTACTGTTTGGGTATATGGTGAGGTACTTCTTGTGAGCCAGGAGGGTTCGGCGGACAGTTGCAACTTGTTGTAGGATCGGCCTAGTCGCCTACAAACAGAAGCGATGTCATCCGTAAACCAGCAGTCTCGCCTAGGAGCGAGAGTCCAACTACCACAGTCTGCATTCTGCAAGGTGGTAACAAAACTGTTCAAAGGTGTACAGACCTAAAGCATTTTCCAATAACATCAAGGGATTTTTGACAGGCAAGCCCATGAATTAGTGAAAGTGATGGATGGTGAGGTGGGTGTGGTTAAAAGCCCACGGATAGATTACAACTGGCCGCAAGTGCTTGTGCTCGACCTAACAATCACAACCATTATACCAGAGTTTACAGTGTATCAGGGTGAACATCAGCTTGCTGTGGATGTCCGTAACAAGCCAAGGATTATCACCATAATGCCAGGGAGACATCAGTGCAAATCACATAGATTACGGGGCCAGAAAACAAACAGAGTGCTAGTGCATCAGTGCTGACAATAACTCAAACTGCACGTCTGTTTTGCTGAGTGTGGAATTCTCACTGATTACACTATTTGATAAAGCCTGTCAGCATCACCATGTAATGCCTCTTTCTTATGTTCAACAGTTAAATACAGTGCTTTCCGAGAAATTGATCCCTGCAGAAGCTTAGGAATTTCACCTTTCATTGCCATCAGACTTCTGGATGGTTTATGATCCATCTGGACTGTGTAAAATGTTTAGCTGACAAGTGGAGCATAACATGCTTTAGGGCAGACAATGGCAAAGCACTTCTCAGTCGCTCTCCGGCTTGATTCTCTGGGTAAATAACACTAGATGCTGCCATCTCTTCTACTTAGGAATGGTCCAGTATATCTCCTGCACCACTGTTTGAAATATCCACTTGCACAATAAAGGACTGACCACAGTCAGGGGGCTTTAATGTATTACTGACATCCAACAGTCCAATGACTTTCTTGGCCTTCTTTATTGGTGTCATGCTTGTGGCACACTATAACCCTAAACAATCTATCAAATGAGTCTGTGTTGTAGAAACGTAGCAGTTTCGCACAGAATGGACTTTAGACTTTAGATTGGTTGCACCACACGCTATTTGGTGCCTAATTATACCATAAAATACTGTTTTATCTGGCACTTGGTTGCACTTATTATCCATTTTGCATTCAGCAGCACTTTGAACATACTTCAGAGTTAATATGAACACTATATCTAGCTGTCAACTGAGGCACTTTGTCTAAACAGGAAATGCAAAATGGCTTGAAGCGTGCCATTCCCCTTTTCAGTAGCATCTGGAATGTGACTTGGGCATTTCTTACACCAAAGGGCATTATTTTGAAATGATAGTTTCTCTGGTTGACAATGCCCTCTGCTGTTTGGGTCCAGACAGTCACAGTCACTGGTTATTTGCTAGATCAATGGAGAGCAGGAATTTGACTGTGCCTAAGTTATCCGGGAGCATGCAAGCTCAAGAAACAGAATGGAAATCAGTCTTAAGTACCAGGTTGAGGTCTTGATGGTTCCTATAAAGCACAGGCACTTCTACCCTTGCTTAGAAATCAACACCTTGTTGCTGGGCCATAAATTCTGAAAGCACTTAGACCTGTTACCCACAACGCACTGACATCCTATCCTGTAAGAAGCTAAAAAAAATTGAGTTAGATAACTCCATCCACAAGGCTCCTTCCTTATTCCTTACTTTTTGTTGACTCCTCCTACACTTGTGGTTCCACTTTTAAGGTCTCAACAGGGACATCATATGCGCTGCTGCTTGCAAAGGTATTTTTTTGTTTTAAAACATATATATAAAAAGGGCTTTCAGCCCACCCATTACTTGCTATTGGTTGACAATATTGTCACTCTTATTTCCTTGCTTGTCATTGGTGAGCACTTTTGGGGGCGTGTCACCTTTCAGTTTGTCTCTGTGGGCTTGTTTCTTCCCTGAAGCATGGACTAAGTACTGACTGATTTCTAGATTAGTGTTCTTCTGTGCTGCCTTCGTTTGGATTATGGAACTTTTTTTTATTTGTTTTCAAGACAACTTGATTACGGGTTAGTGAGAACTTATGAGCATCATGCTTACATCCCTTTACCCCTACCCACCCCTGAATCCTAAAATCACTTTTACCTCCCTTTACCGCTACCCATCCCAAAACCCTAAATTCACCCTCATGTGACTTTACCTCTTCCCACCCAAATCCTATAATCACCCTTACCTCCCTTTACCTCTTCTTAACCCTGAAGCTTAAACCCATCTTTTCCTCCATATAACTCTGCTAATCACTAACCCATGTTAACCCTTACCTCCCTTTGCCTCTACCCACCCCGAATCCTAAATTCACTCTTACCTCTACCAATCCCTAAACCCTAAAATCATTGTTAACTTCCTATTCCTCTACATACCCCATACCATTAAATTCACCCTTACATCCCTTTACCTCTAATCACCACCAAAACTCAAAAATCACACATATCTCCCTTTACCAGTACCCACCCTGAACTCTAAAATCACCTTAACCTATCTATCCCAAACAGTAATTCTGCCATATATCTCCTTTAACCTCTTCCCACTGTTACTGAAAATATAGAAAGAGAGGGCCCATTTTTGCTAATGCATGAGTTGGGAGGAAAACGTGCAGAGTCGTATATGCTCAGAGAGGAATACAGGCCCGAGTGCTCATGGCATCCAAGTAAAAGGTCAGTGCAGGAGACAGAGAAGAGAGCCAAAGGCATAGTTATCCACAAAGCAGCTACACGTAGAAAGGCCTAGAAGCTTGAATCATAACTCGATAATATAGTTACAGGAAAGGCACGCATTTAAAATCCAAGCTAATGAGGAAAGGGAGTTTCTGGACAGGAGCATAATAAGCTTTGATGCTTGAAGGTCAGCAGCTGTGTGAGGGAGGCTAGACAGTCGGGGGGCGTTCCAAGTCCGGAGTTAGAAAAGGAGGAAATACAGACAGCCTTAGAACGTGAGATAAAAGGTATTGCTGTTTATTAGTAAATGTGCACGTGACTGATATGTAACCTTCGCTTTTCTGCAAATGTGTAATTAGATGCTTTCTCATGAGAAATGCGGCTTTATGCTGACGTAAGCAGTGATACAATGTACCACGTGAGCGCTTAAATCAAAATGCATGACAAGTGATAAGATGCATTCAAGGTAGCAAAAGTATATAAAAAGGGCTGCTTGAGTTGATGAATTTGAGAGCAGTTTCAGACTTAGAGCTGTCCTGTCCTCCCGTCCGTTATTCATAAATGCTCATATTAATTGCCAAACTGAATCCTGTCGTTCTTTATTCGTGACCTGCCAACAACACCACCTCCAAAAAAAGTAAAAAATCCCTCACTTTACCTCCACTTGTCCCTGAACCTTAAAATCACCTTTTTCCTCCCTTTACTTCCACCCATACCAGATCTCTAGAATCACACTTAGCTCCTGTTACCTCTAACCACCCCTAAAGCTACAATCACCCTTATTTCCCTTTACCTGTACCCACCTCTAATCCTAAAATTACACTTACCTTCTTTACCCATCCTTATACACAAAAATCACCCTTAACTCCTTTTACCTCTCTCCAGCTCTAACCCTAACATCACTTTTACCTGCTTGGTAAAGACTGTGGGGGTCATTACGAGTGTGGCGGTCAGAAACATCCGACCGCTAAACTCCCGAAGAAGAGATCGCCACAGTGCTGGCAGTCTCCCCACTGGCCCTATTAGAACTTTCCTACGGGGGTGAGGGGTGGGAACCAAGGTTCCCGCCCGATAGCCCAGTGGGAAAGGTGTGGCAGCTGCCACACACAGGGGGCATTTCAAAGGTTGCTGGGCAGGGGGACCCTGGGCATAGGCAGTGCAGGGACCTCACAGCGGGAAACAGCCTACAGCATTGTCTCTGGCTCGTAATTGAGACAGCGGCCATGCTGTAGGGCATAGGGTGCAAAGCCTACATTACATAATATAACATGAAAACATTATATATATTTTTATATATTTGTTGAGATATATCTTATCCTTATTTTATCTTTTTGTTTTTATAATTTAGGAATGGAAATAATAAACCTGAGCCTGCCAAATTCCAATAATATCCCTACTGCTATTCAGGTTGAATTGGAGTGGATCAAAACTGACCACTTCAATGTTCAATACTTTGCCTACTATTGCTTACGCTGGCATGCGAATAGTTGCTCAGGTTTGAGTAGGAGAAGTGAACTTGACTCCCCCAAGCATTTATCATGTGACTTTTTTTGTAAAAAAATGAACATATAGTTTGTGATTTAATTTGTTATTCTAATTTAAATTTTGTTATATTTTTGACTAATAATTTTTATTACGTTATTTTTCTAATTTGAGTATTTTATTATAATTTTAATGTTGATTGTTTCTATTTGGTATCAATTGTAATTATTATTTCAGGTTTCTTTAATAACTGTATTTAAAAAGTATATTTTTAGCATGTGTTTTAAAGTATGTATTAATATTTTGTCAGTTATAGCATTTTTTTATATTTTTTTATACTACATGTATTTTTTTTATGTATTTTTTTCAAGTTAATAGATATTTTTAAAGTTAATGTAATGATATTTAAAATATGATATATTTAAGTATTTTGTGGTGATACTTTGGTCTTCTATTTTTTTGTAGTCTCTTTTTTTTTACTTTACATACAAAAGGACATATTTATGAGAGGTCTGCGCTGCTGTTGCATCACTTTTTGTGACACAGCAGCAGCACAGACATCTCACCCATATCTATGGGGCCACGCAAAGCCTCTTTGGGTGGCTTTGAATGGCCCCATAGATATGGAGTAAGGCAAGGCAGTGTAAGTCGTTGCATTGCCCTACTCTGCGCCAGAGAAACTTTGCAGTGGGTGTTCCCACACAGCATCCATGGATTTTGACTCTGCCTCAGATATTCAAGCTCACGCAAGCCTGGGGAACCGCCAAAACCTTACTCCACCCAAGGTGAGATTTAACGAGGAGAAATATTTTTATATTTCTCCTCGTTTTTTCCTCTTTCAATGTGCGCTGCATTCTGCAGCATACATTGAAATAGGAAAACACCTCTTTGGATTGTTTTTGTGCAGGACGGTGCGCCTTCTTGCACAAAAACAATCCTGTATGCAGTGGCGGCACCCTTGCACCATGGTGCAAGGGTGCCTGGGTTAGCGCCAGGCTGTTGAACGGTGGCAGTGAATGGAGAAAGGACAGGAATGCACCATATTGCATAAATACGGTGCATTCCTGCCCTTTCACTTTGGCATAGGGCAGCACAACAGGATGACTTGCTGCGCCGTCCTACGCCAAGTCCAAATATGCAGCAAAGTATATAAAGTTGAATTCCCGGCCAGTAAGGTTTTGCATCACAGAATATGTATGCATGTATGTATGTATGTGTGTATTTATAAAGCGCATTCCGGCTCACAAAAAGCATCGATAGACTTCAGGTGTGGTACCACAGCTGTCTGACATGCGCATCCTAGCATGACCATGGACCAATATAATGTCCAAAGCATGGTGATTATGGGCCTGGGAAACCCATGCACCCCGTCTGCCTTTGCGAAAGTGTCCAACCCTGTGTGTACAGCAGTGCCAGGCAAATGCTCAAATGCATACCCTCTCTTTACCCGAGTGCAGAAATAACGAGGCCCCTTGCCGCTAGCACTCCACACGAGTCTCTGTAGTACTCTGAATAATGCCACCTGTTAATGTAATGGTGGAGACTTGCCCGCACTTCTTGCCTTTGAGCCTGGGGGTGAACCTTTTGGGACTAGAATTGAACACTCAGTAAGGGGGTTTTAAACGACGAGAGCGCTGTTTTGGCGTGCACGACGTCCCAAACATTGGAAATGATCAGTACTTTGCACTTTAAACCCCTGACCCTCTTCATCTTGTTAACATAAACACACACACACACCCCTCCTCCCCCGCCCGAGCAGTTGGATAAATCGTATGTTTTCCAGATCGCTGCTCTGTAGGAAGGTGTTGTAAGTACGCCTGAGCTCACGAGTCGCACACACAAAAATAAGTATTTCTAATTATAAGCAAATCATTATTTATTGCCCACTTCTTGTTTGCTACAGAATTCAATGGCAGGTCAGTGCCACGGAGAAGCCACGAGATCTGTTTACTTTTAGCTAAGCCAGATCTGTGAGGAGCAGGAGAAGCGCTTTAACGCCTTGAGCAGGGTAGAAGGCGCTATATAAATGCAATTACAATGCAAGTGTGTAAAAGGCAGAAAAAAAGCTTACGAGCATCGCCTACTGGACATGCAAGGTATTCAGGTGGTGACAAACTGTAGCCAGTCCTGTATGGGAGGGAGTGCATTGCTGATGCTGAGTGCCAGCAGCAGAGGAACTCCCTACAGCCGGAATTCAAATAATACCTTTACTATTCTACTGTAACCGGCCTGAGTCAGCCAAGCACAGTCCTCTGAGATGTCTCTGCAACCCCAAGGTATATATGTACACCACCATCTCCTCTTGCACCAGTGTCGCAAACCTAAAGTGATATTTATAAAACCGCGCAAGGCCACATTGCGTTGCCCTGTGTGGCTTCGTAAATCTCAAGTAATGTAATGCAGTGCAATTCGCTAGGTTACATTAATCTACACCAAAGAGGTGTTTGCATTGGGTGTTCCCATGCAACATCCATGGATTTTGACTCATTCCCAGATTTACAATAACTTGTAAACCTGAGAATGCGCCAAAAAGATATGCTTCCCCAGGAGAGGTGCAACACATTATGTCCCTCTTTCTATGTGTGCTGCATTCTGCAGCACACATAGAGCACACATAGAAAGAGAAAAAAGCCTCTCATGTTTGTTTTTGTGAAACAATCTTGAATGTAATGCAGGTACCCCTGCACCATGGTGCAAGGGTGCCGATGCTAGGCTGCCAAAAGGGCACCAGCACAGGAGGAAAGAACAGGAATGTGCCATAGTGGATAAATATGGCGTATTCCAGCCATTTCCCTTTGATGCAGGGTAGCACAGCAAGGTAACTTGGTGCACTGCCCTGCACCACAAACCACATAAAAATGGGTCTTGGTGAAGATGAGAAGGGCAGAGAGAAGGTTGTGCGGGAGTAACTGCCCAGTATTCAGCCAGGGGGCAAGAGGCAAAAAGGGCAGCACAGAAGTGGGCCTGGTTGACTTCAGGAATATGTGCAAATGGTAAAGCCAATATGTGACACCTCTAAATGGCGAAACTATTGGCTTTGCAAATTGTTTGCTTCAATTGACACTATGTAAGAACAATATAGCCACTGGAGCACCACCACACACGCCTGCATGTGCATGTGCATGTGTGCAGGCACACAAGCAACTGGCATGGAATGTGTCACTTAAAGAAAAACCCATTCTAAGATGTATGCTGATGGATATGCAGTTCCAAAATGGCCTCTGATGTGTACACATGTGAGCCTTATGCAAGCATGCATCATGATGCACTGCAGCCTGTGGGAGACCGGGTTTCACAGGTGTGATATGGCGTGAAACTTTGGCTGTTTTTATTTCTTTCAATTTGTGCAAAAAATAATAGACAAGCATACTGCAGGATTTTCTGCGCAGGGAATACTGGTAGTG
Organism: Pleurodeles waltl; assembly: GCF_031143425.1. NCBI lineage: Eukaryota > Metazoa > Chordata > Amphibia > Caudata > Salamandridae > Pleurodeles > Pleurodeles waltl. The sequence continues at coordinate 93,229,627 of NC_090448.1, forward strand.
AGAGTGATGTAAGCTTCTGAAGTTGTTCTGATCCTTGAAGTTCTAATCTTTCTCTTCTTTCTTTTTCCCTTTTAGGCATACCGGTACAGGCCAGGAGTGGTGACCACTGCCTAAGTCTCATCATGTGGGAACCGAGAGAGAAAAGGAAAAAAAAATCCTGTGGTGAGTATACCAGGAAAGATTATGGCATTCCCTTTTCACCCAGACACCAGAAGTGAATACCTTAGTGAGTTGAAGTGATCCTATAGTCTCATACAACAGATGGGAGTAGGAAAAAAACTCATAGTAGAAGGGGTGCTTGTGATATCCCTCACAAATAAGACTGTTCGCTCACCTGCCCACCTTAACAAATTAACAAACTATTCTCAAGATGGGTAAGCTTTACGGAGTGCTTCTCTTCACTAGAGAGATTTAAGTCTACACACTCATGGAGGGAAAAATTTACCAGGTTTAATTGAGGCCGACAGCCCTCTTTCTCCCCCCTCCTTTTCTGCTGTTCTTTATTCCTATTGTGCACAAAAGATCTCGTTAAGATAGTGCTTTCTTGTTTTCATGCCCCCCTTTTTTTCCCTTTTCCAGCCCAGGTCACTCACCACGAGTGCCATGGTTCTCCAGAACCATGGTGGGTGCCTTGGCTTTTCTGGCGGAGTCCCAGGTCTCTGCTTTGAACCACTCTTCTCGCTCTTGCCATCTTCCTCCTCTCTGCTCTGGCCATCTGCTTCTTGCCCTGGTGTCACTCTCCTCTTGTCTATTTCTCGTCCTCGCTCTGCTCTTCCTTTGTCTTCTTCTCATCCTCGCTCTTTCCTTCTATGGTTTCCGGTTCCTACTTTACCTTCTTCTCGCCAGTTATTTCTTCTTGCTCCTCTCTCCTGATGTCTTCGGCTTCTCCTTCTTCTCCACCTTGAGTGCGCCATCCCCTTTGCTCCTCCCTGTCATAATTGCTCTCTGTCCGTCCTCTCTTTTCTTCTTCTGGGTCTTCCTCAGAGCTGGCCTCATTCTGAAAAATAATCCGGGGCCAGGGTTGATGTTTCCTTTGATTTTTGTTTTGTTCCACAGAGGTGGCGCCATGGATCCCTCCCTGGAAATCTCGAGTAGGTGTTCAGGTTGGGTGGGGGGGTCACACCACAGGTCCTTTTCTGTTAATTTACCTAAATTGAAACTGTAAAAAAAACTTTTTAACGTTCTCAGGAGCAGGGAAGAAGGTAGTGAGTAGACCAACAGCACTTTGCAGCCACTGTGCTACCAAAAAAATGTTTTAATTCAAAACCAGGAGTGGAATGATGGGGGGGCTGGGTTGCTATCGAAAACAGCTAAGTGGGAAGGGCAAAATAGTGAGTGTGTGGTGGGTGCTGAATAATGAAAATAGGAACTGAGGAACAATGTGGGAAGGGAGAGAGCAGTGGGGGCAGGGGTGTCAGGAGAAAAATGCAGACAAGGGAGAGCCCAAGGAAAGGTTTGCACTCCTAAAAGTGCTCCAAGGAAAAGTAAAAAAGTCCTCTCTCGTCAGTAGTGGAAGGCTATAGCTCATTGTAACACTGGGAGACCAAAACACACCTGGACATGACAAACAAAAGAATAAATAGAAAAGTCATTGAATCAAGAGGAGAGTCTTAAGAAAAATAACACAGTTAACCAATCATGGTCATCAGGCTGACCCAAAGTGCACTCTTAAGTGTATGTTATGTATTGGAAACAGCTGGGTCTGTGACAGGGGTTTTGTTGTCAGGACTGGTGAGATTGGGCAATATGACATGAGTAGATTATGCCAGCCTGGGGCTGATGGTAATACTTGTTGGTAAAAGTTTCCAGGGAACATTAAATTTCACTGGAGTAAACATCACTGGCATCTGAGACAAGCTCAGCTAGACAATGTGTTTCCGTAGCCACAGACCTGCTTGGGGAGAGCACCCTGTGAATCATTCTTGTGGTAGAGAAAACGTTCCCTGAAGCAGAGAGGCACATCGAGCAGCCAAGCTTGAATGTGAAGACTTCTGATCCAATCAGTGGTTTTGTTTGTCAGTCCGCTAGGTGTGGTCTTCCTGAACTTAGAGCTCAGCTGTTGTGGTTTGCAAGTGGTGGCATTGACTTATTTATGGGGTAAGACTTGGTAATATTGTTGCACTGTTTGCTATGAGGGAAGACACAGAAAGATGCACATCATAGCACCAACTGGCATATCCCTGTGGAATAAACTGAAATATGTGGGGCTCATGAAATTTGGTTTCAGCAAGACATCACACACACATTTTGGCTCAGTTCCTCAAGTTTCAGATGCTCGTTCATGGTTACTGGCTGTTACGTATGGTACTGAGGGGCCTAGATTGGCCAGTATGACTCCGCGGGTGGTGAGCTTCAGATTTTCCAACAATCATGCAGGCTTGTCCGTGTGTAATGAAACTTGAGGTGCCCCACCCCCTGTAAAGTACCTTGAGGGGGCCCACCTCCCCCCTGGACTCAGTCAGAGACCTGCCGCCGATGCATAGTGTACTATGCTGAGGAGGCCACCTGGTGCTCAGGGGCCACCCGCACCGCGAGGGCTGCGGGGCCTTTGTTACGCCACTGGGGCATGTCATGTTAATCATTATATGGGAAGCAGCACATGAGGGGGACAAACAAAACAGAGGTGAGAGTGAGTGCGTGTGTGTTTTTGACTTAGTGAGTATTTAAAAATAAGGTGAAATCAAACAGATATCTTACTATACCTGACTGTTAGCTTCTGTACCCACCTATTTATTAAATAATACTAATAATACATTTATTAAGGGGGGGTGTAACATCCCGAACGCCCCCCCGCCCCCCACAAAGCTACGCCCCTGATGGTACCTGGAGGGCATCATCTCTTGGTGTAGACTAGCATATGCAGGATACCTTGCCACACAGTTGCCTAGACTGTCATATTGGGAACACCTGTATAATCTCTCTGCATTAACTGGCAAATCATGGAGGTCTAGGTATATGTTGGTATTGAAGACCATATTAAATGGCATATTTAAGTCCATGATACCATTTTCTGCCATAGAATTGGTATACATGTGCACAAGCATTGCCTGCATAGGAGGGTGTATTTGAGCACATGATAGCCATGACTGATATCTGATTGGGATCCCTGGGAGGAAAATGGCATTGACTGGCATAAACATATTTGCAACAGAAAAATAATGTTTTTTGGGGACAAAAATAATATTTGATGAAAATGGCAAGCTGGTATTTCCGTTCAAAATTAGAGTATTTTAAGAAAAAGACAATCTGATGTTTGGGAACAAATAGATTATTTTTTACTAAAGGTAGATGGAATACTAAGATTGGTTTAAGACATCAATATTTTGTTACACACACTGATGCATGATGACAAATAGAATGTATGCACTGAAAATGACAAGCAGATATTCTGGCATAAAATGTATGCTTTTGACAATGACTTCAAGCAGACATTTAAATACACCTCTTGCACCTTGTTGTTTCCTTTGCTTTTAGAGGTGCTTTCTTCCTTCTGTGGCATTTATTTTATGACTCACATAGGTATCAGTCTAAATAATGGAATGCCTCTATTTACGAACTTAGTATGACTCACTTTATACAACTGCTGTCTGAGATCTGAGCTTGTAAAATCAAAGTAGGGTGGTTCTGTTGTCTAAGCCTGCAACGTCTGTCAAACCTAAATGATAACTATAATTTCTAAAACCTGAAATTAGAATATATTTTTATGTTCCTAAATGTCCCCTTCCATGTGACACAAAACGAATTTGTAAGGGTCAGATTGACAAATAAAGGAGACTGGAACACGTAAGTAAAGACAGATGAAAAATATATAAGACCATATATATTTATATAACCAGTTTATGTACCTATAAGCAATTTAATAAAATCCTTTGGGAATTTGGACTTCAGAATTCACTGTTTAGTCTGATTGCTAAGTGTAGTTTGGACACTACATGTCTGTAAGACCTCTTTAAAAGTAGAAACCGAGGTTGTTTATTTTTATTTATTTATCATTCAATTTTATATAGTTTTATTAGCTACCCAACAGGGGTTTCCCAGCCCTTAGACAAAAGTAGGAACTAGCCAGAGATAGCAAACAGATCAGAACTAGGTTGTAAGATTTTTATAGAAAATGGTCAGCGGTTGGTAGCGTCTCAGTGAGTCGGGCAATGTGTTTCAAAGCTTGGAACTCAAGTATGAGAAAAAAGACCACCCATATGGGCCATTTGACTTTGGGAACTTTACAGAGGTAGCAATTCCTCAACTCAAGGGGCGGTATGGTTCCACTAGCTGCTGCTAGTAGAATGGACCTGCTTCCTTCAGAGTGATTGATTAGATAATTTCTTAGCCATAATTAGTTAAAGAACGATTGTGAACCCTCAACTTTCAAAATATTCACTCAGACATCAAACAGTCCTCGTGTAATTTGTTTTAAGCTTAAAATGAGTGGCCACCTAATGGCATTAATGCCAGTCTAGTGGCTCATGGTTTATTGACTATAGTACTTTTAACTTATGAGGATTTGAGCACTAATAAATGCCCCACAGGCAAAGCCCAGTTCACAAAGACATTAATAAAAGAATATCACTTCCTGAATTTGTGAGCTAAGCCTACTCGGGTGAGTAATATACTAATTTGTGCTAACTCACAATGACTTCCCTTGGCAAGTCTCGGCATGCAAGACCTACCGATTGCTTAAATAACCACAGGAAAGTGTTGGTATTCAGATAGAAAGTTGACCTATGTCTATTTATGTATGCTGCCCATGATTCACTTCTGCTTTGTGAGACTTAAACTGAACTGTGTAGTTGGGATGACGGATGAATAAAAATCCTGCGCATTCTTCCTTACGCGCAGTAGAACCATTATCAAAATCGTGATACACTTTCTTACAAACATCTAGTGAATTTCATATGCATTGGTGCGTTTCGTCCCTTTTCACCACCTTTACTGTGGGTCAATTTGGATCCATGTTGGGTGTTACCAAAACAGTTGCAAATACTTTGAAGAACTTTTGTGAGTTAATGCTCCTAAAGTCTTCTACTCTGTGGGTGTTGCAAAATGTGCAGTGTCCCCCGACAGATCCTTATACACACTTTGGGCATATTTATGACTTCTTGGCACAAGGCAGCTCAGCTAGTCACCTTGCTGTGCTGCCCTGAATCAAACTGAAAGGACAGGAATGCACTGTATTTAAGCAATATGGCACATTATTGTCCTTTCCCACCGCGCAGGCACCGTTTTGGCAGCCTACCACCAACCCCACCACCCATACACGCATTGCAGGTACTATTGTTTTTGTGCAGGAAGGTGCACCTTCCTGCACAAAAACAATCCTGGGAGGCTTTTCCCTCTTTCAGATTTTTTTCAGAATGTAGCTCACACAGAAAGAGGAAAAACAAAGACATTTCCCCTTGTTGCACCTCCCCCAGAGAGGTGTAAGGTTGTGGCATATCCCCAGGTTTACAAGGTCTTGTAAATCTGGGGATGCATCAAAATCCATGGGTGTTGTGTGTGAACCACCACTGCAATGCCCATGGAATGGCTCCCTTGTGCAGAGTAAAACAACACAGAGATTTGCTCTGCCTTGGCTTACTCCATAGCTATGAGGCCATTCAAATCCATATAAAGTGGCCTTGTGTGGCCTCCTAGATATGAAGACAAGGTTCGCACCACCACAGAGGCACAAGGAGCCCACAAATATGCCCCTTTGTTTTCATGGTTCATTATTTGGAACACCAACCACTTAACACTCAATCACATTTTGTTCATGAGTAAGTTATGCCTTGCTTGCATTAATTATGCAATAGACTGGTCTGTTTGTCTTCAGTCTCATTAAAGTTATGCATTCCACAGCTGCTGTTTCTGTTGAGAACATCACAACAACTGATGTAAAAATCTTTATGAATCAGATCTCTGGTCTTCGTCTTCTGTGGCATCCCTTTGTTGTGCAGCACTGGAAGCAAGAGGCTCCTAGTACAAGAGTGAATCAACATGTCTGCTACCAGCAGCCTGGCGCGCCACCGTTGCCCCGGTATGGTACTCCTTATGGCATCCAATCCTGATGGCACCCAACTAAAGTTCTCTAGGCATCCGAGCTGAGCTTCTACATATCTTCAGAGAACTCTTGCTGGCGCTCTATTGAGTTCCTGATGGCACGCAGCTGAAGTCCTCCAGGCATCCAAACTGAGCCTTTCCAGTTTGTCCCTTATGGAATTCCTGATGGTACTCAGCTAAGCCATATATCCAAGCTGACAGAAGGGACAACATTCACGTGAAGCTCATTCAAAAAATGTTTTTTACAGTCAGGCTGAAAAACTTTTTTGCTCATGAAATAATCAACCAATGAAGTCTATCCTTTGGTCGGTTATAGTTCTGTCGGTAATGATTTGTCATTCGACCAGTACTCAATATATCTAACAGCATTTATTATATATTACCACAATACTAAACAGGTTGTGAAAAGACCACTAAAAAATAGAACATATTCGAAGAAGTGCTCCCCAAGTGGAGACAGGACACCACAGACACAGAAATCAAAACAGTTCACTGTTATTTTTGAACATTTAGTGGTAGGTGAATCCATAAAATGAAGACAGCTTCTGTCAAGTTTTTACAGCAAAATGTATGAATAAAGCAGTTCATGAATGGACGCAAAAGAAGGGCACAAGGTCTGTCTTGTTAATTGTCATAGATGTTAGGGGCTCCCAAATTTACGTGAACATTTGGGTTTGCTCTTGTAGCTAGTGATAATATATCCAAGCTGAGCCTCTGCATTTATTTACAGAGCTTCTTGTCTCCTGTGGAGCTTCTGCAGAAAACGTACAGAGCCATTGCAAGCAGAAGCATAGCAGCTGCCGTTGTAACCAAGATGCATTCTTCCAACAGCAGAGGTGCCTATGTTAACAATAGTGTTACTAGTTAAACAAGTATTATATATTGAGAAAAGTTTCTTTAAAAAATTAGAACATATATAAAGACGGACAAAATCTACATAGAACTTCTGTGGGATGAGAAACCATGCATGGTGCTCAAACAAACATGATACTTATGTGCAATGTATAGATGTATATGTATTACAAAACAAAAGTGCATGGCCTGCTTGTCACAAATAAATAACATAATTGTGAGTCCATATTATATGTTGATGGCGTTTCAATCCATTATAAATGGAGCATCGTTTCAGGACGTAAATCTCTATAAACCCAAGAAGTTAATTAATATAAATGTTAAGATTACGCTTGCAGAATTACAATTATATTGACCTATTACGAGCAGTGATATATGGCTGAATTTGCAGTAGCATTGGGAAATTCACGGAAGGATGTGGTGTAACCTAAATACTGGACTTCTCAATTGCGACAGGCAGTGTGAGGATTTTTTCATATCGCGGCCCAGCAGTTTTGTTCTGATCAAAGGCAGAAGCTAATTCTGTACACTGTCCAGATGCAGCTCTGCTCCTCAGTACCTGTACTGAGGTGGAAGAGTCACCTGAAACTAGCTGTCCGAGATAGGATGAAAATCTCACTCTGGCATGACAGATGACACGTTTCCAATCTTTTTTTTTTTTACAAACAAATTAGTTATCCATTGGGCTTGTCAAATTAGTTTATGGAAGCAAAAAAAGACTACAATTCCCAGAGTGCATTTGATTGTCACATGAAAGCACAAGACTGAAAGTGTTCCTGATGACATGGAGTAAGGATGCCAACCTAGCCCTTGCCCTCTATGTGCTTAGTGTTGTGGTCCAGTTATTAATTCTGTGGAACATAATGTACAAATTGCTCACACATTTCCTGGTCCCTGTGAGTGTAATTCGTCCAATACTCATTCTGAAGTCGCAATTTGTCTGGGCCCTAAGTGAGGTGGTGAAGTAGTCCTTCTGGAGTTTTAACTTGCACAGACTTGACATATTAGATTTATAGTCTTGAATGTCAACTGGCAAAAGTAGAACTACATACACTAAATTGCCAGTTGATTTGACCTACAGTACAAAGTCAAGACAAGTTACAGTGACATGGAACAAGTTAAACGCTCTTTAAATTGTTCAGTTAGTCTTGTCTTTGTGTGCAATCCATGGAGAAAAGTGGATCTCATTGAGTGGGGCTACATTGTATCCAGGATATTTTGGAGGTGGAACCCATTGTTGGTGGTTGTTCGGGTATCTCAGTATTCCCAGGTTTATGTAATGGTTTTTCATTTGCATTCTGGTACTTTTAAAAGTGAATTAATACATACCTGAAAACTTCTAGAGGAAAAAATGTAGATCAAGTCAGGCTATCCCTATTAATGAGGCTGATCCCATTAAGTTAAATACAGAATGAACGTTTCTGGAGGAAGATAAAGGTTTTGAACAACTGGATGACCCCATAAAAACCTATGTAGGTGTTTTGTCTTTGAGGTGAGTCAATAGAAGTAAAAAGATGGTGGCACCCATCAAACGTGGTTTAGTCGACAAGTACGTTAATATGAGTTTAACAGCAATGCAAAGTAAAAAAAACAGAGATTGTACCAGCTACTTGTTCTAAGACTAGGAAAAATGGAAGCTCTGTCTTAGTGGTGGTGGGAACTACTGGGTGTGGGTTAGTGCCGCAGACAGAGTAGTCAATTATGGGCATTTATTTCTCCAGTGTATGGAGGTGGTGGAAAGGTTATGGGCAGGAATACCAGATCACTCTGTATTATCTGGGGGGAGGGAGGTGTCTGGGTTCTGGGGTCTGGGGCTAATACATTCTAGAATTGGTCTTGTCAGCGTGGTTAACCTCTGTTGATTCAGTTGCACTAACACAAATGAAAACAATGAGCTTTCAAGAACCCCTCCTCTCCCCCCCAAGCTGGGATGTTGCGTTAATCAAATTGAGTAGATCAGTAAAAGTAATGATGGGAAGGGGGTTCTAAATCCATATAGTACAAAGACGGCGGGGACTCTGCTCATTGTCAGAGCCAAAAGAGGTTACCACATCGCCTTCCCTCCAAGACACTGTAGGCAACAATTTTAATTTAGGATCAGGGTGACTCCAATTATGCAGCATAAGGCGGTGGTAAAAGGAGTTGATTGCCAGTACTCAGGGCCATTGGAATTTAGCGATTGTTAGGCTGTAGTGTATTCCAAATTATTATGGATTTGCAGCATTTGCAACAAAATCCATCATCTGGTGCTTTATCTGCAGATTTTAACAAAAAAGCTTGTTTATATCAAATTGAACAAAAGTTACTAAAAATGTTTTAACATGTGTCCCTGTGCAGTGGAAAACCCTTTAGAGAGGTTGACTGGTCCTCTTTCAATTGCTTATTCCTGTATTTGGGTGTTAAACTGGTACTAACAGGGTGAAATCTTTGCCCAGTGTTACCATGTATAAAAATGACATGTATTAAAAAGAATTATGTTATATTGTCACAAAATGTGCTGCATTGTACACTCTATTTGGCTTTTTGTTGCCACCCTGCTGCATAATTTGGACCTCCCCGCCGCATAACTCTAGTGGTCCTGCTAGTACTGAAATACTTCGGTGTAAGAAAGTGACAGGACCTGAGCATGGGAGAGAAAAGGCAGCTTAACAAGAACCTGTTTGTATCAACTGTTGGGCGTTGGTGAGTGGGGAGGCGGGTATTCGCAGGGAGATGATGGGAGAGGTGTCTATTGCACTGCACGCACTGAAAGGTTTCTTCACATTACAGTACTCAGCAGTGCCTGAAAGATGTCTCATCGCACCTTGGAAATCTGCTAAAAAAGCATGCCAGGGAACGTGCAGGAACGATGGTCTAGCGCCCCTGCGCGTGCTAACAGCCCAGAGCACTTAGTAGGTCAGCATGCCTGTAGAATCCGTGCACCGCCTCCTTTTTCATTCACCGCCTGACATGTGAGAACTCTGGAAGCAGTGAAAAACAATGGCTCCCGTTATCACTGAACTCTGCTCACGTGCTGCCTGGTTACAGCCAATCGCAGAGCAGAGCCACAGTACAGGCGCTGATTGGTGGAAACATCAGGCGAGGATGTGCTCCCGCCTGCAATCTAATGGACTGGAGCCCAGCGCCCCTGTGGCACGGGTAATGCAGCTAAAGGTCACCGAGACTGTGCAGACGTGACGTCACGAAACATTGCACCACCGTTACTGCTGCTCCTAGGGTGTGAGCTGGTTGATTTAAGGCTTTGTTTTTCCTGGGAACTGAGAGAGCGGCACTCCCACGCATTATAACCTTCTACACAAGCTGTGTCAACTAATTTCATCCCCGAATCATAACACATAATGTTATTCATTTCCCGGGACAAATAAAATGGCATATTTTAAAAGTCATCCGAACAACGTATATTTGTTCAACTTTTCAACACGAGCAACCGAGACATTTGTAACTAGTAAAGTTGTGTGCCTGATTATAAGCATAGGCGCCAGGTTTTCAGTTTGCTTATGTATGACATTCCATTTCAGTGTCTCATGGGTGATACTTTATCCAATGTGATGAGATGCAGTGCAACCTAGTAGCCTTATGGACAGGAGACTAAAATATCTACAACACTCCTGCAGTGCCGAAGAACAATCTGTAACCTACTGCCCCTTTCCAACAAGTTAACTATGTTACCTTGTTGGGCATGACAAGACAGAAGTTAGGCTCTGGAGCCAATGTACAATTGCTGAATGAAACATCCCTGGCAGAAACCAAGAGGTCAGGCTGTGCAACCAGTGCAGAAGGTCTGAAGTCAAGCTCTGCAGCCCATGTGAAAGGAGGCCAATCATTGCAGCCAGTTTGACAGGGCCGAAGCCAGGCTCTGCGGTTACTGTGACAGGAGAGCAGGCTGTGCAGGCAGTGTTTAAGGGCAGAGATCACGAAAGCCCAGGTTCTGCCCTGATTTTGACATGCTGGCAGAGAAGCCAAGCTTTACATTCAGTGTGGTCAGTGACATTTACAGAGGAGTCATAAACTGCAGCTGGTGCCCCCGGCGATGGGTCCATAGAAGTCGATTCTGCAGACAGTGTGACAGGAAAGGGGCCAAGAAAGATAATCTCTGCAGGCACTGTGACAGGGGAGGAATCTGCATTAGGCAGTCTCACAGGTAGTGGTCAGGGCCAATGGAATTATGAGGCAGGGAAGGACCAAATTACCTGGCAGTTTTGATTAAATTATGTTGCAACAAAAGGAAAATTATGCAGCTTAATGCAACACATGTTGTGTTAGTATTCCTTCATTATTTCGAGATTTGTAGACCTGGTTACACTTTCTGGGTAGAGACTGCACTTTATTAGTACCAGATTAATATCCAAATAGAGCTGGTAGCAATTGAAAGAGAACCAGTCAACCTTTGCAAAGAGACTTCCAGTGCGCTGGAACACGTGTCACCGTGTTTTAAGTAACTGTTGATCCATTTTAGCTGGAGACAATTTTTTAAACAAATATCTGCAGGAAAAATGAGCTTGGAGACAGAACAGAGGGGCATGGGGCAGGTCGCCAGATGGGACTGTAAAGAATGGCTGAGGGTGTGCAATGGAAGGTGGGAGGGTCGTCAACGAGTTCTAGATAAAAAGGAGGGGAGGCAAAGAAGAGATGATACATTGAAAGTTTCAGAAAGGGCAGAGTCGGAGCGTGGAAAGTAACAACGTAAGAGAAGAGAGTTTTGAAGGTTGACGGGAAACTATCGAGAGTCAGTGAGCAAGTTAGAGAAATAGGGATTAGAAACCTGGATAACCAAATGAATGGGAGTTGAGTAAAGTCGAGTAACCAGAAGATGGAAAACCAGAAAGGGAGGGATTGCAGAGTTCTGAACCCAATAGGGGGAAGTTACATGCATGGATGGGTGAGAGGAGAAGCCAACAGCAGCCTCAGACTTGATGAGTCCTATTTTTAGGCCGAGCACGCAAGCGCTTTGACCTGTTGTTAGTACTGTGGGCTTTTAACCACACCCACCTCACGCCCATCACTTTCACTCGTTTTATGGGCTTGCCTTTCAAAAATCCTTTGTTATCATTGGTAAATGCTTTATGCTTGTCATGCCTTGTGGTGGTTTTGTTACCGTCTTGGACACCGACCCTGATAACTGCATGTTTGCCGATATGTTTGGCTGTGAGCAAACTTCTTTTTCCTTTTGTGTCTCTCCTTTTCGATCATGGTGGCCATGGGGCTTTGAATCGGCTAGCTTATATCAACTGTTTTACTTTTCATTATCAGTTTAAACGGCAAGAAAAGTCCAGTTAGGAATTTACAACGCTATTAGCTCTAACTCAAGCAAACGCAAGACCCATTGCATTGCAAATACATGTGGTTTCTGCGGTGTATTAAAATTGCTCTCGCTTAATGGAAAGAGGCCTCAGTAAGAGGGCTCAAGGTACTCTAGTCATGTAATGTGGCACTTATTATTCCAGTGCCAGAGTTCTCACTAGTCTCTTAATTTCATGTCAAAATCTGAGTTCTTCTTGTCAGCTTTGGCTCCAAGAGCTTCTCACCAGCTCCCATAACACTTTCTCCTCATCTCAGGTCAATCTATGGGGGATACCTTGGGAAACGTATTAATCTGGTTTTGTGCTGGGAGTTCAGGCTGTAGTGGATTAACCCAACGTTCACGAAGGGTAGACATCAAGTAAAGTCAGCTTGGTCATTGAAGCAAACACTGTTTTATGTTCTTCAGCTAAAGTCGGCTGCAAAGTTGTGGTGCATAATATGGAAGCTCACCATCTTGTGTCAAACCCAAGCATCAGAAACAACAACATAAGATCCCTCTTAAAATATATAGAAAACAAAAAACAGAAATACTAAAAGAATTGAGACAAAAGACACTGCATTGTTAAAAAAGCAGATGACACAGTTAAGTTAGAGCATTGTCCCAAAGTCTCCCCTCGGAACGGGCAAGGATCGAAAGAGTGCCATTCATGACACCCACCACTCTCTTTTCTTGGTTGCTCGCCATACTGACATGGTTGTCTCTTCTGGGGTCAATAATCGATGCATCAGTTTCACTTGCCAAGTGGACTTCGGTTGAGACTGAATTGTTCACAAATATTCTTCTGTATTATTTCTTGTTGACCCAACCCAGTCAGTCCTCATGTCGGTCAGGCGGTCTAACGTTAGGTGCTTAAGCAAAAGAATGTGCTTGGTTATTCTTTCCCAACTCTTAGCAGTGGTAATAATTGCAACTGTTTTGCCACAATAGTCCAGAACGGGCACATAAAAGGCATCTTGAATTTTCCTTCTGAATGTTGTTATAGGACCAATATTTTATCACAAAACTCAGAGGGGCTAACTGAGGTTCCTTTGCCTGCTAACCCTCCATCCACCATCCCTATTTTTTTGCTCTCAGTCCTGAGTGTCATCATGAAACGTTTCACCTGTTCACTGAGAGGTGATCTTCCTGTTTTTGACAAAGAGGCTTTGTAGATTTGTAGATATTCTTTGAAATTGTCACTTTGGGACGGAGGACCATTTGGAGCAGAGATCCATTACATGTCTTGATTTTCTGTCTGGGAATCATGTTTTTAATAAATGCAACTTCCATTGTGTGGTCTTTGGTACAGATTACTATCAAGTAGTGTCTGGGGCGATGGCAGAAATGAGCATGCAGTTCTATCTATGGACCACGTAATCCATAAGTGTCAATACCAGAAAACCAGACATCTTACTTCAAGTGTGTTTTAGTTTTCACCACTCCTGCATTTCCATGGTGAACTAAATACAATGTTCTGTTGACCACGGAAGATGGAACCACAGTGAAATCACCTTTACGACAACATTTTCAGTTGTGGACATTTCATTTTTCACTCTCTGATGGGCACAATGTGTGATCTGTGTTAAGGAGTCCTGGTGCTGTTGTCCTTCCAGGGCGTTCTTCCACTAACTTTACTGTGCTGATGACAATTGCTGACACTGAGCTTGAGCAGTCGCATCTCATATATCTTACATTATATGGTCCACTCCCAAGGTGGGCTTCCTGTCCAGTTAGAGGCACACATCCTTTCATACTCCTTCCCTGTTGGTGTGCCAAATTTGTGAGCGACTTAAGGCCGATACTGGTGCTGTAAATCATTTCTCTGAAGTTGAAAAGCATGCATATATGTCTTTAGAGGTGGGGGGGGGGGGAGTGAGGCACTGAACCCTGGAAAATATCTTAATGATGTACACAGAGATGGAAGTAAAAGTGTTCGCAGACCCATTTTATAGCTATTGTATGCTTTTCTGTTTGCAAGTAGCTGCACTATGTCGGAGCAGGTTTGGTGAATGATTTTGGTGCCCACTGATCTGGGTCCTGTTCTTGAAGTAGAATTGACCTCAGTCCTCAGCACTGGCATCAGCCAGAAGATCTCTTGCCTTTGTAGGGCTGACATACTTCTTTCTTGCATCATGTAGAAGGATGTCCTTCGTTGCCTGGAATGCCCTTTCATGACAAGCAACCCATTGCCTTTCTTTTTTTGCTCTTGGTCAATCCCCTTGTCGGTTCAGTCCCAGTGGCTTAGTTTAGAATGAACTTTCCACAATATGTAGGTATTCAAAATAAACTGTGCACTGCGGTTATATGTGAGGCAGACACACTAAGTTGATGTCTTGCACCTCCTGTGTACAGGCACTCACACCATCACTGGTAAGAACTTTCTCAAAACTCTAACCTGTCACACTTTTTTGTGGAGGGTCACTTTGACTCTGTCTTTGCAGTACAGCTTTCAGTCTATCACAGCACCCAGTGATGGCGTAGATAAGAGTGCCATCACTTACATTTATCACTCTCGGTAATACCAGGTTTTCATGTATAGAGTTATGAAAAATCTTTCCACTGACAAGATTCAGAAGCTTAGACACTTATACCATTGTCGACCAACATGTGTAAAAAAAAGTGCTGATGTATCTGATTTCTCCATCTAACGGCAGTTGATATTATCTAGTATTAAGATCTACCTTAGAGAATAACTTTTCTCTGTGTCTAATGCTTATATGGCTATTAGAAGACGCTCCCTTTTAATAGCCTTGTTGGCGAGCCACACATCTATGCATGTTATGACCATGCTAAGGTATTTTGGCTTATTCAAAACAACCATTGGGTTCATCTTCTCAATCAACACATTTTCTTCATTTCGATTAATTTGTGCTCAAATGTCAAATTGGTTTGAGTTATGTACGAGAGCCTCTGGGCACACTCTTGGATCAATCTGTAAATGCACAGGATAGGTCTTTAGACAACTATGACCAGAACAGCGAATTAGTGCAAGAACTTCTGGAGAATGTCTTCAAATTCCTACTTGACATGTTCAGCACAAACCTTATGATACTCAGTGCCTTGCGGGTACTGTAACTTATCATTGTTCAAATCCTGATGCCCATCATGTAGAGTTTTGCTTTCACAGACTCTTTTTCATGTTTGATCCTTGTTTCAAAAGCCCAGGCCTAGCAATGACCCTGAAGACATATATGTGCCTTTTGATCTTTATTAGCCTAGGATAGTGTTTCCCAAACTGTGGCCTATTTTTGTTGGGTTGCAGAGTCAAATCATGCATATAGCCTTTGCCACATTTGATGCCTTTTAAAGACAGAGGTCAAATGTCAGGCTGTGTCTTCTGCTGCTTATTTTTTCAACATGGGTACTGGTATTTACAAACTCTTCTCACTTTGCAGTCAGAGAAAGAAAAGGAAAGTAAATTATGTGACAATCTTGCTGAGGTAAATGAAGTGTGAAAGGGAAGGCTGTAGATGTAATTTTTCATAACACACAACAAAATGTACACATTCAGCAGTTAGGAAAGCAAAAATTGAGCACATATTTTTTAAATTCCTAAGTATGATGGAAACAAAGGGTCTGATTTAGATCTTGATGGCTTTCCCGCAAATCCTCGCCAGTGGCAGACCCGAGAACTCCATCAAGTAGACAGTGTTCCGCTCGCTGTAGTTAGATGTATTGCGGCTGAGCTGAACACTGGCACAATGGAGTGCTCTTCCTAGCTGTCAGGCTGGCGCGTTCCCGCCAACCATATTTGATGTTATAGGGGGTTATTAGGAACACGGCCGTCCAGACCGCCATGCCAGCGGTAGCGGAAATTACCGCTACCGGCATGTCGGTCTGGACCGCCATATTACGAACACTGGGGGACCGCCACAGGCGGCCCTCCGCCACCGCCAGGCAGCCTGACAATGGTGGAGTTCTCTATCCGACAAGGCAGTGCTGCAAGCAGCGCTGGCCTCCGGGTAAAGAACCCATGTTCTGCCAGCCTTTCCCTGGCAGTTTCCCCCGCCAGGAAAAGGCTGGCGGAAGGGGTGCTCTGGTGCCCCCCTGGGGGCCCCTGCATTGCCCATGCATTTGGCATGGGCAGTGCAGGGGCCCCCATGCACAGCCCCGTTGCGCAGGTCACTGCTGGATTTATGGACAGTGATATGCGCGACGGATGGTGATGCACCCACTGCACTGCGGCATTGACGACGGTTCCATGTGGAGCCGTCGGCAATGTCCAGGACCACCATTCCGCTGGGCCGACTGGAGGAAACACTGTTTCTGTCTGCCGGTCCAGTGGAATGTTTATTATTGGGCCGGCAGGGTCTTCAACGGGCTGGCGGTCTGTGTTTAGACCGCCAGCATGAACACGGTGGGGATTCCCGCCGTGTTCACAATGACCCCCATAGTCCTGCAGGTGGTGTACTGCCGGCGGATTGTTGACAGAGGGAGCCCTTTGCTCGACCCAATGGACATCGTACAATGGCAGTGGCAACGGAATAGCTGTAAGTCTCTCACACACACAGACACACACATACACACACTGTGCTTTGGCCATATGTGTCCTCCCGCATGACACAGAACGCAGTACACCATTTAAACCCCATTCTCCATTGCCATTCCAACACCACACAACACATAAATGCTGAAAACATATGTTACCACACATCCATAACACAACACTCACACACCATTGACATTGCAACCCCACACATGACACAACAACCAACACAACTACACACTTATGTACACAAACACAAGGCACAAACATCTGCCACACAACAGTCACCTGAATATTACACAGAGCAACACAACACACAACTAACCACGCACAAAAGCATCAGAACCTTATGTAAGTGGCACACATACAGACACATCACCCACTCCAGCTCCCACCACGTCAACCACCCAATTGAGTCACACACACAAATACACATACTGACTCGCATACAAAACAGGAAGCACAACACAGGTCCAGGACCCTTGCAAAGTGCACACATGGACATAGTTGACAAGTGTGATTGCAACATCATTGTGGTGCAGCATTCATTGAGCAATGAATACTGACACCAAAATGACATTTGTGTATGTGTCCGATATGTGTCTTGTGCCAGTGTGTCCCCATCCATGTGTGACACAATCATGTTCTCGACATATGCATGTCACAGTAATTTAAAAAAAATAGTGTGGCATGTATATGACTGCATTGGGCCTGAACACATGTGCATTGACCACACAACATACACTGGTAATGCTGGTTCCCTACCTTTGGGTCTGGTGATGAGCAGATCATGTTTTCTCTGTGGTCCAGTGGCAGCAGTTATTGAAGGTCTTGACCCGTTGAAAACGGAAGTGGCTTAAGGAGAAAAAGTAAGTTATCACCTCATATCCTTCCAATCCGCCAACTCAGGTGTGGAGGTCAAACAGCCAATGTTGGCTGGCGGTAAGGCACATCCAAATATGCCCGGTCGTAAAGGTGGCTGGAGTCCCACCAGCAGCCACTATTTCCATTGGTGTCGTCAATGCGGGTGGAGTTTCTTGGCGGTGTCAGCGGGGCTCGGGGGCTCTATCACTCTATGTGACCGTCAACATCTAAATTGGGCAGGCAGACCGCCAAGGCAGCAGGCGGGTTTTCAGTCAGAAAACCAATGGCAGGACTGTTACCACCAAGTTCTAAATCAGGCCCAAAGATTTTAACAGGATCAGAACTAATCAAAACACGTTCCTTGGTGATGCACAAATAAATATTAATTGAAACCCCACCTCCAAACATTAATATTTGTGTGCAATATATTTAGAACAGTAAAACTATCTGTGCACATTTAGCAACCATTTCAGTGAAAAATGTGCTGTCTTTAAATGACAATGAGGTACCACATGATGCTTTAGTACAGTAAAATAAATACCTGCCTCATGTCAATTAAAGCTAAGTGGGTTGCAAAAGATTGTCATACTAAAAAGGGGATAGTGG
Organism: Pleurodeles waltl; assembly: GCF_031143425.1. Lineage (NCBI taxonomy): Eukaryota > Metazoa > Chordata > Amphibia > Caudata > Salamandridae > Pleurodeles > Pleurodeles waltl. The sequence goes on from NC_090448.1 coordinate 93,247,752, forward strand.
TTCTGAAAAGTTTAGGAAGCACTAGCCTAGGGCTAGGTTTCAGCTGGAGGGATGGCAGGTGGTCCATTTTTTTTACAGAGGCACCTGTATCTGCGGGCTTTGATGTCCAATCACTATGCTGTTACCTGATATTTGGGCTCAGACCTCTTGGTCCTTGTTATGTTGGCAATATTTCCTCTTTGTCATGATCATGATGGGCAGTGGGTCACACCGTTTGCACCCATTCTTCTGTTGTCACTCTTTATGGAAATGCAAACAGGTCGATGGGGGAGGGAGGGGGGGGCTACAACCTTTCTTTGGATAATGGCCTAGCTTCCCAATGCACAGTATATTTTCCCTTTTGCATTAGAGGAGCAAACTTCATTTTTGCACTGACTGCCTGCTCTCAGAGGGGCAGTTTGTTGTTCATTTTTCTGGTATTCCGTTCATTGTTCACCATGCTCCCTATATCTGTCACCAGACCCACACACGGAAACTCAGATAAATCATCAACCGCAAACTGAACATGACAGCAACATCACTGCATCCTGCTTCCATACCCTGAAGATGCAGTGAAGATCTTCAAACAGCTCCCAAGCAACACTAGGAACACTGTCACTCATACCCTAGCCACCAGCAAGTTGGACTACAGGTATACCCACTACACCGGGATCATCAAGCCTCTCACTAGAAAACTATAAGGTATCCAGAACTCACCAGACATAGTCATCTTCCTCACACCCCCTCCCCCAAAGAACTCACATTACACCACATTTTAGTGAGCTTTAATCCCAATACAAAAACGCAGTCAATTCACACTTCTCACACACACATTGAGGACACTACACAGCTTATGACCCACCTACCTGAACAGCTCCATCTCCTTCTACCAACCACCTCCGCTCAGCACGACTTCTACTTGCACTTACACCAGGCAAAGAACCGGACCAAGAAGAAGGGCATTCTCTTACATCACTCCTAAAGCGCGGAGTGACCTCCCACTGCACATCACAGCCTCCGTTCTCTTGAATTCAGAAGGAAGCTGAAGACCTGTCTTTTCAATAAAGCAACCTACCATAGGCAGGCAAAGGCACACACACCTGTTCAGCGCCAGGATATCTTCATGGGTGATAGTGCGCTTTACAAATATACATAGCATAACATACCACTGTACAGGTAGGCACTGATGATGTTTGTTGGTTCTGTTTTAATTATTTATGCCAAGGTAGATTCCTTCTTGTTAGCTCACATGTGAGATGGTTTGTGTGATCAGCCAGTGTGAGGATGGTGACCACAATCATTCATAGCTCACGTAAAACACAGGATATGCACCCCTGAATGATTTAAGCCTTCATCTCCTTCTCCTGGTCTTCATCAGTGCACATGCTTGCCAGTTTCCTGGAGCATACTTAAAAGTTGTCCCAGGGTTCCACTCCATGTTGCTTGCTTCATCACTGTGGAGCCCCATTACCATGACACAAGCCAGAGAAAATAAACTCATTCACAGTGCTTTCAATTGTGTGGGGTTTGACTCAGTCATTGCTGGCGTTTTGTTTGCTGTAGGCTTATCTCATAAAGGGCACGGTGACTCGATTGAAGCAACTGCAAGGGCATGATCAGTTTGGCACTCTGTTCAGATTGCCACCCTTGAGGCATAACCTCTTTTTATATCAAGCAGTCACACACAGTTTAGGCTATAGTATCACAATATCAGCTCTCATTAGCATGCATTAGTAGTAAATGGTGGTAATTATTGGCATATTTTTGGCATCCATGGCATTATGATGTGCACCCCTCTTGAAGTACTAGCCCTTGCATGATGGTGTTAATTTGTGGCATATCATGGGCATCCAATGTGAAGATGTCAACCCATTGTACTGACGGCACCGCCAAACTGCTAATCGTATATGGCATATCTTAGCATTCTTGACATGATGGCGCCCACCAACTTTTGATATAATACTGATGATATTTTTGCCAAGCCGTAGGAGTCATGACATTATGTTCCCAACCCCTGGTATAATGTGGGACTTGATATAACGGTGGTACTTTCGGGCACGTTGTGTGTGCCCATGGCATGGTAGTACACACTCTTGGTAAAATATTAGTTTGTCCATAACAGTGGTAATTTTTTGCATATGGTGGATATTTGTGGCATGATGTTGCCCACCTCTTGGATACTGTTAACCCTGTTATAATGAGGGTAATTTTTGGCATAATGTGGGCAGCCTGGAAATGATGGTGCACACATTGTAATATGCTGGGCCGGTGCAAATGGTGATTATTCTTGGGAAACTGTGGTCACCTGTGGCGTGATGATGCCCACTCCCGGTATAATGGTGGCACGCACATACATTTTGATCTATTGTGGGCATTCCTGGCATAGTGGGTGCTACTCCTTCAAGCACTGACATGGCCATGGTAATTCTTAACATACTTTGGAAATCCAGTTTCTGTTTGATAGCCAAATGTACTTATTCTTTATAAACTTGAAAACGTAATAAATAATCACAATGTAAAGTTCATACTTGAGAGATAGTTGTCGATGTCTCTGAATACCGTGACATCATAGTTTAATAACCTGTTAAATCTTTCTAGCTCTGCTGTGTACTGCCTCACAGTGTGAGATTTGTCATTTTTCATTATTTCTTTCTCAGCTTGCTCCTTTCAGGGAGATTCTTAGTTATAAGATATCATTAAGAATCGTCCAAGGACGGGCAGAAAGGGGACATAAACCAAATGAAATGAAACAATGTAGACAGCCGCTATGCAAAATGACAGGAAAAGATCATTTTCTTACTCTCCTATAAACCCGAAGACGTTTAAGGCATTGTTTATGAAAATTGTACAGAAAAAAATACAATTCGCCGAAGTTTCTTAAACTTTTATTGCCATAGAACAATCTGCATAATTTTCGGTAAGGTCTGTCTTGCTTTCAAAACCATGAAAGTGATGGACAGTTTCATAAGTGCCCTTCATCACCAAACGACGCTCGCTTATTGGTCTTTCTAATGTCCAGAGCATGGAGTTGATGCACCAAAATATCAAGGAAAATGGAAGATAGAACATGCACCAGTTTACTCCAAACGAGATAATTGGGCTGACCCTGTGCCCCACTTTGTTCTTTATAGAAGCTTTATATGTGCTGTGTGGGACCAAGCGTATGGGCCGAGTGGTTCCCGCCACTATCTGCGTTACTACTGAAATCTGAGCCAACAAGGACAGCGGGCAGCGCAGTGAGCAGTGCAAGGCAAACTAAAGGACAAAGTAAAGGTAGCAGCTGCTACCTCTGGTAACTGAGTTATCTTTCTGGCAAGCAGTTTCGCACAACCGGCCTGTAAAGTCATCAGCAAAAGTTCGGAGAGATACAAAATGCCAATTCCCAAGGTACCGCTGCCTGCAACTGTTTATTCGAATCCCTTTGTATATATGAATTTTTTAGAGCAGATGGGTGAGAAGGATACTGTTTGAGGAAGTTCAAAATATCAATACCTGTATAGTGCACATTTCTACCCCCAAAGGTGTCCTGGCTCTAGGGTTGTGTCCAGCATGAACTGTTTAACAGCGGGCACTGATTTAAATGTTGATAAGCCAAGACTTTAAAGAGCTCCCGAAAGTAAGATGATTTGGTTTTGACCTTAAATGAACAGTAGTATATAGTATAAGGCGTAGAAAGTTTTATTAGGATTTGCAAGGGTACATACTTTAAAATAATACACAACAACCTAAGAGGCTCTAGGACATTTCGCATCCGAGATACAATCCAAATTTATGTACAGCACTCTCAAGTGGTGACAGCTAGATCCCCTACATAGGCTATGGGATGGGCCTTAGTCTAGGAGCAATGATTGTCCATGAAGTTCTCTGCTCTGAGGGGATCACTGAAGGCCTGGTTATGGCTTTGATGAACACTACAGTTTCAGTTTAACACTCGTGTTACTGAATATTACAATGTGTTTCTCTGCTGTCTGGGTCAGATTCTAGGCAACTGTGCAAGGTCTGACCAAAGTAGCTAAGCAGTGTAGGAAGCCGGCAATTTATGTAGTGGACCAATGTAAGGGCACACTATGCAAAAAGTCCAGATCACCCCTATTTGGTTTACAGGGCTCACTTTAATAATCCCAAGTGCTCTATTTGTGGTAGTGTGGTCGAGCAGGTAAAGCGTATGAGAGGCGAGTGTAACACATTTATTGCACACACACAATCAATGAATGGTACACACACTAAAAAAAGAAATCGGAGACCAATTTACAAAAATAACACAGATTTTATATGCTTTTAGACACCATGATCATCAGAATCGAATAAGTACTTTCGGAGTTATCGATTTTAGAAGAAAACTGAAAAATAGTCCTAGAATCCCTCACCTGACACACCGGTTTTCAAGGTAGTGGTGTCTGGGTTGGACGGCCAACAAGCCTTTACCGATGCAAGTGCCCCGGTAAACAGGGTATTAGTAGACAGGAGCTCCTGGAGAGTTAAGTGTCTCAAGACTTGGCAGGGAGATGAGTCTGACCTTCTGGAGCCACAAAAACCTCTTCCTGAAGTGTTGCTTCCTCAGTGGGCCTGATAGCCAACAACATGGTGTACCAGACAAATACGGTCGGTGCCTGCAGATGCAGGGGAATGCCTGTGCCCCTCCAAGGGAGATGGTAACTCGTTGTTGAAGTAGTGGGCAGTCCTTCAAGTTTTGGGGAGGATGCACAGCCGCAGGATAAATTGAGTCAAACAGTAAGGCAGGGTTTCGTGCCAGTTTCTGTGCTAGTCCTTGGTTCCCAAGGTGTTGTCTTTTCTTTGTCCATTTTCAGTTCCCAGGAAGTAAAATCTGAGGCCCATATTTATACTCCGTTTGCGCCGAATTAGCGTCGTTTTTTTCGACGCAAATTCGGCGCAAAACTAACGCCATATTTATACTTTGGCGTTAGACGCGTCTAGCGCCAAAGTATGGGCAAAGAGCGTCATTTTTTAGCGTGAACGCCTTCCTTGCGTTAATGAGATGCAAGGAAGGCGTTCCCGTCTAAAAAAATGACGGCGACGCAAATGCGTCGTATTTATACTCCCGGGCAAAAATCACGCCCGGGAGTTGGCGGGTCAAAAAACCCCGCATTTGCGCCACTATTTAACGCCTGGGTCAGGGTAGGCGTTAAGGGGCCTGTGGGCTCAAAATGAGCCCACAGGTGCCCTCCCCTGCCCCCAGGGACCCCCCCTGCCACCCCTGCCCACCCCAGGAGGACACCCAAGGATGGAGGGACCCACCCCAGGGACATTCAGGTAAGTTCACGTAAGTATAATTTTTCATATTTTTCAAATTTTTTTGGGTGGCATAGGGGGGCCTTATTTGTGCCCCCCTACATGCCACTATGCCCAATGACCATGCCCAGGGGACATAAGTCCCCTGGGCATGGCCATTGGGCAAGGGGGCATGACTCCTGTCTTTACTAAGACAGGAGTCATTTAAATGGCGTCTGGGCGTCGAAAAAATGGCGCAAATCGGGTTAAGACGATTTTTTAGCGTCAACCCGACTTGCGCCATTTTAAGACGCCCTAGCGCCATTTTCCCCCTACGCCGGCGCTGCCTGGTCTACGTGGTTTTTTTCCACGCACACCAGGCAGCGCCGGTCTGCTTGCGCCGGCTAACGCCATTCCATAAATACGGCGCCCGCATGGCGCTTCGGAATGGCGTTAGACTGCGCTAAATTTTTTTACGCTAAACTGCGTTAGCGCAGTTTAGCGTCAAAAAGTATAAATATGGGCCTGAATCTCTAGGGTCGAGGGGAACCCCCACATACTGAATTTAAGGGGGTCTACGGGAGTGTAGTAGCCAATGTGCTAATGGCCCCTGGGATGACTACACCCTCTATCGGACCGCTTCCTGTGGGGAGTGGACATAATCCTGACCCAGAAATCTCTATTTTCACCCAAAACAAGATGGTGAAGCCCATTTTCTACTGTCCACTACAGGTGGCCAACCTTAGGGGTGTGCTTAGCCTGTAAGTGTGACACGCCATCTGAATATCTAATTTCCTGTCTGCTCTGGTGCCAAATAGGCCTCAGGGCAAGGAGTGATGTTCTGTGGGGGGAAGCCAGGGTTGCATACAAAAGGCGGTGGAGGCTTTAAAGCCTCTGGCTCTTATATGCTAAACTGCTAGCCATCCTGCTAAAGGACTTGAGAACACCTTTTACTGAGCATGCATTGTTCCTCTACTAAGAGCATGGACTCTCCCTTGTCGGGGGTCAGAAACTCATTTATGGTGGCAGACCGGACGATACTAATTAGCCCACGTACTAAGTGACAAGTAGGGATGCAGGAGGCACCTCTAAGGTGTCCTCTGGGTGCATTTCACAATCAATCTGATACTGGAATCAGTATGGATTTATTGAGGCAGGGTGTTTGATGCCAAACACCAGACTTTCTGTGAAGCCATCATTTAGCTGGGTAACTCGTAATGAACAGTGCGCTGTACATGTTCTCAAAATGGCTTCCTGAACACTTGCAGTGCCTAGTAATATAATTAGGCATCACAGGGGTACATCTGCTCATGCAGTCATGCCTTCACATGTAATATAATGCACCTGCCTTTAGGGTCTAAGGTCTGCTGTAGGGGTGCCTTACAAATAGTACACGCACTGTGAGTGGGCATTGCAAACAGGGTATGTTTGTTGCCATTTCGGAATGGTTTACACTGTTTCATGCGTCCGTCAGGGGCAGTCTGCATGCAATTTGAGTGTGGCCCCCTTTGGGTGGTATGATACATGATGCAGCCCTTGGGGACCCTCTTTAGTACCCATGCCCTGGGTACGAATGGTACCATTTACCAGGGACTAACAGGAGTGCTAAAGTCCTTGTCAATTGGGTTACAATTAGGCATGTGTGTGCCTTTTAGGGAAAGAGCACTGACACTGGGGCCTATTTAGCAGGGACCCAGAGCACTTCCCATCAATAACATCAGTGGGCAAAACTTGGTGTTGACCATGTTAAAAGGGGCACTTTCGTACACCTCCCCTGACCCCCACCCAAAGAGATAGAATGAGACTAGCCTTCACCAAAAGAGTCTCTATTATCTAAGTGGAAGAATCTGCATTGGCATGGTCAGTCCCAGGTCAGTGTTCCACTGTGAAATCAGTTCCCTGTAGGGAGATGGACCACCTCAACAGTTTGGAGTTTTTACCTTTCGTTTGCATGAGCCATCTGAGGTTGGTTTGAACAAGGAAATAAGAACCAAACAGGTATGGTCTCAGCTTCTTCAGGGACCAAACCACAGCAAAGGCTTCCCTCTCTATAACACCCCAATGCTGTTTTCTTGGGAAGTAACCTCCTGCTAATGAAAACTACAGGCTGGCCCTGACCATCTGGGATAGGACCGCCCATGCTCAGAGGCATCAGTCTGCACAATGAATTGCTTTGAATAATATGGAGGTTTTAGAATAAGAGCGACTTTCAAAGTGTCAAAAGCCTTTTGACAGCTCATTGTCCAGTTCATCTTCTTTGGTTGCCTTTTGGAGGTTTATTTTGTGAGGGGTGCCACGATGGTACCGTACCCCTTAACAAACCTCCTGTAGTACCAAGTCAAGCCAAGCAATTGCCTGACTTGAGTATGGGTTGTTGCAGTCTCCCTGTCTAGAATAATCTGGATCTTGTGTTGTAAGGTTGGAACGTGGCCTCCACCTACCAGGTCACCCAAGTATACAACTGATCCCTGCCTTATCTGGCACTTGCTGGCCTTGATAGTGAGACCGGCCTTCTGTTGAGCCTCAAGGACCTTCCCAAGGTGAATCAAGTGATTCTGCCAAGTGGAGCTATAGACAGAAATATCATGAAGATATGATGAACTTAAAGACTCCAGCTCAACCGGGACTTTGGTCACTAGCCTTTGGAAAGTTGCACAAGCGTTCCTTAAACCAGAGGGCACCACAGTAAACTGATAATAACCATCTGGAGTTCAGAATGCTGATTTCTCTTTGGCTTTTGGGATAAGACCAATTTGCCAGGACCCTGATGTCAAAATATTGGTACTGAGAAACTTTGCTGAGCTCAGTCTGTCAATCAGTTCATTAGCTCTTGGAATAGGGTGAGCATCAGTCTTTGTGACTGCACTGAGACTCCAGTAGTCCACACAAAACTTCAACTCTGGATTACCTCCCTTGGAATGAGGTGTGGGGACTAAGCCAAATGGGTCTGGCCCAGGGACTCTCTGAGGGTCGCAATTACCCTTAACGCCAGCATCCTGCTGACTTCAGCTCTAATGCTTTCCTTAGCTTGGTCAGACTACACAGTGGTCAGACTACCTGTAAATGTTGTTTTTGACAGGAAGGCTGTCTCCAGTGTCCACATCATGTGTGCACCAGGTGGTCTGTGTGGGACCAAGCGTATGGGCCGAGTGGTTCCCGCCACTATCTGCGTTACCACTTAAATCTGAGCCAACAAGGACAGCGGGCAGCGCAGTGAGCAGTGCAAGGCAAACTAAAGGACAAAGTAAAGGTAGCAGCTGCTACCTCTGGTAACTGAGTTATCTTTCTGGCATGCAGTTTCGCACAACCGGCCTGTAAAGTCATCAGCAAAAGTTCGGAGAGATACAAAATGCCAATTCCCAAGGTACCGCTGCCTGCAACTGTTTATTCGAATCCCTTTGTATATATGAATTTTTTAGAGCAGATGGGTGAGAAGGATACTGTTTGAGGAAGTTCAAAATATCAATACCTGTATAGTGCACATTTCTACCCCCAAAGGTGTCCTGGCTCTAGGGTTGTGTCCAGCATGAACTGTTTAAAAGCGGACACTGTTTAAATGTTGATAAGCCAAGACTTTAAAGAGCTCCCGAAAGTAAGATGATTTGGTTTTGACCTTAAATGAACAGTAGTATATAGTATAAGGCGTAGAAAGTTTTATTAGGATTTGCAAGGGTACATACTTTAAAATAATACACAACAACCTAAGAGGCTCTAGGACATTTCGCATCCGAGATACAATCCAAATTTATGTACAGCACTCTCAAGTGGTGACAGCTAGATCCCCTACATAGGCTATGGGATGGGCCTTAGTCTAGGAGCAATGATTGTCCATGAAGTTCTCTGCTCTGAGGGGATCACTGAAGGCCTGGTTATGGCTTTGATGAACACTACAGTTTCAGTTTAACACTCGTGTTACTGAATATTACAATGTGTTTCTCTGCTGTCTGGGTCAGATTCTAGGCAACTGTGCAAGGTCTGACCAAAGTAGCTAAGCAGTGTAGGAAGCCGGCAATTTATGTAGTGGACCAATGTAAGGGCACACTATGCAAAAAGTCCAGATCACCCCTATTTGGTTTACAAGGCTCACTTTAATAATCCCAAGTGCTCTATTTGTGGTAGTGTGGTCGAGCAGGTAAAGCGTATGAGAGGCGAGTGTAACACATTTATTGCACACACTCAATCAATGAATGGTACACACACTAAAAAAAGAAATCGGAGACCAATTTACAAAAATAACACAGATTTTATATGCTTTTAGACACCATGATCATCAGAATCGAATAAGTAATTTCGGAGTTATCGATTTTAGAAGAAAACTGAAAAATATTCCTAAAATCCCTCACCTGACACACCGGTTTTCAAGGTAGTGGTGTCTGGGTTGGACGGCCAACAAGCCTTTACCGATGCAAGTGCCCCGGTAAACAGGGTATTAGTAGACAGGAGCTCCTGGAGAGTTAAGTGTCTCAAGACTTGGCAGGGAGATGAGTCTGACCTTCTGGAGCCACAAAAACCTCTTCCTGAAGTGTTGCTTCCTCAGTGGGCCTGATAGCCAACAACATGGTGTACCAGACAGATACGGTCGGTGCCTGCAGATGCAGGGGAATGCCTGTGCCCCTCCAAGGGAGATGGTAACTCGTTGTTGAAGTAGTGGGCAGTCCTTCAAGTTTTGGGGAGGATGCACAGCCGCAGGATAAATTGAGTCAAACAGTAAGGCAGGGTTTCGTGCCAGTTTCTGTGCTAGTCCTTGGTTCCCAAGGTGTTGTCTTTTCTTTGTCCATTTTCAGTTCCCAGGAAGTAAAATCTGAATCTCTAGGGCCGAGGGGAACCCCCACATACTGAATTTAAGGGGGTCTACGGGAGTGTAGTAGCCAATGTGCTAATTGCCCCTGGGATGACTACACCCTCTATCGGACCGCTTCCTGTGGGGAGTGGACATAATCCTGACCCAGAAGTCTCTATTTTCACCCAAAACAAGATGGTGAAGCCCATTTTCTACTGTCCACTACAGGTGGCCAACCTTAGGGGTGTGCTTAGCCTGTAAGTGTGACACGCCATCTGAATATCTAATTTCCTGTCTGCTCTGGTGCCAAATAGGCCTCAGGGCAAGGAGTGATGTTCTGTGGGGGGAAGCCAGGGTTGCATACAAAAGGCGGTGGAGGCTTTAAAGCCTCTGGCTCTTATATGCTAAACTGCTAGCCATCCTGCTAAAGGACTTGAGAACACCTTTTACTGAGCATGCATTGTTCCTCGACTAAGAGCATGGACTCTCCCTTGTCGGGGGTCAGAAACTCATTTATGGTGGCAGACCGGACAATACTAATTAGCCCACATACTAAGTGACAAGTAGGGATGCAGGAGGCACCTCTAAGGTGTCCTCTGGGTGCATTTCACAATCAATCTGATACTGGAATCAGTATGGATTTATTGAGGCAGGGTGTTTGATTCCAAACACCAGACTTTCTGTGAAGCCATCATTTAGCTGGGTAACTCGTAATGAACAGTGCGCTGTACATGTTCTCAAAATGGCTTCCTGAACACTTGCAGTGCCTAGTAATATAATTAGGCATCACAGGGGTACATCTGCTCATGCAGTCATGCCTTCACATGTAATATAATGCACCTGCCTTTAGGGTCTAAGGTCTGCTGTAGGGGTGCCTTACAAATAGTACACGCACTGTGAGTGGGCATTGCAAACAGGGTATGTTTGTTGCCATTTCGGAATGGTTTACACTGTTTCATGCGTCCGTCAGGGGCAGTCTGCATGCAATTTGAGTGTGGCCCCCTTTGGGTGGTATGATACATGATGCAGCCCTTGGGAACCCTCTTTAGTACCCATGCCCTGGGTACGAATGGTACCATTTACCAGGGACTAACAGGAGTGCTAAAGTCCTTGTCAATTGGGTTACAATTAGGCATGTGTGTGCCTTTTAGGGAAAGAGCACTGACACTGGGGCCTATTTAGCAGGGACCCAGAGCACTTCCCATCAATAACATCAGTGGGCAAAACTTGGTGTTGACCATGTTAAAAGGGGCACTTTCGTACACCTCCCCTGACCCCCACCCAAAGAGATAGAATGAGACTAGCCTTCACCAAAAGAGTCTCTATTATCTAAGTGGAAGAATCTGCATTGGCATGGTCAGTCCCAGGTCAGTGTTCCACTGTGAAATCAGTTCCCTGTAGGGAGATGGACCACCTCAACAGTTTGGAGTTTTTACCTTTCGTTTGCATGAGCCATCTGAGGTTGGTTTGAACAAGGAAATTAGAACCAAACAGGTATGGTCTCAGCTTCTTCAGGGACCAAACCACAGCAAAGGCTTCCCTCTCTATAACACCCCAATGCTGTTTTCTTGGGAAGTAACCTCCTGCTAATGAAAACTACAGGCTGGCCCTGACCATCTGGGATAGGACCGCCCATGCTCAGAGGCATCAGTCTGCACAATGAATTGCTTTGAATAATATGGAGGTTTTAGAATAAGAGCGACTTTCAAAGTGTCAAAATCCTTTTGACAGCTCATTGTCCAGTTCATCTTCTTTGGTTGCCTTTTTGAGGTTTATTTTGTGAGGGGTGCCACGATGGTACCGTACCCCTTAACAAACCTCCTGTAGTACCAAGTCAAGCCAAGCAATTGCCTGACTTGAGTATGGGTTGTTGCAGTCTCCCTGTCTAGAATAATCTGGATCTTGTGTTGTAAGGTTGGAACGTGGCCTCCACCTACCAGGTCACCCAAGTATACAACTGATCCCTGCCTTATCTGGCACTTGCTGGCCTTGATAGTGAGACCGGCCTTCTGTTGAGCCTCAAGGACCTTCCCAAGGTGAATCAAGTGATTCTGCCAAGTGGAGCTATAGACAGAAATATCATGAAGATATGATGAACTTAAAGACTCCAGCTCAACCGGGACTTTGGTCACTAGCCTTTGGAAAGTTGCACAAGCGTTCCTTAAACCAGAGGGCACCACAGTAAACTGATAATGACCATCTGGAGTTCAGAATGCTGATTTCTCTTTGGCTTTTGGGATAAGACCAATTTGCCAGGACCCTGATGTCAAAATATTGGTACTGAGAAACTTTGCTGAGCTCAGTCTGTCAATCAGTTCATTAGCTCTTGGAATAGGGTGAGCATCAGTCTTTGTGACTGCACTGAGACTCCAGTAGTCCACACAAAACTTCAGCTCTGGATTACCTCCCTTGGAATGAGGTGTGGGGACTAAGCCAAATGGGTCTGGCCCAGGGACTCTCTGAGGGTCGCAATTACCCTTAACGCCAGCATCCTGCTGACTTCAGCTCTAATGCTTTCCTTAGCTTGGTCAGACTACCTGTAAATGTTGTTTTTGACAGGAAGGCTGTCTCCAGTGTCCACATCATGTGTGCACCAGGTGGTCTGGGCCTGACCAGGGGTTAGGGTAAAGAGCTCAACATACAGGCCTAGGACGTGGCTGCAGTCAGATTGCTGTTGGGCAGTGAGGGTGTCTGACAAGACAACTCCCTCAACAGACCTAGCTTTAGGGTTGTAGAGAGGAGGTCAGGGGGAGGACGTTCACTCTCTTCTCCCTGTCCCTCATCAGTGGCCAAGACCATAGTCACATCAGGCCTGTCATGAAAGGGTTTCAGGTGATTCACATGGATGACCAAGTAGGGGCTCCCGTAAGTGCCTAGGTCCACCAAGTAGGTGACCTTCTTTTCTTCAAGGATATGGTAGTGTCTACTCCATTTGTTCTAGAGGGCATTAGGAGCCACAGTATAGCATTTTGGTCAGACCATTGGTTCTGGAGCTCTTGGCTTGCCTCAAGGTTGTGGTTTGCTTTTTACATGTACTCAGCCATCCTTGAACGAAGGCCAAACACATAGTCCACTATTTCCAGGTTAGACTCTTTGAGAGGTTTCTCCCAGCCTTCCCTCACCAGACTCAGAGGACATCTAGCAGGATGGCCAAATAGAAGCTCAGATGGACTTAAGCATAATCCCTTCTATGGCACCTCTTTGAAGGTGAAAAGCAGGCATGGTAATAGGACATCCCATCTCCTTCTGAGTTTTCCAGGGAGACTCATGATCATACCTTTCATGGTCTTGTTAAACCTTTCAACAAGGCCATTGGCTTGTGGATAATATGGGGTGGTAAATCTATAGGTCACCCCACATACAGTAAACATCGCTTCCAGGCAACATGAAGACGCCACCTCCTTATGGAAGCCCACCCTAGTACAGATACTGAAGGGGCCCTGCCAACTGAGGAGCAGTGACAGTCCTAAGGGGAATAGACTTGGGATACCTGGTAGCATAATCTACTACCACCAGAATAAACCTGTTGCCTGAAGCTGTTTGAGGGTCAAGGGGGGCCACCAATGTCAACCTCTACCCTTTTAAGGGGGACCCCAACCACTGGAAGTGGAATTAAGAGGGCACTTGGTTTACCACCTGTCTTGTCACTGGCTTGACAGGTACCACATGAGTTACAGAACTGGGACATGTCTGGCCAGTAGGTGTGGACAACCAACCTACTCCAAGTTTTGGTCTGGCCTTGATTCCCAGCATAGGGGATGTCATGGGCCAAAGTGAGTAGAAACTCTTTGTACATCTGATGTACTACTACTGTCCTAGTGGCACCATGTTTGGGATCTCTGGCCTCAGTGTACCCTCCCAGTAGGTCCTGTGGAAACCACTGACATCTCTTTCCTGTGCAGCAGCTTGCTGTCTCCTACTCTCAAGAGTGGGACAAGTTTTTTTTTTGTCCCTGGCATAGATCTTCCCTAGAGGCCCCACGGACCAAGGAGCTCTTCCATGTAAGGCCCAGGTTCTTGAGGCTCAGTTCCCTCAAGTGCTGACAGGCCTTCAGCGTGAAGAGAGGGGCCTGAACTTGTGTCTGTAGGGAAGTTGGTTTCCAAGCCTTTTTGCCTTTTCTCCTGGAGGTTTCTTGGTCCATTATTCCAGGCTCTAGGACCTTTTTGTCACCCGGGCTTTGCTCTGTGCTCTTGTTTTTAAACAAACCCACTCCGGTATTCCCAGCATGGCTGCATGGGTTATCATCTCTACTTCAGCCAATGGTGAGGCATCCAGATCATCCCCTAGCAGACATTCTACTGGTATGGCCTAGGACACAACCACCTCCCTTTGCCCAATAACCCTTTCCCTCCCAAGGACCCCATAGCCATGGGATGCACCTTGATAATATTATCACCATTGATTACTGGATATGTTTGTCCAGGTAAGTACTGTTTGGGGGAAATCAGTTTTTCAGTCACCATGGTGACACATGGACCAGAATCATCCAGTGCTTCTACTTCAACCCCATTCATGAATGGTCTCTTTCCGTATTTTTCGAGGGTACTGGGCCTGACAGCTAGGTTAGCTGTATCCACTCCACCCTCTGAGACTAAAAATAGCTTGAATGTGCTCTCTGACCTGGTCAAGGCACACCAAGTATCCCATTTGGATACTAGCAATGCATAGGGTGTTAGACTAGTAGTAACCCTTTTGGGACAGTTAGAGCCCCCAATTTGACGAACCTTCTGTTTAAAGAGATAGCACCAACACTTCTTGGAATCCTGATACCCACCATTGGATTGGGTAGACGTTCTGTTCCCACCACTTTCCGGAACAGGTGTTTGGGGGCCTTCGGAAGCTTTAGAAGACTCCTTGGGGGTTTTCTATTTGTATACCACATCTTTCCCCTGTGGGGAGCAGTAACCCCTTTCTTTTGGTCACCCCCACCATGGGTCTTTCTGGACACCCTTGTTTTGACCCAATGGTCTGTCTTCTTCCCCAGCTCCTGAGGCGAGACCAAACCTAAGTCCAATAAATACTAATGTTGTTTTTCAGAATTACAATTACTTAACAGATGCTTCTTCATTATTAAATTATAACCTTGCACCTAACTGCCTTTCAACCAGCCATCTTGTGTTTTGACTGAGAAGTCATTAAAACAACCCAGGACTGACTTGAGGTTTTGATTGTCCTTGAACTTGATCCTGTAGTCTTCAGTGGTGAGTCCAAAGCCCTCAATCAGGGTACCAGTCACGAGGTCATAGGACTCAGCCTCTTCCTCACCAGGTGTCAGAAGTCTATACCTGCACTTTCCTGAGAATATCTCCCATAGAAGAGAGCCCCAGTACTTTTGGTGTAACTTCCTCATTTTACAAGCTTTTTGAAATGCTGTAAATCATTTGGTAATGTCATCTCCCTCAACATTTTTGGGGACAATCCCTTTGGGGATCAAAGGTTTCCTCTCTCTCCCTATTTATTTTGTTGCTGACACTGTTCATGGGCGCTAGACCCAACTCAGCCCTTTCATTTTCTATAGCTACGATTTTGGCTTCAATGACTGCTCTTTTGTCTTTTCTTGCAAGGTATACATCTTCCTCATCAGGGTCTTCTATGTGCCTTGATTTGCCTGACCTACTCTCTGAAGGAGCAGACACTTGAGGTACATGGGTAGTATCGAGGTGTCTGTCTTTGTCCTCATCTTTTCTGGTAAGGGTAGGGGGACTATTCCCTTGGACACTGATTACAGTCCCATTGTTGCCATTGTTCTCCTCAGAGGTGACAGAGGCTTGCTTTTGTATGGTTTGAGCCAGTTGCAATTTTGTTGGTTTTACAGAGGTTCCTTAACTGCTGCATACTAAGCTGCTGATAAGGGGTCAGGTTGAGTTCCTGCTCTATCTCCTCTTTGCCAGACATATTTAGAACAATTGGGACCTTTTTAGAAAACTGAACAAAATTCTAAGGAGACTTTCAAGGCCTAACTGACTAGTACATATTTTAAATTTCTAAAGCAATGGTTTGGGGGCTTAACACAAGGCACTAACAGTTCAAATTTAGAAAAAAATCAAAGTCAACAAATTTGAAAAATTATTTTTCACTAATGTCAGATGTTGATTTTTTTTGTGGAGTCACCTATTGGCTAAGTGGTATCAGCAAATGCAAAGTTTTGTATCCCACTAATGATTCATCAAAGTAGTAATCTGACTTTTACGTAGGGAGCCAGTGTATGGGCATATCATGCAAAAAGTCCAGATGAGCCCTATTTGGTTTACAGAGCTCACTTTAATAATTCCAAGTGTTCTATTTGTGGTAGTGTGGTGGAGCAGATTAGGCTTATGAGAGGGGAGTGTTAAGCATTTTTTGCACACACAGAGTCAATAAATGGTATATACACTCAAAAACAAGTTCAAGACCAATTTACAAAAATAACACAGATTTGTATATATTTTAGACATCAAGACTAATAGAATTAGGTAAGTAATTTCAGAGCTATCGATTTTAGAAGAAAACTGAAAAATATACAAATAGCAATTTTTGAGGCATGTGTTCTGAACGCGGTAATGATATCCTATGGGAGAAAAGACTTAGGGGGTTATTCTAACTTTGGAGGAGTGTTAATCCGTCCCAAAAGTGACGGTAAAGTGACGGATATACCACCAGCCGTATTACGAGTTCCATAGGATATAATGGACTCGTAATAAGGCTGGTGGTAAATCCGTCACTTTTCCGTCACTTTTGGGACGGATTAACACCTCCTCCAAAGTTAGAATAACCCCCTTATTGTGCAAACAGGTACTTGTAGTCAGACTTTGGGGAGGCCATTTGGGACTTAGGAGCTGTGGGGCCAAGGTCCAAAGAACCACTAGAAGTTTTGGCTCGTCAGGGTCTTGAGGGCAAGGGGATGCATTTGGTTGTCATGAACCCAGGCTGTGGGGCTTGGATGCAGAGATGTTGAGCCGGCTGACCACTTGTGTTGGAGGCTCTCACGTTTCTCAGTTTTTACCAGTAGAGGGAAAGAAAACACAACAGCTGGGCCACTTTTGGTGTGAGCCTCATCGGTCCTGAGGTCCCTTGCAAGGCAGGTCAGTTTTCAAGGTGGCGGTGTCTGGGCTGGATGACGAACAAGCCTTTGCTGGTGCAAGTGCCCCAGTACTCGGAGTATGGAGCAGGGGCTTCCTGGAGGGCCTAGCATCTCGAAACTCAGCAGAGAAATGGGACTGAACTACAGCCACAAGAACCTCCTCCTGAAGCATCGCTCCCTCAGTGGGCCCAGTGGGCAACAACACGGTGTATTGGATGGATGTAGTTGGTGCCTGAAGATGCAGGGGAATGGCTCCTCTACCTTAAGGGAGATAACTGGTTGACGAAGCACTGGGAAGTCCTTCAAGGGTTGGGGAGGATGCACAGGCATGTTGAGTCATAGCATTTGTTAAGGAGCAAGCAGCAAGGCAGGTTTTGGCGCTATTTTCAGTGCATGTTCTTTGTTCTTGGAGTTTCAGCTCTTCTTTGTCCTTCTTCGGGTCCAAGGAAGTTGAATATGACTCTCTAGTGTCGAGGAGACTTCTATAACCTGAATGTAGAGGCATTTAGGCTACTTAGCCCTGGAATGACTACATCCCTATCGAACCACTCCCTGAAGCCTCTATTTTCACCAAAATCCAAATGGTGAAACCCTTCGTCGACTCCACTTCCAGTGGCCAACCTTAAGGGTGTGGCTAGCTTGAAAGTGTGTCACGCCTTCTGAATATCTCATTTCCCACCTGTCCTGGTGCCAAATGGGCCTCAGGGCAGGGGGTGACATTCCCCAGGTCGGGGGAGAGAAGTCCAGGATTGCATATCAAAGTTGACAGAGGCTCTGAAGCCATATTACTGTGATATGCTAAGTTGCTATCCTTCCATCTGGAGGAGGCGAGAACACCTTCTGCCGAGCAGGCATTGTTCCTGGCCTCTGGGAGCATGAGCTCTCCCTTGCAGTGGTCAGAAACTCATCTGTAGTGGCAGGATGGATGACCCCAGTCAGCCAGCAAAGTAAGTGACTAGTAGGAATGCAGGGGGCACCTTTAAGTTACCCACTTAGTGCGTGTCATATTAAATCTGATACTGGCATCAGTACAGATTTATTACGATGAAGTGTTTGATACCAAACAACAGTACTTCCATACAGCCATCATGTAGCTGGGTAACTCATAATTACCAGTGCCCATTACATGCTCTCAAAATTGCTTCCTGAAAACTTGCAATGCCTAGCACTGGAATTAGGCATAACAATCAACTTATGCAGTCGTGACCTTACATGTAATATAATGCACTCTGCCTTAAGGCTGTAAGACCTGCTGTAGGAGTGACTTACATATAGTACACACAGTGTGAGTGGGCATTGCACATAGGAGGTGTGCAATGTCATCCTTTCGGAATGGTTTGCACCATTTGACGTGTCCTGTAGGGGCAGTCTAAGTGCAATTTGAGTGTGGGTCCCTTTGGGTGGCATAATACATGCGGCAGCCCTTGGGGACTCTCTTTAGTACCCATGCCTTGGCTTCCAGGGGTACCATTTATCAGGGACATACAGGGGTGCTAAAGTCCTTGCCAATTGGGTTACAGAAAGAGCACTGGCACTGGGACCTGGTTAGCAGGGACCCACTGCACTTCCAATCAACAATATCAGTATCAGTGGGTAAAATGTGGGGGTGACCATGTCGAAAGTAGCATTTTCGTATAATCAGTGTGTGCTAAAGGTGCAGTGATCATCCCAAAAACAAAATCCAAGACTGAATAACAGCTAGGGAATAAAGAAGAGGGCTACAGGGACTAGCTATCGACGCTTGTTAACACATGATTTTAAGGCTGCACAATGCCCTTGTGCCACTGGTCACTCGGTACTGTATGGCCACTGGTAGAGGGGAACAGAGGCCTACTTGTAGTTAACAGCTGGGCATGGTGGAACCAATGTGTATGGCTGAAGCTTGGGATCAAAGAGTCTAGATCCCAATGGTGCAGGACAGAGAGACCTAGAAAAAGAAAAGAGATATAGGTGGTAAACTTGAATTTATCTCATCCACTGGTACAGTAATCACTATAGACTATAACAGGAAACAATAGTGAATAGCTCTAACACTGAACGTTCTTGGTAAGGGGTTTATTTTGACTTTGAGCTTAAATGGGGTCCTGCCTCTGACCACAGATGAACATATAGGGGGTAATTCTGACTTTGGCGGGCGGCGGAGGCCGCCCGCCAAAGTCCCGCCGTCAGAATACCGCTGCGCGGTCAAAAGCCCGCCGCGGTAATTCTGAGTTTCCCGCTGGGCTGGCGGGCGACCGCCAGAAGGCCGCCCGCCAGCCCAGCGGGTAACCCCCTTCCATGAGGATGCCGACTCCGAATGGAGCCTGCGGAGTGGAAGGGGTGCGACGGGTGCAGTTGCACCAGTCGCGATTTTCTGAAAATCTTGGTGGGGCCCTGTTAGGGGGCCCCTGCAGTGCCCATGCCTTTGGCATGGGCACTGCAGGGGCCCCCAGGGGCCCCACGACACCCGTTACCGCCAGCCAGGTTCTGGCGGTCAAAACCGCCAGAACCAGGCTGGCGGTAAGGGGGTCGGAATCCCCATGGCGGCGCTGCCTGCAGCGCCGCCATGGAGGATTCCCTAGGGCAGCGGGAAACCGGCGGGACACCGCCGGTTTCCCGTTTCTGACCACGGCTGTACCGCCGCGGTCAGAATGCCCATGGATGCACCGCCAGCCTGTTGGCGGTAGTCTACCGCCAGGGTCGGAATGACCCCCATAGTGTAGCAGATAACTAGAAGGGTATGTCAAACCAAGCAGTCTAGTGGAAAACAGATTGCATGACCTGTTCTTAGGCCACTTGGTGTACTCTGGATCATTTTCATAGTGCTTACTACCAGCCTCCGGCATGTCTTGTGCTGAGGATCAGTATAAGAGGCATTGTAGTTGGGCAAACTTGCTATTTGGAGTCCCTGCTTCAGGCATGTGTCACAGCGCATGTCAATGGGCCTTTTCAGTTAGTTCTTCGTCTTGTGGTCTCCTTGTATCCTTGCCAGCTAGTTTTCACTTCTCCATGGCCCTCTTGCTGATTATTTCCTGGACCAGTGCCACAGTTTCTGGTTGGGCAGGTTCAGCTGAGCCTTGGCCTGCTGGTGTGATGTTATATTTGTGCAGGGACAGTTCTCATCATCCTTGACAAACACTTCTCACATAGAAGGGCACTGCAGGTTCATGGTGCCTGCAGGTGACACAAGTCTGATCCAGCTGACCTGTCAGCAAAGTTCTCTTTATGGCATTCAGTTTCACTCCGCTGGACTGTAGTCTCCTCTGACAAAGTTCAGAGTGATACAAAATGCAGTTTCTGGAGCACCATTCAGTTTGCGAGGTTCTTCCTCTGTTTTCTACTCTGGGGTCGAGGGTAGGCAGGATGAAACTGGCAACAGCAAGTTGGATGTGGATTGGGTATCCAACGCCAAACATCTGGTTAACAAGAAGGGGGGTCTCCCAGGAAGCATCCTGAGACTGCTACAGGAAAAGGACTACATCTTCAGGGACTGGCCTTTAAGTGGGAAACTAGCTCTTTATACACACCAACAAACACACACAAGCATACACCACGCAAACTGGAGGAATGAAGGACCATCATATGAAGTATTTGGAGGATTCCACCGACAAGACCAGTAGACTCTTCTCCCGGGGGTAGGTAAAAGGCTTGCACATATAACTATAATTTCACTGCCAAAAACCTATGCCTATTTAAAAGTGGGAACCCTTTCTGACTCTCTTTTGGGGTATATTCTGGGATTCCACCTCCGCTCGTAGAGTTTGGCACTTTTGTTACTGAGGACTATAAAGCCAGCCCAGCAGTGGTTTCAAGGATGCCTGAACACTTTAAAAAAAATAAAAAAAAATACAGTGCAACATAGAAACTATTAAAATGGTATGATGCAACCATAGACATCACTGTGCAGTCACTTTCTACTACTGTTTGAGCTACAGAATCACTTTCTCAAACCTTGATGGTGCGTGAGGTGCCCACTGTTGAAAAAATTAGGCATGAGACATGATTACTCAAACTGTTGCCTCGCATGAAGGAGCGAAGAACGTCAACATCCCCACAGGAAGGTAATGGGCACCATTCGCTAACCGAGATTATCTATTTATTTAGTGAGGTTTATTGTTGGAATGGCATGTGTCTTTCTGGCTCATACTACTGCAGAGTCCACAGGAGATGGGGAACTCGCCTCTCTCAGTGCTAGACCTGTGGCAGAAGAATTCCAGGATTGCATCAGTTAGTAGAAGATTGACGCGGGGCTGGAAGGACACCATGTCAGCAGGCTCAGCTCCATGACATTAGGCGGGTATTACAGAGGCTGAGTGAGTGCTGGGAGATTTGGGATGCATCCTGTGCATCATATCATCACCTCCACATTTCAGGAGTAGCTCCTTACTTCCCAGTGTACATGATCTTACCATGTGCCCATAACCTAGTGGCTTCTTATGTAAGGTGTGATCTGCTGTCTGGGAGTGAGTTTTATCCTGAAATAAACAATCTCTTGATACAAAGAAATAAACCTGAAATTAGGCTGAAATTAAGTAAATTAGAAGGACCGATTCTGGGTTGTATCAATATTTAATTTATAACCAACAAGTTTTCAAAAATAATCAGTTAACTATTATAGGGCCTGATGTACAAAGCAATTTTGCGGTTGCAAAAGGTGAATTTTGACGTTTGCGACAGCAAAATGGCCTTGTACAATGACCCATCCATATTTTGCGAGTAAGTATCCTGTTACCGACTTGCATAATAGTGATTGCAACTCACAAGTAGGAAGGGGCGTTCCAGAGGCGTTCCCTTCCTAATGGCGTCTGGAAGGCCCATGTATGATTGTTTTGTGAGTGTGAACTGGAAGGGCAAGGCCAAACACACTCCTTTGGTCCTCGATTCGGTCAGGTTTGGGGTCTAAGGGTACTTGTGCAAGTCCTTCACAAAAAGGCCTCACAACGTACACAAGTAATGGGTTGAGACTGTAATGAAGAAAGATGAAATGCAATGATTTCCCGAGTATGGATAGCTGATTTTGATGGCTTCAGCTCATATTTTTTGTTATGTGAAATATTAGATATTGTTCTGCACTTCTCAGCAGGGGTGCAATGTGTTTCAAGGACGATTCCTGGCACTCGTTACTAGCAAACAGGTCCGCTGTGGTGAAGTACCTACACGTTTTTTACTTCCACTGCAAGCACTGAATGTAATCCAGGTAAGCTAAAAATAAAACTGAAACCGAGCCGAGCTTGCTGTTGTAAACACTTAAACACTCCGAAACCTCACGGACCTTGAAAACCAGCAGGCACGCGCTGGTGTCACATGGGCACCATGAGGAAGAGAGTCCTGTGGGGCCGCCATCCACGAGACCTTCTCGTGCGTCTTTGAGTAAACACGGCCAGCGCGGCAGCCAATGAGAGCCAAGCACAGCCCTCCGGCTCGACCTAATTTACAAGTGCGCCACAAGGCACAGGCACTGGTCTCTTGCACACGAGCCAAAGCAGGTGACAGGAGGGCGCTGCTCAAGACGCGTCCGTGTACAGAACGATGCCGGTCGTTTCACGCTTTCAAGAAATCTTCCAGTGCCCTGGCTTCTTAATCTCTGGCCTTATATCAGCTGGGAGTTGGACATGTTTTGGAGTACCCCCCAAAAAGTGACATATTTTCACAGCGCAGTGTTCAGCTCTGATGAATCAACGAACAGAGGCGTAGTAGAATATGGGGCATAAACTGGCAGTGCCAGTAGGGCTGGTCTGACAGGATACCGTGTAAGGCCTCTTTTATGGTCTGGTAGGCTACTTTTTACTGCTGATTTCCCCCATATTACGATAAAAATTGCCTGCAGCAAGCAGAAATGCATGCATTGGTCCATACCTTGCAAAACACACATACAGTATGTCTTTACAAGTTGAAAACTGCCCTGGTTTGAAAATGTGGCCACTGCTACTTGTCAGCCTATGTACTGTCTGTTGTGAAATGCATGGTCAGATTATAGTGGGCTTAGAGACCGCCCAGTGGATACCTTTCGTTGGGTTCATTATTACTCTTAATTGGTTGCTTCTTATTCATTACCTTGCATGGGTTTTTATTTTCCCCTTTGTGGGTTTGTCCCTCCCTCTGAGTAAGGACTCATTACAGGTGTCACTCCACTGCTTATACTTCAGGAGCTGTTCTTTTTAAGTACTCCACAAGGGTGCATGTGTTTTCCATTTATCTCCCTCGTGTGCTTCCACGCTATTCCATGGTCATGTTTCTTTCTCTGCACATTCTTCTCTCCGCCAGTGCTCCGTGAAGCGCTTTCCTTCATGTGTTTCTGCATTCCTGTGCTTCTTTCTCATCTGTGTGCTTCTCGCCCCCCACAGCTCCACACTGTGCTTTCTTGCGCATTAGCTTCCTCCGCTCCACATTTCTCTCTCCGTTTGCTTCCCTCCCTCTTCTCTCTCCATGTTTCTTTCCCCACCTGTGCTCAGTGTTGTTTCCAACCCCACACCCTGTATTGCTGCGTGCCAAACTTTTGTTACTTCCCTACTGCGCTCTATATAATTCCAGTCCCCTCCCCACCTGCATTGCTTCTACCCACCCACTTGTGTGACTTTTTTCTTTTTGTTTACCAATCGAACTCTGATCTGTAAACATAAACAAACACTTGCATATTTTGTAGGTGCACATGCTTGGTGCATAAATTTACAAAATGGACCAGCCGGTCACAATATAGAATTCTTTTTTGCCATGCTGCTGAGCATCGGGATGCTGTACAGCAGTGGTTCTTAACCTGTGGTCCATATACCCCTGGGAGGCTGTGAAGTCTACCTGGGGGTATGTCACTGTTTAGAGCAGTGGTTCATCACTTTTTTTAATTCTGTGGGCCCCCATTTAATCACTACTGGAAGCCAAAGACCCCCACCTAAATATTTTATATGAGGTGAACCTCAAAACAGTACATACAACTACAGAAACGTATACATAAAACAAGTATACAAATTATAGAATATTTTATTTAACTCACAAACAAAAATGTGAAAATCAGCATTTTAAATATAGGTCAGAGCTTTTTCAAATTTAGTTTTATTTCTAAAGACGAAGCAATGTGCCAGACTTTAGCATATCACTTTGTCTTTTTTTGCTCCTAATGGATACTTCCGTTTTGTTGGCTCGTACCAGTGTTTCAATTGAGGCACCCAATTTAGGTTCCGTTTGCTGTGCTTTTCTGCTCCCACAAATCCAAAAAAAGCATACTAAGACTGCAGACCAAAAATCTAATTGTAGTGTTTGAGTTTAATTGTAAAATCACAATACTATCTCATGGCATATGTTGCTACTGTGGTCTTCTAAAACCTCTCGAAGGGCAGCAGCAAAAACATTGGTTCCAAAAGAAACTAACTCACCAGGTTCGATCAGCGACTCGCACATCATGGATTACATTGAACAGGAAGCTTTGGTACCCACAGCTGGTGTCTCTCAATACATTCAAAGATGGCCTCTACAGTTCTATTCTTGTTCAAATCACATCAGACCAGAAAACATAAAATTATGTTTATCATGTTTGATAGGGTTTAGTTGTTATACGTCTTTCATCTTTGAAGAGTATAATGTAGGATTTCCCTCATACCAACTTGATGATTTTTGTGAATTAATCAGATGTATGCAATGTCAATTACTGAAACTAGCCAGAGCCAAGGAACTGTGATAAAGCCAACATGTTCAAATGACTACTTAACCCATCTGTAGTGCTTAGCACCTTAACCATTCCCCTCCTATCTGTGAGTTGTGCAGTGTCTATTGTGCTGACCTTAGGGTTCCTGACAGCTGTATGGATGATACCAAATCCAGATTGCCATGACTCTATTCTGCTGCCAGCTGTGCATAATCAGATTGCCGAGGAGCAGCAATCCCAGGACAGCTTTAACCACAGTGTAGCTACAGTTTAATGCTTGTCTCAATTCTTACGTTCTGAGCATGAACGTTTTTAGGTGTCACTAGGGGTTGCAGCTGCGACCCCTGACTTCCCCTGCCACTGCCTTTGCGACTCCTGGCATGAGATGTCCTAAAGGCAGTGAAAGAAACAAAAATAATACAAGGATCTTGTGAGCCTTGTTGACTTTTTAGTAGCCAGTAGTTATGTAGACTGCCTGAGAGAGTAAATGTGTTCAGGAGTGGAACACGCGGCTACTCTGAAATGACATGTTTTCATCTGAAACTAGACAATGGCACATCGTTCATGGCCTGGGCGTGCTACTTTGAGGTGCCGCTTAGATAACTGCAGTTTAGGAAGGTATGAAAAACGATCTCACGGTGGAAAGCAATAATCTTGCAATGTAATTGATTTATTTTCCTGGTGGAGCGGCTCCAGGTGAAAAAACATCTCCATGTTTTGACTGGCTGTTAACAAGTGTGGGGAGAGGAAAAAACTTCATATTAGAAAGATGAATGAAGAGAGTGAGACACAAAGAGATAGAGAGATAAAAGCGGAAAATGCCCATGGAAAGCAGAAAGAAGACAAGAGGAGGACACTGCAGAGTGGCAGGTCAGTGACAGAAAGACAGACAGGTGTGCATGTGTTTGTATGTGCATTAGAGATAATAAAAAGACAGCTGAGAGACAAAGATGAGACCAGTGTGACAGCAGAAGACATCAACACCTGTAATAGAGATTGAGACAGGTGAGGAAGGTGAGGGAAAGGCACAGGCTATGGCAACATATGAAAGAGACCGCAGAAGCGACAGAAAGAGATGGAGAGACAGATGTGAGAAAGAGGTGAAGGATGGATGAGAGACAGTGTAGAAAAAGCAGGCAACATCATAAAGAGACTGTTCAAAAAGAAGGGCAGACATGTGAGAGGTGATAATGAGGCATGCTGGTGTGAGAGATAAGTCGAATAGGGGAGAGAAGTTAAAGAGGGAATCTAAAGAGACAAATAAGAAAAAGGTGAGCTAGATGGGAAAGCAGTCATAAAAAGAGGTGACGAAGAATCATGAAAGATTACGAGTTGGGGAGATAAGGGAGAAGTGATAGAGAGAGAGAGGTGGGTGAGAAAGAGACAGGTGAGGGATTGGGACAGAGGAGGGAGACCTGTGAGGCTATAAAAAGACAAGAAAGGATATAAGATGTCGCTCCCTGTGATGTCATCGGAGACAAAGCCATGTGATGTCACTTCTGCTGGCATTTTGGTGAATGGACGTTGGTGGTTGTGAGTGAACTTCCGAGGCTAATTTTTACAAACCAGGATAGCTGCTGGAATGGGTAGAGAATCAGAAACTCTAATGCTGTTGTGTTCCTAAAGCTGACAAATTATCCAAGAAAGAATGATCGAAGGAAGACAGTTTTTTTTTAAATTGCAACTCCGGGTGTTCATTTGTTCAGGCTGCAGCTAAGCATGCCCAAAATCAACAGAAAAATCGAGGCAAGAGGGAACTTTACCTATAATTGTACAGGATATAGGATGGAGATGAGGCACTCTCCTAGGCCAGTCACAGTCGGACGGAGCCCTAGAACAGTCGTTTTCAAACTTTTTAATGCCCTGCCCCCTCCCCAGTGGGGGAAAATCATTCCCCCTCAGAATTGTTCATAATTATTCAATTAAGTTGGTAATGTTTAAATATGTCTCACCTTTTTTAAACATTACAGTTAAGTTCTGTTACCTTTTTAAAATGCAATAAAAAGAATTTCTGCTTAAAACCAAGCGCTGTTATGTGCATGATGCTTCTTTTGGCCACAGCCTGGCACCCCCCATGGAATCACTTAAGGCCCCCCTATTGGGGCCAGCCCCAAGTGTGAAGACCCAGCCCTAGAAGAACCTGATTAGTCCAGCGTCTCTCACTTGGAAATGTGTTTTTTCAACTAATTATTTTAACCGTCATAAAATAAATATCTCCCACACTATGGAATAGTACAGGGACACTTAGAAAAGGCTAGTTAGTCAAAGCTGTCCAAATAACCCTGTGCAGAAGGATGAAAGTAAAGCACTGGTAACTACAACTCTCCAATGCTTGGGCTTCTGTGCCCCAGTCGAAACCAATCACATGCTCTTCCTAATACCAGACCAATACAGCTACCTGGGCCATGCCGCCCCATGACATGCAAACTGTTGCGGCCTTCTGGTGTCTTCGAAGTACAGAAGACATATTCTTAATGGGGTAAAAACAAATGCATGACTAAGTACTGTCTGCTGCTGGAGGGAGAAGAATTTATGACATACCCTCTAATTAATCTTGGTTTTCCCCGAAATCAACAAATCAGCAGCTTGTCTATAAAACCGCCATAGAAATGGTCTGTAGTGGAATTATTTTAAGTTTTTATATCCAGAAATCTACATTTGCACACACACAGACACACGTGCTTTAACAATTGATATAATATGAATGAATGAATCATTTAGGAAACTTTTGCAGTATAGTTTTGTGAACCAATTACCTGAATGACCGTCCTCTTGGTGCAGAAGATGAACAGAAAAGTTTAGCCTGGCGTAGTTTTACTGAAGGAATATCTCCAGTCTTTCGTCTTCCAACAAACAGCTCTGCTTTCTGGTGGCCCTAGGCACAGTTGAAAGCAGGGCCTGTGTATTGTGTGCCGGTGACCTGTAAACCACACTACTAATGAATGAAAAACTATTGTAGACTGCAACAACGACCTCAAAAGGTAACCCGTGGGTCAAGAAGAGAATACGCATTGGCAAAGCCATTAGCAGTCTGGGTATACTGGTACAGTGGTTAATTTTATACACAGTTTATTGCAAGTATATGTCATAAAAAGAAGAAATAGAAAACAGGTTGACATCTGAATGTGGCCACCATATGGTTGCAATAAAAATGGTAAAAAAAACATTCAAAGATGCAGCTGTTTTACTAATGATGCTTAAAAAACAAGCCTTTCAGTTGTGCCATGCATTTCACTATTCTTTTTGTGAAGGCAAGAAGAACAAATCATCACCCAACCAAGCACTCAAATTGAAGGCAGATATAATATCACTTAAATTGATACCACCAACTTTAAAAACGAGACAGACTACAAATCACCTTGTAAATCGCAGGCACAACGCTCCTTTTTGTTTTTACTCAAAAAGGACACTTTAAAAAGCTGTGTCACTACAGAGAAAGGAACCATTTTAAGCGTAGGTGAACGTAGTACACCTTTGCAGTCACTCAAAGTCAAGGGAGCCAATGGGTAAAATGGGTAATGTAGGCTGTCTTACTGCCCCTTGCTGTATGATGTGGTGTTTGAAAAAATGTAAATTACATTTCAACAGACCAATGAATAAAGCCTGCTGATCCTCTGTGCATGTACATTCTGTAGGATTTATTTGGAGAACAAAAGTCTGGCAAAACAGCTAAAGCTGTCCCAAAGGCCAGACTCAAAAAATAGTGATGGAGGATACTAACAGCCAAGTATTTAGCAACTTCTGAAAGAGTTGATGTGCTTGACAACTGCAGATGAGTAAAAGAGAGTTCCAAGTTTTTGAGTAAGAAAGGAAAAGGCTCGTCTTCCAGATGGGCGGGGGGAGGGGCAAAGTTAGGTGGGAGGAAAAGGAGTCAAGATATCTGTGGGACTCTAGAGTGCAACACAATGCTGAATGAAAAAGGGATTGTTCCTGTAGAATGCTTCATGGCAGATAGTAAGGCACTTAAAGAAGTCTCTTGCCCACAGGCATCCCGTGAAGATCTGCACAGAGTTATCTACAGCCAGAGTCCTTGCGCGAGAGACCAGGGAGTGGCCTAGGAGTCCAAATGTGTATGCTTAGCTAGATAATGCCAGGGAATATAGAGTTGGCATAATCCAGACTGGGAGATACAACTGACTCAATCATAGACGTTCAGCAAATGATGGGTAGCAGAGGGAGAGCCTTTCTCACAGTTTTAGACAAAGGAAGCTGAATGAAGCCAGGATAGTAGTAGTGGATGGTGCCAGACTTGATTCCACAGAAGCAAGACACACAGGGCCATACTACTCATTGGATGCCTTTTGCCATGCACCCTCTTACAGTGAATGTGCTGCTCCTAGATCAGCAGCGAATTGAGCTGCCCTGGGATCAGCGCATCTGGTGAAAGACAGAGCAACTGTTTCAAACCTATTCTGTGTTACTCTGTGCATGCAGCAACCCACCTGCACTTTACAGATGGGTTTGGGAGACCTCTGCAGGCAGGTGCAGTGAGTGACTTTTTCCTGCATGTAGGAGGGTGTCTAGGGGATTGTCAAAACCCCTTTTAGCACGCACAGGGTACACAGCAGTTACTAGGCCCAACCGTTGTGGTTGAAGTTTTTTATCCCTAATGTCCCAGGGCCTGACCTACTATGGATCCGGAGCACTTCTGCCAAGTACCCTTCTGCATTTGACTTTCAGTGGTAGCTATGTTAGAGCAGTGTACGGCTCGCTCAGAGGTGTGGGGGTTTGGGGAGTATGGATACAGGTTAGTGAACAAGACTCAACTCAAAGAGCACACAGCAATATCAGTAAATCAATGTCCAGTCAAATGCTTATTTTTATACTAAAAAGAAGTATTTTATTTCTACCTCTATGCATTCAACACATTATTATAACACTCATAAGCAATAACACAATGCCCTTAAGGTCGGGGCTCTAGATGCTCACTCGCAAATCCCTGCCCCACCTGCTCCTTGTAATGGGTTCAGGGTTATTCCCCATTCACTGGTGGCTGCATCCAAGGAATGCTCAGTAGTAGGCGCCCTTACTCAAGAGTCCACTCCCATTTTTAGGAAGTAGATAAAAGTGTCTTTGGCACTGCAGCACCTTTAGCAGAGAGCCCCCCAAGCCTGATAAGCCGATAACACATATTACCCACTCCAGCAGCGAGGAAGCATATAGCATCTAAACGGGGGCTATGACCGCAGACACCCACAATGCTACAGTCCTGCTTAGTCAAGTTGGGCTGCACGCAGGACAGGCGGCAGCTGCTCTCTGAGCATGCGGGTATGGCTCCAGCAGCAATGACAGGTGCTCCTGTAATTCTGTCAGCACCGTATGTTCAGGCTCCCCAATGGGGGAGGGCGTTTGATCCTGGTGCTCCCAATCTGGTCTCTGCAATGTGGCGATGCACTCTAGGCATTCTCCTCAGCCCAATGGACAGATATGGGACAGTCCCTGATGCTCGTTTCAGGCCACAGGTTGCAGCTTTCAGTTCTCCAGGTGACAGTCCAAACTTCACAGCTCACTCCGTACCGGCAGCCCTTCCTGACATACGGGGTTGGTGTGGTACCTGCAAACAGTGCACCAGTCTGTACTGCACTGCAGTCTATGCCACAGTCGCCCCTCCTAGCATACAGGGTTGTTGCTAAGGTCCTGACATGTCTTGTCCTGACTTGGCACTTGTCGGCAGCAATGATTTCCATAGCGGCCCCTCATGGTGTATGGGATCGCTGCAACAATGCGGTATGGGTTTCACTCTCCCCACATGGCATACAGCTCAGGGCTATCTTCACAGCGGCCATCTCTTGGCATATAGGAAATAGTGACCTGATTTTGCACAAAGGCAATGACCCATTTGATGCAGCAGTCATCTCCTAACACCTTGAACCAGGAGTCCTCTCGAAAGATGTCCACACTAGTCTTCGCTCCATCCAACACTCTCCTCTTCCTCACAGGGCACACTGGTCTTGGCAAGCAGGCAGACGCTGGTGCTTCAGGCTCCAGAGTAGGTGATCTTGGTTTCTCTGGATGATGTCCTCACCCTTGGCAGGGAGACTAGCAGGCCTTGAAGTCCTGGTCCTAGGCAGAAGTATTGCAGAGCTTCCCCTCCTCATACAGCCCGTCCAGATGCTTGACAGATGACAAATCCTTAGGGTCTCAACCGCCCCTTCACTTCCAGACACCAAATGTGATTTGGGATCTGGGTTTTTGAAGTTTTGAGTTGGGAGTTCTGCTTCTTTTGAAGTGTACACTTTTCTTCTCCCTTTTCCTCTTGAAAGGATGTATGTCACAACAGGAGAGAATCCAAAGCTGATAGTTCCACCACAAAGGCCAGGGGAGTGACTTTAGCTCACATCTGGATGTCAGCCATGATGATAAATGCATCAAAAGTTTAATCCCGGACTCCCAGCCCTAACTAAATCAGAGTACCTTCTGGCGTGTACAGGAAAGAGTCTCTCTCTCTCCATTCTCCAGTTTGTCCCAGCAGTTCACAGCAATGCAGCAATACACAAATGTGTCTGGGGGGACTCCTCTACTCCTCATGTCCTCACCACACAGGCCTGTTCGAAGCAGGCTGGCAGAAGGTATCACATATTGGAGCATTGATTGACTTGCCCCAAATCTGCTCATTTTTCCACAATCAGTTCATGGAAAAATGGCCATAAATTCTAGGGCATCAGTCTCCACTCTGGAGAATATTGTATGCCAGCAGAACGTATTGGTAAATCCCTGTGAATCCTCTGAGCAGTCAATTGCTGCTCCTTTTTTAGGTAAAAAGGAAGACAATAAGATCATAACAGAGACGGAGGGTGATGTATAGACATATGGGGAAGTTTCTTGTCCAGATCATCTCCATACTCTCCCAGATATTGTCGTCATTTTCCACATCGCAACAAACTGTGAGGAGGCTCAAAAGGTACAGTAAAATACTCCCCCTCCAAGGGAGACTCTTGCTCTTTTTGAAAGTAGCCCAGTACCGATTTAAAATCTATTAAATATGCTGTGACTGTTTTTAAATGGGAGTAGTCAGTTGCCAGGGGTCTATATTCATGTTTCAGAAGGCTTGCATACTCTCCCAGGTATTCTGGAATCTATTTTAAAACTACTGGCGAAAACATCTTCAAAATCTGCTCATGTAGTTAAATCTCCAGCAGTAATCCTTATGGTAATATCTGGTAACACTGTTAAAGTGGGCTATTCTAAGAACCCCTCCATTAATGTTGATTTTGTTAGGAGGCAACAACAAATTCACATCGACAGAAAACACAAAAGTGAGAGTCTCATAGAAATCCAAGCAAGAAAACCATCTCTAGGGAAATATGCTAAAAGACAAAACAATTGTCTAATGATCAAATCTACTGTCTCAGGAATCTCTTCCCCCCAGTGCCCCTAACTACTGACGAGCAGGCAGTCGAGTCAGTGTTGCCTTTAATCCCCTCACAGTCATCACCACAAATTCTACTCTGTCCAATATTTGATGTAAAGAAAATAGGTTGTTCAAATTCTGAAAAGTTTTCAAAAAAGGGTAATCAAGGTCCCTGGTACAGGAGTCAACCAGAGCTGATCCCTCCGTTAGGAAACATAAAAAGAAGACGTTAAAGGTGTGTAAGCGATGGTACTTGGGGAAAAAAAACAAAGGCGGAATCCAATTTCTAATGATTGTACAGATTTGGAGGTGCCTTGTACAACAGTAAGAGAAATGATAGCTTCTGAAAGTCCAAAGGCTTGTGGAAAATGTGTGCCAATGATAAAATTTAGTGGAAAACATTTGAACCCATTAGTGAAACCCTTTATATCTAATTATACATCAAAGGGCGTTGACTGGGTTGATTGGAAGCAATAAGGCGGCTCAGAAATGGTAATGTCATCACTCTCTCCTCAGTAGTATACAATCTCCCTCTCAGCACAGCTCACAAATTGAGGGTGCTCATGAATTAAAGGGCAAGGATAACCCATTGCGCATGCTTAATGTTTGCTTTCTCTTTCCAGCAGACACCGGGCCCCTAAATAGGGCAAAAATATTGAAACTCCTACAGGCGTTTCCATCATTATAAATTATTTTGTTGAAGGAGATATAAAGAGTCTCTTCCCTTGATAATAGAAACCCTTCATGTAGCAGAGTGACTTTTTCGTCTAATCTAATTCCAGGAATTATTCTTGAAAATATAGATTTTTTTTTTTTTTGAGAGAATGGCCATAATGTATTTGTGGTAAAAGACTTGAATACACTGTCTGCACAGAAGAAAGAGGGAGTGAAGCTTGGTTGGCGGTTGGGAGAAATGGAGAATTTTCCAGTCGCAGTGGTTCAATCAAAACCAAGTGATTCCGTTAGTGGCGGAACTACGAGGTCCTATTAGACAAATAAAAACTGTAGTTAATGATGCAAAGTTTGATGGTATAAATTAAGAACAACTATGGTCGTGGTTCCCAGGTGTTTTAACCAGTAATAAATGCCAGGGTGATGGTGATCAACTTTTATAACAATAAAGTAACATTGGCATCCTGGAATATGGGCGTACTGGATTCTTTAAAAATAAAGATCTTTAGATCGCAAAATCTATCCATAATCTGTATCAGAGAAACATGGGCTACCATACACTTGGAAATTCATTTCTTTCCCCCGGCCATTGATGGTTCTCGAAGTCATGCACAAAAGGGACAGCCATCCTCCGATCTTCTGAGTTTGATTGGTCTGTCCCTCGTTTTTTGTGTTCCATTAAACATCTCATTTGCTTGATGATTGATTTTGGTACCCCTTAGGAGGTCGAAGGGTCCTTTGTTACTTTTAATCAACATCTCACTTCCTCCCTCTCAGCAATATAATAAGATGTTACTGGAGGTATTGGATTATATCAATAAAATCGTAGGTACAGAAAAGACTTCTCCGATTATATTTAACAGCAGTTTCAATACTAAGATCTCTAGTAAAGCGATACAAAACCACAGAAATTCTGAATTGGAGAAAAGTTGGAGAAATCCCAAAGCCTAGTTCCCAGAACAATGTAGAGCAGATAAACGAGGAAGTCACTTGTAGGTAGAGCTAAAATCTTTGAAAGTCTTAAGCTGAATCAAAGAACGGCCCAAGACATCCCATCTGACTCTACCTGATAGAGTCGGCAGGGTTTATCAATCATCAGTGAGATAAATGATATCCATTATTGAAACATGTGCTAAGTTTCAGGACTATAATTATGTCCCATGTGATCATGCACTCCTCCAAATAAGTTTTTCTCTTCCCATTAAGAATGTTTCGATTGATCACTGGAAACGGTTCTGGAACAGCAGATATTCATTGTTCTAGGACTAAGTTTTACTGGAATTAAAGTAGCATCCTATTTTTTTTTTGCATTTGTATTGCTATCTTAGATATAGCCCCAACAGATTTGCATGTTACAGATCCATTTGTGTCTTTTGAATTAGTTATGTTGTCTTGATGCAATACACGAAGAACACATTTAAGGATATATCTGCTTTTGTAAAAAGGCAGGTGCCGGGAGAAGCGGGTGCACTGCTATCCAGGGAAATAAATAACCTGATGTGTAATCTGTTACACTCATTTCCTCTAGAACA
Organism: Pleurodeles waltl; assembly: GCF_031143425.1. Classification (NCBI taxonomy): domain Eukaryota; kingdom Metazoa; phylum Chordata; class Amphibia; order Caudata; family Salamandridae; genus Pleurodeles; species Pleurodeles waltl. The sequence goes on from NC_090448.1 coordinate 93,281,970, forward strand.
TGACCAGTTGATTAGATCCCTAAGGAGGAAGCGCAAAAGATCAGGGTCAGCCTGGAGGAACACACAGTGGGATACCTATTGGGTTGGTTTACAACATGCCGCACAAGAGAATAGCATGAGATCTCTCTGCTGAATTGTGACAAGAAATTGCAGCTCGAGAGTGAAACCATTGCCAAATCTAACTGCTGCACAAGATTGGGTCCTCTATATTACAAATCTCTATAAAGAGAATATTGCAGTTTGTTTTATAAAGGTTAATTTTACTAATGATATTGAGATTGCTACTCCTAGTTGCCAACAAATTGTGGGTCATATAAGAAAAGCAAGGCCATCTGCTGCCACGGGCACAGATGAGAATATGTTGTCTTTAAACAGAACCCAGAGGGGCTAAAATCTTAAGGTCCCTACTTGATTATTGCTAGTCCTCTGGTAGGATTACACATTTGTGGAAAGGAAGCATAATGGCCCTGTTACCTAAATATTGCAGTAAATCTTTACCTCGAAATTATAGGTAAATAGCCCTTTTAGATGCAGTAGGGAAGATTTTTGCCTGAGGTGTATTGGAACATGTGAGATGGTGGGCGGGGGAGCAAGTATTATTCTGTTGGTTCAGTCAGGATTTAGAGCCAATCGACCAGTGTAGAACAATATAGTGGTATTACAGTCTGTAATGGATATGTATGTAGAGAATAAGTGGCAGACTGTGTATACCGCATTTATTGCTTCTCAACGGCATTTGACTTAGTGGATAGAACCATATTAAGACAAAAACTGTGATCCCCGGTTTTACCCTCTAACTTGATTAACATTCATCAATATGGACAAAGTTTTAGGGGGCATAAAACGTTTATCTCCTGAGATACCTAACCGAAATGGGTTGAAGCAGGGTTGTTGATTAGCCCCTCTCCTGTTTTCAATTGACAAGTCTGACTTTCCCAAACAATTTACTTATAGCCACAATTGTCCCCCTAGATTGGGGTATTTTCTGTTACATACTTCATTGTATGCTGAAAATATTATTCTCTTTGATTTGACTCCTCTATGTTCTGTGGGAATTGGAGAGTTATGCTGATAAACATTATCTGAAAGTAAATTATGGAAAAACAAAGGCAATAGCTTTTCTAGATTGCAAAAGAGGGAGACATTTTAGCTGTTTTAAGGAGCAAGAAAAAATGGAGGTTGTTGAAAGTTATGTTTATTTGGGCGGGACTTTTCCTCTAACTTCTCCCACAAGTCAGTGTTCTAGTTTAAGGAACACAGCACTGTCCCACTGTTAGACCTTGCAAAACCTCTATAGCTCAATAGGGAAAATACATTTTAATCAACTGTTAAATATTTGTTTATTTATTTCCAGGCTGGCATGCACCCAGATTTTTCACCGTCTGCATGTTGGCAGACTAGGCAATTTCTATAGTCAAGGTCACTCAGTCATGTCGCCTCCTTAAAGTAGTGACGGTGGAGCTTTGCCAAATGTGGCCCCACCTACGACACCACCTCGATTTCAGCATTCCTTGAACAAGATTCTAGATCTGACACGGACTGTAGGAGCATGGACATTGCCCCAAATGATGTGCGTTTACAGTGTTCCCTCATCACCACCCTCATGGCATCCCATTCTAGCCCCCGGGTGCCCACCCTCCAAATGTTTTTGTTAAAGTAATGTATGAGCTATGTGTCTATGGCATCTTTATATACCACAATGCACAGTGCCTCTGTCCACAACCTTCACATAGGTATGGGAGCCTGGGACTTGCCCCATCTAAACGTGGCCTTAAGGGGGCTATGGACTGATAGGGTTTTGCCCAAGTATTCAGAGTCATCTGTGTGGGGCCAAAAATCAGAGTTGCAGAAGGCATAATCGAGTCTAGTGTGCACCTGATCGCCTGGTGCGTAATAGGAGAATTCAGCTTCTCTGGTTGACCCATACGCCAGATATCATAAAGGTCTAGTGTTGAAATGTTTAGTGGCCTGCACTGCTTGAGTTCTTGGAAGTCGAAGAATAGAACAATCTAGGCCTGCAGCATGTACAAGGTTGAAATCTCCTCCCCACAGCCCAGGGGCCTGAGGATTCAATAGCAGTACAGGTGACAGTGCACGGAGAAACTCTCTTTGATGTTGTTAGCTGCATATATCAAGATCAAGGAGATGGGTCACCCATCTAAGAGCCCATCCAGCAACACATATCGGCCCTCGATGTCAGCCACCTCCCTGTGTTTTAAAAATGATACTCCGAGGGCAACCGATATCAACACATGACATGCATAGGCAGAATACCCTGTTTCATATACCTGCCCACTCCAGCGTCTGCAAATTTTTTTGAGCTTTCCCTTAGTGAGATGTATCACATGGCCTGGAGGCAGGCCATGTGTATATGCCTACACTTAAGATAGGCATAAATTCCACCTCAATGGAGTTGCCATACCCCTAATGTTCCAGGTCAGTACAGTAATGGGGGTGGCCATGTGTGCCTAAAGGTGTCTAAATGTTCCAGGTCCCCAGTCCGTCTCCCCTCCCCCACATACTGCAACTCCATCTCCCCTTAGCTGCCCCTGTCTGAAGATGTACCTTCAACAATGATATGTCTAGGCAGAAGTCATGCCTACTTAACCACAAGACTATGGCGGTTATTACAACTTTGGAGGAGGTGTTAATCCGTCCCAAAAGTGACGGTAAAGTGACGGATATACCACCAGCCGTATTACGAGTCCATTATATCCTATGGAACTCGTAATACGGCTGGTGGTATATCCGTCACTTTTGGGACGGATTAACACCTCCTCCAAAGTTGTAATAACCCCCTATGTTCCCCAAAACAACCTCACCCAGGCCCAGCTACTGAGCTGGGCCCCTTATCCAACATAGTTCCTTTTGTACGTAGGCACTCATCCTCACAAAGCCAGCATTACTCTGAGGGGGGGAACTCAGTGGTGTTGTGGGGCGGCCACTCACCTAAAACCCAGGCTGTCTGCAGGGGGGGTGACTGTTCTCCCGACCTCCTGAGGCACCTCTCTGTGCTGCTGATTGCACCAGGAGCCCTGGCAGGTGCCCCAGAAGGGAAGGGAATTTGGAAAAAGAGAAAGAAACATTACACTCCTTTTCACCAGGTCCAGCCAGGTGTGGTTCTTCGGGTTATGGGAGACTGTCAGTGAAGCCCCTGGAAGTTGCCTTTCTGTGATGAATTACGGTATTGGTGAAGCTATGTGCTATTGAGAGACTGTTTCACAACATTCAATAAAGCATGCATTGGTCTCATTAAACAGCATTCAAAGAGGCATGCACTGATCTCATTAAATTCGTCTAGTTAGGTTATCACAGTACATACACCTGGTAATATCAGCAATCTGGCCCTCTCTTCTCACGGATTAATATATACAAAAGGTGACGAAATCTGAATGTCTCTAAACAAATTAGGAAGTTCTGCAAGTCTCTTTCATGGATCTGCACTTTTACATTAGGTTTTCTATGTTAAAACTACAACATAAAACGAGTTGCAATACCAAAGCAAGAAAACTCACATAGAGAGTATTCCTAGCACTGAATTGCATAAACACTATTAACATACAATGAATTGCAATACCAAAAGCAAGTAAACCTACACATAAAGTAATCATAGCACCGAATTGAGTAATCACTATTAGTACCAAAAATAAACAATCCATATAAAGCCACTCCCTGCCACTTCAGCTTACTCTAGAAGCTTTCTACTTTCTCCCTTTATGACGCTTTTTTGGTTGTCCCTTTTTCCGTCTTTCCCAAATGTGTCTTTTGCTCACAGCAAATGCTTGAAGCAGAAGAATAAGCCCCAGCCCTCAAAAATAAGTGCCAGTGCTCAGCACCGGAAATAACAAGCACAAATTAAGCTCTGTGTTAACAATAAGAATGTATTTCTACACAAGCAAACCTTTTTAGCAGCATAATGAAAATGAAAGACTAGGAAAAAAACAACTTTCTAATTTGTGCCATGCGGTTTGCATGCAGCTATTTAATGGGAGTTCACAGCTCACTGTGATAGATTACGATTATGAACTGCATAGTAACAAAAGAATCTCTGTGACAAAAGCAGTAACCCACTGTGCCATGCACATATAATACAGTTTTTTGCATGATACACATTCTTTTCAGCAGGCATATTAACCATCTGCGCTACCTTTGAGTCAGAACTGCCACTGCACAAAACTCCCATCTCTCTCCAGCAGATACATTAATCACTTGAGTTAGCTTGACTTTTATTTTTGCAGAACAAGGAGCTTTGCAGTGGGTTTAAAACTGCTGAACAAAGGAAGTAATAAATATGAAAACAAACACACATGTGTTTGTCAGAGGCCCCAACTGGAGAAGTGCCTTCCTCCCAGCCCAGGTCTGCGGACCCCCTGGGAATGTGTCACGGACCCCTGGGGGTCCGCTGACCACAGGTTGGGAACCACTGCCCTACACCACTAGCACTCCACACAAAGTACTACCTCTGGGACAGGGAAGATGCCACCAACTGCGTGGGTATCAGGGGTTCCATCACCCTTGTATCAGTGGTGGGTGCTCCTTGTTCGTGGTATGTTGCTGCCTTAGTCAGCAAAGGGCCTCACTGGAGGTTTACAGCACGATAGACATCCTTTTTGGCATCCTCCGGTCCTCTTCTCCTGACCGCATGGCCAGAGTCAGAGCGCCCGCTCCAAGTGAGAAACTGCGCTCATCAGGCATGGTGGTGCAGGTGGAGTTACAGGCCCTCCTCTTGGGGGGAGGCACCGCTTTGGGCAGGCTCAGTCTTCACAGCCGCCTCAACAGTCCGCTTGGCAGGAGAAGCATCGTCCTCCGTGCGGCATCCTTCAGCAGCATCCGGGGTCACAGAGTACGTCATCTGACCTAAGTATGCTGCGGCAGCCGCAGTTGTTCTCAGGCTCTTCATGCCCTCTGAGGCACCCCGCGGAGCTTCACCGTGGGCTCTTCGCTACAGCTGAGGTTATATGATACGGCTTTCGAGCATGGGTGCCTCCTCCACTAAGGCAGAGGACAGTCACCCCACTGTTTTTAAAAAAAGGAAAAAATAAAATAATAACGTGCATTACGTTATTTTCATTTTCTTTTTCCTTGTAGAGCGGGGCTGGGCTGGAGGGAGGGTGCCAAGGAGGGCTATGTACACACAAAGTGTGCATGTCTTTGTGGCCGACCTTGTTCAGCCGGGCAAAAAGACATGCGCACTTCGCATGTTCTCTACCCGGCTGTATACCACAGCTGGGTACAGAACATGCACAGGCTCCCATTCCCAGTCTGAGCAGCAAATCAAACTGCTCAGACCAATCACAATGCTGCTGTTAGCAGCGTTGTGACTGGCTGGGGGCCTATGCAGCCGAGAAAAGGAAGAGGACAGAGGGGAGACGAACGCATCTCCCCTCAAAGGTAAGTGTTTTTTTTGTTTTTTTTTCATTTATACTTTTAAACCCCCCCATCCCTTATCCCTTTGCGCCCTGTCCCGCCCCGCCATCCCAGTTCAGTGGCAGCCGCCACTGCTTTCAAGCCGGCCAGCACTGCTGTTAACGCAGGATGTCCGCGGTCTGGCCCGGGTGAGATCGGAGTCTCAGCGCGAGGTATCCATGCACGGCACCGTCTTGGCCCCACACACATTTGTTAAATATTTACAAACTAAAGATTCCTGTTACACTCTCCTATGCACTTGTAGATACCTCTATATCTTGTTGGTCATTTTAAGATTAATGTGAAGGCACATAGCTGATGTAATGTGAGGCGTGGGTTGGTGTTAATGGCACAGGAAGCACAGTGTGGTGCTCTTGCCAATTAAACCCCATCCAGCACCATCCTGCAACTGATGACCGGCTCAGGGGGCTCTAAAATGCAGTGGTGAGACCCCTGACACCTTTGGCACCTAAGCGAGAAGCGAAGTTCACCATTTGGTATCAGTTTGACACTCCAGTGGGTAGGCAGTGTCACCTCACTCCATGGGCCCAAGATGGCAGCTGTAAGCTGACTGGAGGCTGCTAAGAAAAACCTGGTGATGAGTGGTCTGACACAGCACCAGCGGTTGCTTAGACAACTGAAGAGCACCCAAGACTGACCTGGCAGGGTCTCATGCTGAGATCGGCGGTGAGGCGATAGCCGACCTTACTACCTCACCCCAGAGCTGCCTGCTGTGTGCTGAGCGGGATGTGCACCTAGCCGTGTGGAGCGGTGACGGAGTGCCACGCGAGAGCTGGAGAGACAGGAGCAGAGAGTGATGGGCTGCCTCTGCACTGGCTGAGGGCTTGAGTTGGTGCTGGCCCGCACTGGGGGAAGCAGAGCAGTGATCACGTGCCACATTCGGTGAGTGCAACCCCGTGCTCCAGCTCCCCCCTCCACTTCTACAAACTGGTGAGGCGGTGTCATGGGCCGCGATCTGCTGTAGGGCACCCACTGTTACAAAAGTCACCCCATCATAGACAACTGAACTAAGAAGGCCCATGCGAGGGGCTGTGAGCATTGTGAGGTGACGAGAGGTGCGTTGCTGCTTAACGCTACCGGCCAGGGTCATAACCAAATATGGCTTCAATGATAAGGCGCCGAACTGCCAGGCACTGAGGCTAAAGACTGTGATAAGGACGCACCTTCTCACAGCAGGTGACGGGAGACTCCTGCGAATGACAGAACATGGCGTGAGCCCACATCGGAGAAGGCCTGTGGTGGAAGATGGAGCTTCACGTGGCATTGAAGCTGTGGACCTTGACAAGAGGACACTAGGGAGCTACGAGGATATAGGGGCGTACTGGCATTAGCATTGACCACAACCTTAATGCCACAATCGTTAATTATTGCATCATAAAAATAACAGAGCAGAGCACTTACCTGCTTATGTTATATTGTCCTCCTCCTGACTCTGCTAAAACTCTGTATAAATTGGACCGTTTCTGGTTATTTGCGCTACTACATGCACTTCCTAATCAGAATACAAGTGTTACAGCCCTCCCAAGTACCCCGGATATGACAGTTGGCCCTCATTGACTGCCGGCGCTGCACAGGATGCATTTAGGTGACACAGTAGGTGGGTGGGTGGCCGAGAGGGCTCCCCCTCCCATACTAAGCCCTTTGAACTGAGAAGTCTACTACTTCGTGGAAACCGACCTGGATAATGGGAGGTGGCTGCACCCTCTGTGATGAACACCTGGCGAGCTGCAGACCACAGTTGAGTTGCAGAATCTGAGGGGACATATGACGATTCCCACGCTAGACTGCTGAGAACTGACACACATAGCCCCACTCCCACCCCCACCAAAGCCCAACAGCCAAAACAAGGATAAGGCTTTACCTACCCCCCCCCCCCAACAACCATGGGGAAAATCACCAGAAGGAAGGACCAGAATGCAGTCAGCGCACCAGCAGAGGATGCTGCGGAATCCCTGCAGGAGGATGGGAGCAATGCCCTGCAGCCCGGACCTTCTGGAGGTCCCACCCTCCAAGACATCCTCCAGACAATAACAGCTTCTAAAGAGAGACTGGAGAGTAAATTAGACACCCTGATGGCAGATATGGGGACCAGTGCCGCCTGACAGATTGGGGCACCACAGTAGAGAGAGTCCTAGCGGAAGAGCCACCAGTTTTGACTGAATGGGCGACTCACAATCATGGAAGCAAAGATCTGAACACTTGCACTGCCGGCGGAGGACACACAAAAGGGGTCAATGACACAACAACATAAGAGTCATGGGCCTGCCTACTGGAGAGAGCTGAAGAGAATAGCATCATGGATTACTCAGAACGCAGGTTCCGGGAGGAGGTAGCGGTGGAGTGTCTTTCCTCATTTTTGTGCCCTGGAATGAGCACTTACAGTACCAGCGCGACCTCCACTCCCAAGAGCCCCACCACACCCCGTTGTGACTTGCCTGTTGTACTATAAACACAAGGCCACATTTAACCCAAGCCAGACACAAAGGAGACCTCACATTGGAAAACAGCATAGTTAGGATCATCCCAGACTTTTCAGGGGAAGTGCAGAGAGAACACTCTTCCTTCCTAGACACAAAGACGAAATTCGGGCAGAAGAGAATACCATATGCAATGATGTTCCCGGCCTGGCTGAGGGTGGCGATGTCAGAGGGTATGCAGTTCTTTCAGGCCATCTGGAACTGGATTGAATAGCATCCGCAGCCTGAACAAAGTAAAGAATCCCAAAATAGGTGATCTTGTAGGGCCAGATAGCAGTGCAGGCCCAAAAAAATCACATGGCTGCTCCTTTGAAGCAGAAGTTAAACAAGAATGACAGAAAGCAATGGCAGCAGTGGCCTCGATGAGTGGCTGAAGGGCAAGCCTCCCTTCGGCGAAGGAAGATGCAGGGGCACAGAACTCAGACTATGACCACAGATTGAGGACACCTGTGGACTCAAGTATTGAACTTCCTATGGTGACTCCTGGGGCATCAAATGAAATTATATGATACAGTTGACATGTTGGTAAAATAATGATGACTGATTATGTGTGACTGCGCAGTGAAACGAGGGAGTGGGGAGTGAATGTTTCCTTCCACTGGGGCGAGAGAATCCTCCTTCTTCCAGGAGGCTGGGTCAGGGAACTCAGACAAGGAGCCCGGTGTTACCTCACCCCTTATGCAGAGTTGCACATGGGTTCTTTCGTGAGCAGTTGTGGTTTGACTGAGCTTTTGAATGGGGTGTTGTTCCCTACTTGTCCTTGGGAGTGGGAGTTGGGATGAATGTTGTTTGTTGGATAAATTGGCGACCGTGAGTTATGTCTCAATGACCCATGTTTGGAGGCCGTTAACACATGGTTGGGTAGCAGGAGGAGAGTGGAGTCACCTTAATGATTATGTTTCGGAGAGATGGCTACCCCCATGACTTATAAGCTCCTTTCCTGGAACATTGGAGGGATGCACACAATGATGAAACGTTATAAAGTATTTTCCTATTTGAACAGGAGAGGTATCCATATAGTACTCATACAAAAGACACGCCCAACAGCAAAAGAGGGGGCAGCACTGCAGAGAAGATGGAAAGGGCAAGTTAAATTACACTACATTCTCAGCCCATGCAAGGGGTACACTGATCTGAGTCAGGGCGGGGGTCCCCTTCCAGCACACAGGAGACTTGATTGATCCAGAAGGCAGATATGTGGTGGTGACGGGCCATCTGGAAGGCTGAGACATAGTGATATTAAACATAAATGCCCGAATGTAGAACAGGCAGCATTCCTGGTGACCTTATCGAGTCCCTTGCTACCTTACCTAGTCCACTCCATCATAATAGGGAGAGGCTTTAATTGAATGGCAGACCCCAATACTGTCCAGGACGGACCGTTTTTTTGTGGACTGGCAAACTAGATGGGGCTAATAGACTCTTGGCAACAGACGCACCTACAAGTGTGAGACTATTCTTTTTCTGGAGACTACACAAACTCCATATACATCTAGACATTCCTCTTCATCCCTGGTGTTCACAGCCAGGTACATGATGTAAAATATATTGCCCAAATAATATTGGAGCACACCCTGGTACTCTCCAATTGACTTTGGAGCATCCTAACTATCCATCCCTATTTGGAGATTGAAATCCCAATCATTAGGAGATCCATTATACCAAGAGGTGATCAGGGATAATGTAAGGTAGTATTTTGTGGATAACAGCAACATGGCATCCTTCACCCAGATACAGTGGGGTGCCTTCAAGGTAGTGCTCATGGGTAAGTGCATAGCTGAATCGGTAACTATTAGAGGCACTTTGATGCAAGAAGTGCGAGCAGCAGAACAAGAACTGAGGAAGGTGAAGAAATGCAGGCCTGGGTGTCCAGATTTGCAATTAATCTTGATGGACAGTAAGGAGAAAGCGGTGAGTCAGATTGAAAGGCTTTGGTGTTTTGATTATAGAAATTATATGGAGTGGGCTCACACACAGCGCAATCGCACTGGTAACTCGTTGGCCTGGCTTGCTCACCCAGAGAAAAGAGGCTAAGTCATAGTGAAGATTGAAAATTAGAGGGGGACCCGGATATATAGGCAGGAGATCAACGTACATTTCTACTGTTATTACTCTGGCTTATACAGGTGTACTACAGAACACAATGACGGGGCAATACAGGCTATTCTAGCACCATTGACCCTTCAAACCATCACAAATTAAGTGGCTGAGGGACTGGGTGGAAACATCACCCTGCAGGAGATCCAGGTGGCAATAAAGTGCTTAGCGCAAGGAAAGACACTGGGAACAAGTGGGTTTCCTGTTGAGTTCTATGCCACATTTGTTGAAGAATTAGCCCCAAACTGGAAGACCTCTACAAGACAGCTAGAGCAATGGGCTACCTACCAGGTTCTACCCGGAAGGCTCTGCTCTTACTGAAACCAGGAAAGCCTGTATACGACTGCAAGGCCTATAGGCCGCTGTCGATGCTCAAAATCGACTGCAAGATTCTCAGGAGGATCTTGACTATCAGACTCCTCCCATTCCTGACCAAACTAGTGAACCCTGATCAAGCAGGATTTATCCCCGGCCACAATATGGTGCTTAATGTTCAGCACCTTTTGATGTAATTGGCAGTGGCGGCCGGCAGCTTTGGGAGGAGGGCGGGCGGGGCACACACACAAACACACACACAGACTCATTCTTTCACACCCAGACACGCACGCACGCACGCTCACCCATTAACAACACTCATTCCATTCAAACATGCACGCACGCACCATTCATTTTACAAATTCACACACATTCATTCTTACACACACGCACGCACTCACATCCAGTAACAATACTCATTCCATTCAAACATGCACGCACGCACCAAACATTAATTTTACAAGATCAAACACATTCATTCTTTCACACACACACCTGCACGCACATCCATGAACAACACTCATAACACTCAAACATGCACGCGCGCACCAAACATTCAAAGGAAAACATAACACACATACATACACACACACACACACACACTTACCTTCAGCCTCCAGGTCCCAGGAGGGTTGGGACTGCTGCCTTCCTTCATTGGCTGACCTTAGGTCAGCCAATGAGGGAAGGCAGCAGTCCCAGCCTCGTCACAGAGTGGGATGGGGTCAGTGAGACTGCTGACCCCACCTCACTCTGTGACGAAGTGTCACTGATTGACACTCGCCCTGGGCGCTTCAGGGCTTAAACCTGAAGCGCCCAGGGAGAGTGTCAATGGGTGACGCTTTCCTCGTCACCCAGGGGAGGGCCTGGAGGCACCTTTGCTGGGCCGAGGAGATCACGCCCATAAGGGTCGTGATCTCCTCAGCCCAGCAAAGTTCAGCTCAGGCAGCTAGGAGTCTGCGCAAATCGCGCATGTCTGCTCCTGGCTGCCTGACCTGAACATAAAGAGTGTCTGTCAGGCTGACCTTTGTTCAGCCTGACAGACACTCTTCATGGGGTGGGGGGGGCGTGGCCCCTCCGCCCTAAAGGACGGGTCGCCACTGGTAATTGGTGGCTAAAACCTATGACCACAGAGAGGCATCTTTGTTTGCTGTTGATATAGAAAAAGCCTCTGACAGCGTGGAATGGGCCTTTGTATACAGTGTTATGGAACACATGCAGCTGGGCTGTGGCTCCTTGGTTTGGACAGAATTCTATACACCAACCCCACAGCCAGAGTCCATACGGGTCAGACAAGATCAGACAGCTATAGGGTGGGATAAGGGACAAGTCTGGGATGCCCTCTGTCACCCTTGCTTTTTACACTGGCTATGGAACCTCTGGCCACCAGTGCAAAACGGGAAATAGATATTGGGGTATATAGATTGGTGATCATCATCACTGCATAGACCTATGTGTGGATGATTTTCTAATCTTCCTTAGGGACCTGGGTGGAGCCAGGAACAAGCTAGAAGTGTTTGGTGCCATATCGGGCCCGAAAGGTAATTGGCAAAAATCTAGGTTGTTCCTGACAGAGGTAGGCCGTGACTCCCCTGAGGGCCTGGCATTACGGCAGTGGGAACCTTGCTGCTTGTCATATTTGGGTGTCAACATTTTTAATGACCAAGATGATCTCTTGAATGGGAAGGTAGGATCGCTAAGAGCGAGTGCTTCTTTTTGGAAAATGCTTCCTCTATCAGTAGTGGGATGAGTGGCGCTGCTTAAAATAGTGTGACTACCTCAATTGCTGTACTTCTTTGGAGTGCTACCAGCATGGATCCCCAGAGCAATGTTCCAGGAGCTGGGCTCCTTGATCTCTGCATTCATATGGGGATTAGGTCACAGGAGACTGCCACTGTCTGCACTGCAGCGCCCGGCAACTGAGGGCAGACTGGCTCTACCTGAATTCCAAGCATACTATCTTGCAGCACAACTTCAGTGGTTCACACAGTGGATAGCAGGCAGACAGACCCCAGACCGAGTCATGGGGCCATTTGTCCCAGAACTTTATTGACTATTAGGGGTGTTGTGAAGAAAGATGTGCCTTCAGACGATGACACCCAGGAATTCAGAGTAATATGCTGTTGCTGGATCCGCTGCCTATAGAAGACATGTAGGCAAGTCCCATATTCACCAGATCTGCCCATGACTATGCTTACAGTGTTGCCCCATGGCGGAATCTGGGGGGGACTGTCAGAGTGGTCCGCCGCCAGAGTAACAAGAGTTGAGTACTTATTCTGCTCTGAAGAGCTCCTCCCGTTTGAGGAGTTTTGGTCTGAGTTTAACCTCCTGCAGGCCCTCTTCTTACTCCACAGAGGGGTGACAATGGCGCTTCGAAAACGCTGGAGTGATGGCATGTCTGAACCACGGCTTCATAAAAGTTGTCAATAGATCATCTCATTGTTGGCTACCTACAAAGTTGTCACATGCCTTTTTATGGGAACATGGGAGGATGTGCTTCAGCCCCTAGACACTCTGCAGACATGATGGGAAGAAGACCTGGGGGATCCCATACCAAAGGTGATTGGGTGAGTTTCCTAGAAAGGTATCCAGATGGGTCCAATTCAAATTGATCAATTATTATGTTCTTCATAGAGCATACCTTACTCCAGGGCACATTAATAAATAATTCAACAGGACTGATGCGGCATGCCGGAGATGTGGGGACATAGGGGTGGAACTAATGCATATGATATGGCATTGTCCCTCACTGCATACTCACTGGGAAGAGGTAGCGACTGTGGTCGTCGATATAACAATAGAGGTTCCTTGCTAGTCATTGCTTACTGAGCTGGTTTCCAAACACTGCCAAAACCAAGGTCACTGATATACTTCAGGACTTGGCCTTCATATTAGCAAAGAGGCTAATCACCAGAAATTGGAAGGCCCCGGGGGTCTCCGGGTAGCCATATGGCGAAAGGAACTTGAGAGATGAGCTGGATACAAGGGGTAGTATTGTTGAGAGAGGCTAGAAGAGGAATGGGCTCGCTGGACTCTGCCCAGCTTGGGACTCACTCGTGGATTGCTTAAAGGATCCTGAACCGCTGTTACAGGCACCATACCTGGAGGGATCACCCGCATCACCCTCCTCCTAGAACTGTGTTTGTGTCTGCATGAGCTGCTTTCTGGTATTGTGCATCCCACTGACCCAACTATAGAGACGGGAATGTTGGATTCTTATGTAACTTTGTAGCTTCTGTCAAGAGGCTCATTGATCGAATATAATGACCTGATGTCTACAATTGTCTTGGGCACAACTCATGGGGCGAGGGGGTGGTTAAGCAGTTTGGGGAGTTCTACAACTGGTTTTATATTGAGAAAGATTGTATTACTTTGCACACAGCAAGGCACCAGATGATGCAACTGTATTTTGTGATGTGCTGATGGCATAAAAGTAAAGAAAATCGGTTTAAAAAAAGAAAAGCTGATGTATGTAATAGTTAAAGGCATTGTTTCAGAACTATGATGTCCATATTAATTGAAACCTTTTCTGTTGATTTGGATCTCTTTATCTTGAAAATTCAAATGCACACATAATTCTACTGTGTGCAAATCTAATATAAAGTTAGGAGGCATGCTAACACAATTTATGTAAGAATAGGATGACAAGTGAATCAATATCTGATTGGCAACAATGCATTTTCTTTTAGTAGGACACCTTCTGATGAAGGACCAAACGGTCTGAAATGCATTGGCGATTCAGGGCACAGATGTGAGAACATTATTGTAAATATGAAGATGGATATAATCAATAAAATTCAAAACATCACTAGATCTGGAACTTGCCAATTAATTCATAAAGCTTTAGTTACCACAATCATGACTGAATTTTGATTTAATTGAATTAAATAGGGAAACCCGTTGTGGTACCACTAAGATAGTACTATCAGGCATACATAGTCCTGAGTCAGGACTTGTGCCACGGACATTTTATAATTGCACCCTTTATCGGAGCACATGAAACACTATAAGCACCTGGAAGCAAGGTTGAATTTGATATATCAGAGTAAACATTGGAGTGCACTGACTTTCAATCACACAACAGCTGGGGAACGGTCTGCCATTAAGGAGGTGATTGACAGGCAGTCACCCTTTTAGATTGGTTCCACAGGCATAGGCCAATTATGCGACATTCTTAATCCGGGCAATTTAAGTTTGGCAATAGATGTGTCCACAGGATCAGTAGGTCAAGTATAAGGTCTCTTTTTCTTTAAATATTTACAGAGGCCAGTTACGCTTTTTCTTGCAGAGAATTAGATTTTTGAACTACTCCCCTTTCATTTAAGTATACAACACAGGGATGTGAACAAAAATTGGTCTTCCTCAAGTTATTTTTAACAGTCTGATATATATGTATGAGGTCATGGGGACTTTCTAGTTCGCCACTTATCCTTACCTCATCACACTTAACTGTCATTGGCTCTCAGTTGTTGAACACATTAAGAGCTCTCCTGCTAAGCAGGGTAATAGCCCACGTTGGTGGCTAGTGTTGACGGCATGAGGAGGTGGCCTATGATGAAGCATGTCACCAAAAAGTGGGTGAGGGCTACAATTCTCAAAAGAAGGGTGTTCCGTACAAACGTTCTTATCACAGTACCACTGCTACACAAGACCTTATACCTGCCGGAGACTCATTGTTGACATTCGACAGAAGTCAAATTCAGGGGCATAGCTTCAGGGGGGTGTTTGGAGTGTTTACCCCTCTTAACACCCAACATAAATGCATCTTCTGATAAATAGTTGGGTGAAGGTGCTTTCAGTAGGGTATGGTGAGACGTCTGTCGGATTTCACCAGGAATTTTTACATACACACAGACAAAACAGCACATACATTCTGTCCCTCGCTGTTTTGAAAGTCCTCAAAAATGATTGTGTTTTCTCTCATTTAGTGCCCCTACTGATCCGTATTCCTCTTTGTTTCCACTGCCCCTTAGGCCTTTCTGATGCACCCGCTTGTCGTGTAATGTAGTTAAACATTATATGCCAGTATGATTGCGGAAAATCTGATGCTTACACCCCATATCCCCACCCAGAATTACTGACCAAGCTACGCCCCTGGTTAAATTGTGGTCGTAGTTCTATGTTCGTGATATGTCCCGTTTTGGTTTTAAAAATCTACTTACCCTAAACCTTCCTACCAATCAATAATATAACACAGCCTGCTGCATTGTAAACGGAGGCCCAAATGTTACATCTAGCAGGGAACATCAGACTTTCGTCCCTGTGAGGAAGACAAAGTGATTCCCAAATCGTCTCTGTAATTATAGTTTAGTAACAAACTTGGCAAAGAAAGCGCTTAGTTCCTCCCGAAATACCAAAGCTATAATCGAGTGGTGACGTTTTACAGCAGAGGCACATGAACCTGGAGTCTTCTGATTGGTGAGACAGAGTGTCCCATTTAAAGACAGTCAACCTATCAGCAGTTTGTTGGGGAGCAGGTGTGTTTTAGGAGGGCTGTTCTCGGTCCACGCACCTTATCCGCAGGAGAACCGGCTCGGCACCCAGCATCCAATGGCAGACAGCCCGGTCAGCCAATCAGATGCGCGCCCAGCCCATCCCTCACTCGGCGGAGCGCGACCTACTTCACAGCCGAGCGAAACCCTCGTGGTTGGGCTGCGGTGCAGGTCTGCTGCCGGCGTGACTGGGCGTCCTACATTACAAACTACAGGCACGGACAGGCATGCAAAGAATCCGCAAACTGAAGGGCAGGGAGCGACTCTGCCCTTCTATAAATATTAATAAAGCCGGCATTTTGTGCAGGGCACACACCACAGCTGAACTCTAATAGACGTCACCCGTGTCCTGCCCAATGGAACGCGTCTCGTCGACCCAGGGAAGGCGACCGGCTGAGCTGGCCCTTCCTGAGACTGAAACTTTTATGCTACAACTGGTTTACCTACCTTAATCTGAGAGCGTCCTGCAAACTGCAGGTATATTCTGGTGTTGACAGTATCAACATCTGAGGTGCCTTACTGTCAGTGCTTAATTTGTGCTTGCTGTTTCCGGTGCTGAGCACCGGCACTTATTTTTGAGGGCCGGGGCTTATTCTTCTGCCTCAAGCATTTGCTGCGAGCAAAAGACACACATATGAAAGACGGATGAAGGGAAAAACGAAAAAGCGTCACAAAGGGAAAAAGTAGAAAGCTGCAAGAGTGAGCTGAAGGGGCAGCGAGTGGCTTTATAAGGATTGAAGAGGCTCAAGATGGCTTCAGGATTTCGTGGCCTCAGTATTCTGTGTTAGCTCATTTAATTGCAGTAGCCACATGTTTGAGAGGAGGGCATTGGGCACCGGCACCTTTGTATTTACAAATGAAGCACTGCTTACTGTGAATGGATCATGTGACCTCCATGCTACACGCTGATGGTTGTGGCAAGGCCCTTGATTCAGTGAACACTCCTGCTGAGACTGGAACCCGCAACCTACAGTTTGAAGTTTATGCTTTATTGCGTAGTTACTTAAAATCACTGCAACCATACAAGAGGAGACGTTAAAAACAACATAAAACAATTAACACATTCTTGCTCTCTTTGTGGTTTTTAGTCCAGTTAAGCCCTGTTCACGTGTTAATCGTCTTGATATGTATAGTCATACTTAATGGAACAACACTGAGTTACTGACTGTTAAATTTGACTTTTCTCGAAGGGAATCTAGGTGAAAGACATCAGAAAGCATTTTTTTTAACTGATAAAATATAAATAGTTCAGTCCAGAAGTGGAGTATGCAGAGGGCTCTTGACGGTAATGCTGCGGCCATTACTCATAAGCCTGGAGCTGAAAGTGTTAGTTTCCTATGTCAGTTGAGGACTTGTTTTCTCATCTTGTTTTTTTGTGGCATGTTTTAAGGAATGTTCTGTTTTTAAAATACATTTTGCGAAACAGGCCATGTGTTGCGGAGTCAATCCTTTCAGACTAAACAGGATAGCCTGCTGGCATATTCTGACACCATTGGTGTTGATTTTTTTTCTTCCAGATACAGCTTTCTCCAGGGTAGTAGAGCGGGGAAAATACAAAGGATGTGTATGAAGTCTTCCCGGGGATGTGCACAAAGTATGTACCGTCTGTTGTTTGTGTGTCTAAGTCATTTTGGTTCGGCCTCCTATGCAGGTAGTAGTCTGGCGTGTAGCACCTTTATTTTTAGTGACATTTTTAATATTTCTGCCATGTAAGGTTGTGCTGTTGGAGCCTTATATGTGTTAATTGTCATCCAAGAGTGTGATCAACTTACCTTTGTCCTTCCTCCAGTAGAGCATCTTGATCTGTTTGTTTAGAAGTTGCTTGAAATTTTTATGGGGTAAAGACTTTTGCCATAGCTCCTCTGCCTGCAGATGCTTCATGGCAAAAGCGATTCTCCTTACCCATGTATTTGGGACTTCCGCCTGGTTTGTGTTGATTTCCTCCCAGATCCAGTGCCTTTAATGTGTTTGGTTGGGCCTGTCTTAGCATGGATGCATATTTGAGCAATGCCCCGTCTTGTACTAATGTTTGATCTTGTAATCCGAATTCCAACCTAATCTGAGCTGGCAAGGAGCTGTGTGGAAGGCGGAAGAGAAGGCGAAAGACCTTTATTTGTGCAATGTTCATGAAGTTGTTCAGTTTGTTTGGATATATTTCTGAACCGTATGTTAGGGCTGGCAGGAATTTTTTCTTTTATCACTGTAAGGAGTGGAGACCGAATTAGGGTTTGTAGTTTTGAGGCCAGGGATAGGACTGATGTAAGTAGAGATGCCAACCTCAATTTCAGGGTGTTTAGGTGCAGGTGATGCGACCAGCGCTCCTGTACCCAGACGCCAAGGTATTTATAGCTTCTGCTTCTTTCCACAGATTGATTCCCACAGAACCATTTATTTTTCTTAATTATCCTTTTTCCAAAGATGATTACCTTGGTTTTCTCTGTGTTTACCACAAGCTCATCAGTCGTGCAACATTGATTGAAGGTGTTTAGCACTTTTTGGAGTCCTGTACCTGAGGGATTCAGAAAGACGATGTCATCTGCAAATAGTAATGCTGTTAGGGGATTGTAACTCCGTTTGGGGGATGGCAGCTATTGGTGTTTAGTTGTGTGCATAGATCTGCCAGGTAAAGGTTGAAAAGCATTGGAGCCAGAACACAGCCCTGCTTAACACCTCTGTCTATCTGAATTCTGGCCAACACTCTTCCATTATTTCCAACTTTCACCCTTGCCCAATTTTCTGAGTACAGAAGCTGTATTCCTTTTAGCAGCTCTGGCGGGATTTTAAGGTTTGCTGGTTTCCCCCCACAGCTTGTTCCAGTCCACTGAATCAAAGGCTTTGGACAAGTCCACGAAGCATGTGTAAAGGGCCATATTTTTGTTTGTATATTTTTCAGCGAGCATGGCTAGCGTTATCAGGTTGTCAGACGTGCTTGCCGAGGGCCGGAAGCCGGTTTGATTCAGAGGTATTAGATTGAATTTGCTAGCCCATTCTTTGAGATCCTCAAGCAGGAGACCCACAAATACTTTTGCGTCAAAGTCAAGCAGTGATATTAGTCGATAGCTGTCTGGGCTCCCGTAGGGGCCCTTCTTGTAGATTGGGTGAAAAATTGCCCCTTTCCAGGAATCCGAAAGTTTGTTTTCTGTGCTGCTGACACTGATAAGGTTTCAGAGCAGGCCAGTCCAAAGGGCAGCGTCATATTTTAGTATTCCTGCTGGGAGACCATTTGGCCCAGGAGCCCCACTCTGTCTGCAGTGTCTTAGTTGTTCCTTGATGTATTGTATTTCGAATGATAATGGCTTTGCCTCACTGCTTGCGGGCTGCCATAGAGGTTGGAGATGTGTTCAATCCACTTTCTCTCTGGAACCGCGTTTCTTTGGATCCCGGTTGTCCTGCTCTCCAGCTGATTGACAATAGACCACAGCGACCAACTGTTCTTTTCTTTAGTGGCTTCCACAATTCTGATCCATTCCTGGTCTATGTGAGCCTGCTTTGCTTCCCATATTGCCTTCTTGTATTCCTTTCTTAGTTCATGAAAGGTGCTCTGGTAGCTGTTACCTGGTGGTTGATTCTTTTGGAGTCTGGCGATTTTGTTAAGCTGTTGCCTTAATGTCTGCATGAACCAACCTTTTTTGCTCAGCAGTGGGCCAGCCTTGAATGGTTGATTAGTCTGTAGCTTGTTCCTTAATGATGAAAATGTGGCCCTCCATTTTGAAATTATGCCCACCTGTTCCGTTTGATCCGACGTTAAGATGGCTTTCCATATTTCATATTCCTCCATGCACTTATGGGACCATCTTATGCGATAAAGGTGACTTCCTGGGTCTTGTTCGCCTATCCTCTGTAGGGGAGCAGCAAGAACGTTATTGTTCAATATTTTCATTGTTTGTGGGTGATGGTCACTTTCGCATCTCATCTCTATGCTGAAGTACTTGAAGATGTCCGTTGAGACAAAAGTGTAGTCTAGTGTAGAAGCGAACTTCTTGGCGGTGTGGCTTGGGTTCATTGGGATGTCTTTAGGGAATCTACCATTTAGGGCCCTTAGTCCTAGTGCCTCTGAGAGCCTGACCAGGAGGTGATCACATTTGTCCTTGTCCTTAAAAGGCGATTCTTGTGGTGGAATGCCCAGACGCTGGTCTACGGCACCTTCTCTGGAGCGTCCTTTGCCATCATTGGCCATGTTAAGGTTAAAATCACCCGTCATGATCCAGGGGCCATTTCCAAATGTTTTTTTTAGAGATAGCAACTCTTTTTCGGTTGTGTCTAGTAGGTGCTGGTTGCGTGTCATGTTAGGGTTGATGTAAATATTTAATATTAAGATGGACAACATCCAGTTTTCAATAATGATAGCTAACGTGAGCTGACTTCAGGTCTATGATCTTGGAGTTGAAATATTTGCCTGTGGCTATGTAGATTGAGAGGCCACCTTTTTGGGTGCCCTTTGGGTTTAGGTCTGGCTGCTGGGTTACGAATTCTTCAAATCCAACTAACGGATTTTCGGATACTTTTCAGGATTCCTGTAGGCAGATGATGTCGAAGTCGTTCAAGTAGGCTTCCAAATTTGGGACTTGCATGATTTTGCTGGCCCCTGCAATGTTCCAAGATATTATGGCCCTCATTACGAACTTGGCGGCAATCACTGCCTACTGCTGTGGCGATGGTGAACAGAAGACCGCCAGTGGTGGAAGGCTGGACACAGCCGAATTATGATGCCAAAAAGACAAACCTCCCAAAATCCTGCAACTTCCACCCACGACAGGGCCTACAATGGCAGAAAGGCAGTACACCTCACCCGCCACCGCCAGACAAATCCTCCGCCCACCAAATAATGATGCACAAATCTGGTTGGCGGATAGTGGATGCGGACCGACCATTGGCGGTACGGACCGCCATGGCCAGCAATGGGACTCAACATCAACAAATGCACACATTGGCAACTTTGAAACTCACACACCTGACACACATCCACAACACTATAAAACACTCACATACACACCCCTCAATCCTTTGCATCGCCAATAGCACAAATGAGACTGACAACACAACATGCATACACTGAACACAACATAACAAAATTCACAAATACACCACCAAAACACAAACTCCAAATACCCTCATAGACCACGCACATAACCACACAACAGCACCCTCACCAATACACCCACAACACACACCATGGCACCCCCGTTTCCATCCCCACCCAGGCCACAACACCCACATCCAGTGACCATGCATGCTCACAATCCTACAAACAGGCCCCCATCCTGCCCCCTGTGCACAGTCACCTACCCCTGCAAGGATTCACAGTGGCACTACAGCACCTACAATGCACCTCCACCCCCACACAAAATGCAAAGATAAGTACACAGAAGGACCTTGCATGCCACAACAGAAGAATAAAAGCACACAATAGGGCAGAGCTGTGCATCAATTGCCAAAATAGCACATGATACATAAATGTCCATTCCCCCTCACCTGCACCACCACCCATGCCACCCGGACAGAAAGGCCAAGGAGTGCCAGTGCCTCAGACGGAGACAGAGGCCCCACTCAGGAGACTGGAGAGGGATGTAGGGAAAGTGAGGAATACCCTGGCCCGTCACACAGTCCTGGACTGTCACCCTCCAGCAGCCCCATCCAGGATACCACTGACAGCCCTACCACCCAGCCACTAACATCAGCTCTGGCCAAACGACCCCACACCAGTGTCTCCAGGGCAGAGACTGGTGGCTCACATGTACAGAGGCCATAGTTTCCACCCACCAACAGGCAGGATGACGAAGGCCCCAGTGCAAGTGGGACTGCCAGACCTGTGCAGGGGACACAGGCACAGGGGGCAAGGGCCAGTAGGAGGGCATCAGTGGCCCAAGGAAGAAGCCAAAGGATGGACGCTGAAGCACAGGAGGTGATATCAGAGGTCATGGGAGCATACCACCATACCCAGGACAGAATGGGACAGATCCTGGCCACCGTAGAGCAGAATGAAAGGCTGCAGATAGCACACCACCAAGAGGCCATGGAGCAATGGAAACAGCTCAATGCCACCATGGCCACCATTGCAGGGGTGCTGCAGCACCACTACCCTAGCCAGCCTGAGACCTCTACCCACCTGCAAGCCCCTACCACTAGCCAGGACGCTGCCCTGCCATCAACATCTGCAGCAGTTACTGGACTGGTGGCACTGCCAGAAGACACACAGGAGCCAAGCACCCCTAGCCCTGCAGCCCAGCTCCAGTTACGCAAGAGTGCCCTGAGAACCAGACATGGCACTGGAACACCAGCCAAGACCAAGGACCCAGCTAAGAAGTGACTCTGCTCTGAACTGTCTCCCTTGTGCCACTGTGTTACCTTGTAGACCTGCCACTATCAACACACCATCTACCATGAACCAAAATCCAGTGCCACCAACAGCTGAGCACATGCACCAGAGTATGGATATGCACCACGAGCCCACTCCCTATCACTGTACAACGATATACCAAATTTGTGTCACTTAATAAACACACTTATGCACTCAAATCATATGTCCCTCGTCATTATGAGTTCAAATTGTGAATGTGTATGCATTAGCCATTCAATTTCATATTCATACCTTCATTGCAGGAGGGATCCCATGCACTGTAGTGTTTGAAGTAAGTCACAATGTACACAATATTGGGTTTCCTTGCACATGCCTCTTCACTTCTCAGTTAATAGTGCCAATGACTATAGACACCACATTACCAATTGCTTGAGGAAGACTGAAACTATGCAGTGAAGACAACAGCATCATTGAACAATACCTTAGGGTCACTGGAAGTATAGGCATATCAGCGGGGTCCTGGAGTTAAGATCTTCCCCCTCTTGTTCCCCCTCTTCTTCCCCACAATGACTGCATTGTCAGACACTTGCAGCACACTCACCAGACCTGCAGGCACCCAGGCAACATCCATGTATACTGGCAGCCTGTCTTGTCCCAGTGTGTCCACCCCCCCTCCCGAAACACTCAAACGTTCCCAGACACCCACCCAACACAAATCCACTACACCTCAGCATACTGTACAGGCACCTGCATCCACGTCCAGCACACCTACACCTGTTACAAACACTCCTTCTACCTCCACTCCCAGACCTTCCTCCAAATCCCCCCCAACTGCCCCAAAGAAGCTTTTCCTCCCCAGTATTGACCTGTTTGAACCCACAGGCCCCCCCCCCATCTCATCCCTAAACATGCCCATCTTCTTGCCCAGTCCACTCCTTCCACGTCCAAGTCCACACGTCCCATTCCTGTGCCCCTGCCCCAGGGAGGAAGAAGCCCTGTGTTGCCCCAGTTCCCTCTGCCACTCCCCGGTCCAAGCCCACTCCCCCACCTTCCAAAGGCAAGCCCAAACCCCCTCCATCTCCCAAACCTAAGCCCATCCCCCCGCTTCCAGACATAAGTCCCCGCCACCCCTGCCCCTGTTCCCTGAGGTGCCTGGCTGCCCCATTGATGCCCCCTTCAGGTGGAGTACCCTGTGCACATGCAGGAGTCAAGTCCTGCCTATTTTGGCCCATCTGGGATTTTCTAATGGACTGACCAATGGCCTTATTTGGACAGTACGTTTTTTACTGTGAATAAATTGCAGTGCCCAATAGTGCTGTTGGCACATTATGGTGATGTTGTTTCAGTGTTTCACTGTTGGGGTATGTTGTGCACATGTGTGTACTTTGGTGCAGGTCTTTGTTGCCTTGTGTCGGGTAAGTACATCTTGTTCTGGTGTGTATGGTGTGGGATGGTGGGAGGGGTTGGGAGTGCGTTTCAGGGTGGGTGGGGTGGGTGTGTAACTGTGCCCTTTCTTCCCATGTGTACTAGGTTGCAGTACTTACCGTTGTCGTCTTCGTCAGCGGTCACGGTCTTGCAGGTATATGGCAAGGAGCAGCACTGGCATTATTTACAACTCTCTCTCCATGTCTGCGTCAGCGTGTTGTGTGTGCCTCTGGTGAGTGTTTCCTTTTATTTTGGTAGTTTCCGCCACGTTCCCGCCCCGGAACTGACGGTGGTCTTGTGCTTCATAATTTGGTGGGTGGGTAGTTCCTTTACCCGGCCTGTGGGTGGCCTCCTCCATCCTCGTCGGCACTACAATGATGGCGGTGTGTGAATTGACCGCTACTTGTTTCTCATGTGCTTCATTATTTGGCGGTCCAGACCGCCAGCTTGTTGGCGGGGCGGCGTTTACCGCCATGTTCATAATGACCACCTATGTTTGTGACCCACAACTTGCTTTTGGACAGCATTAGTCCAGTTGGGATTGTTTTGGCAGAGCAACTTCCAGATCTGACATTATGCTGCAGGGTTCTGTCAGGATCGAGAAGTGGATCTGTACTAGCTGCATCCCTCGTCTTGCAGCCCACCTTCCTGACAATACCTTATCTGTGAGATGCCCTGGGCGATGGATATAGTGATCTCTCTTGGGCTCTTGGTGAAGGTAGGGGATGCCACTTTAGCGTGTTGCAAAAAAGATTGCTGCTTAGCTGCTTGGGAGATAGTTGTCCAGAAGTTGGCCCTTTTATTGGTCCCTTCTTGCAGGATTAGAAAGGAGGGGTATTTTGCTTTACACTCTTCCTTTAGCTCTGTGCCCCAGTCTTTGAATATCTCTGATTTGGACCACACTAACTGTGCTATCTCTGTGCTTTTGTAGTAGGCTTCGGTACTTTCACTTGTTTAGCTTTTTTTGGTGTTACGAAGGCCACGTATTGCATATCTTTACTACTTATTGTTTCTAGTCCTTGGATTGTGCTGAAGATTCTCAGAAGATTGCCTCGATTAAGGATGTCCCAAGGGCCCTGAGATTTGTAGGAAGGACAAAAAGTAATGGTGTTAGCGCCCCCGACTTTTGGGGGTGTGAGCTTAATTGTTGATTTCACATCGTTTGTGGTGTGCAGGGCTGATTCGGCAATCACTTGATTCGTGATATTTGTATGATGCTGGTGAATTGGAGGGTTTGGGTAGGTCATTGTTGCTTTTGGAGTCCAATGTGTAGACCCCTCATGGGTGGGTTCACCGATCTGCTTGCTGGTGCACTCCGAGTCCCCTCCGAGGAAGGGTACCTGTGTGAGCAGGAGGTGGATCTATGATTTAATCCAGAACTGTCCATGTTCTCCATTGATGGAAGCTGAGTGGTTGTTTCTGGGGTTGCAAATTGTGTCTCAGTTTTGGGTCCTGAGTGGTCTGATTGAAATCCGTTTGAGTCTCCTATTGTGATTTTCAGACTGAGTGCCCCCATGATCTTATGTCTGGTTTGTCCTGTTCTTCCTTCTTCTTGCAGCTTTGTAGTATTGTTCCTGGGCAGTAGGGACAGCTGCTGCTCTGTTGTGGTCGGCGACTTTGAGTCACCCGGTTGGGTGGCTGTGGATTGCTTTTGTTTTGCCCTAGGGTTTCCTCTTGGTGAGCTGTGATAGCCGTGGTTGGAGGGGTGTGAGTATTTACTTTGTGGCTCCATCTCTGTTTTATTGTGCATTTTCCTGAGGCGTTTTTTGTTTTTCCCGGAAAGGATAGGAATGAAGAGGCCTTTCGTGGCTGTGTGTTCCTGGTTTGAGCATTCAACTGAAGATCCTAATGACTGTGCTGGACTTGCTGGACTTCCTGCGTCCTGAGCAGAGTGGATAGAGGTTCTTTTTTGTGGGTTGTTTGCGCTTTGTGGACACTGTGGGAGCTGCTTAACGTTTTCCCGCTGGAGCAATTCCTGTTTTAGATCTGTCACTAGTATGGACATGACTGATGGCAGTTCTTGGAGTTTATCCAAAATTGGGCTACAGTGACACTGGTATGTCTGATTAACCTTGCCCTTGTCGGCCTCCATGTGGTACTGTGCTTTTCGAATGAGCGCGTTTAACTTGTTCAGCCTATTGTCTGTTGCCATTGTGGTGGTTGCCAAACTTTGCAGAATTTCGATTTGGATGTCTAATTTGTCTGTGTTAAAGATCGTTGTATTGGTTATGGCTGTTAGTGTGTTGTTTAGGGCATACCATCCGGTCAGCGGGGCATCCTTCATGTCCTTGGGGCTGTGTTTTTTTTTCTCTTTCAAGTGCCTGTTCCCCTATAGTACTATGATGTTTGACGCTCTTTTCTATGTGTGAGAGGAGAGCGTCCTCTCCCTCTGCACACCGCTCCTCTTCTTTGTTGAAGACCTCTTCTAATTCTTCCTGTGTAAGAGAGACCACCCAGCGGGGGGAGATTGAATATTTTGCGAAGGCTGGTGATACTGGTCCTGGTTTTTCCTGGCTTCTTTCTGTGCTGTTTTCTTTGGGGTCATGGTTTCTGGGTGTCTTGCCCCGACCCCTTCCTTTTATCACTATGGTTGGAGATACAGGGGGTTCCCACTTTTGAGGCTGGATGGTGTGCTCGAGTGAATTGTCATGAGTGATATGGAGGGGTTGCATGCTTGACGCATATGGGATGGACAAGTCCGGCATGGATTCTTGTGCAGTTTTGCTTGGGGGAGCGGCTTCCCAGGAGGTGCCCAGTATAATGGCAGTGTCACTGAGGGATCTCCCATTTGGCTGTGGTCTTGAAAGTGTTCCTCCTGGGGGTTTTGAGGCAGCCGTTTTTCCCCGGTGTTGTGAAGTACTTGTCCATTCCTTGGCCCCTGGCACTTCGCCCTTGTGCCTGCTTATGTTCTATGGGAGTGCACACCTTTGGCTCCTCGGACTCGTTGGCCTTCTTGGGATCTGCCTTTATTGTGTTTTGATGCCTCATGGCACGCTTCATCTTTCCCCCACCCTGCTTGTTGGGCGCTGCTCTCTTTTTTCATTAGGTTTTGGATCCTGTCGTGGGCACTCAGGAGGAGAGAGCTGCGTGTTCTCATAGTCACTTGCTATTCCCACCCACTCTAGGTGTCTGTTGGTTGTGGTTGATAATGTCGCTGCTGATAGGAGAAATGGAATTTGGTGGTGTGGCGGCGCACGTACCTTGATTCCTGGAAAGCACCTTTGGTCTTGCTGTACGCCTGCTGGGCTGCTGATGGGGCTGCCTGAGCCCTTCCGGATCCTGCTGAGCCCTGCTGGTTGTCCTGCTGTCGTCCTGCCATAGTCCTGGTTGGTCCTGGTGGCCTGGTGCGGCCAGTTGGCTCCTGCTGGGTCCTGGCGTTACTGTATGGTCTGAGGCAGGGGTGTCTTGCGTGGTGTCCCCAAGAGAGTGCGGTTGGCGAGCAGGTCTCACCGGTCCCCCTCACAAGCCACACCCAGACCTGGCTGGGCCACTTCCATGGAGGCCCGGGGCTCTCTCTTGGTGGCTTGCACTGTACACCTGCTTCACTTGTCTTCCCTCTCTCCTCCTGCCTCCTGCTGTGCACTGCTCTGCTCCGAGAGAGGGGAGGCTGGGGGAGGTTGAGGGGCAGTGGGGGCTGTGGGAGCCCTCTGTGGGGCTTTTCCATCAGATCGCGGCTGTTTGGCGTCCTGAACGTCCCGATCCGCTTCCTGTTTGCACGCTGTGCTTCCGGTTCTGGCTCAGCCTATAGGCTGCACACCCATCAAGGTAGTAGGTGCTCAGGCCCTCACAGTAGAACGTATGAGCTACAGGTTGCACACACACATCTTCACCGACATAGTACATGGAACTGGCACGATCATACATTACATCACACAGGTTCCTGGGGTACAGGGGTTTTTAACCCATGGCACTATTTACAGTCGGGTATACTCATATATACAGATCTTGAAATGGAAAAATAAAAGTGCTGGTACTAAGTACCAGAGTACCTGCTTGTTTCTGAGAAGTGACGGTACTCCATAGTTAAAAGTATTAGGTTTTTCCTGGAAAGTGTAGGTACTCTCCCTCTCAAAATAAAAAAAAGTGCTGGTACTCAGAACCGGAGAGTACTGGCTCATTTAAAGCACTGCATATACAGAATTAGCTGATCCACTGAGACGTTTTACTGCGTTTGAAGTATATGATATACATGCTGGCGAACAAAGATGTTTGTATCAGGCACTCAAACTACTGAGCTATCTGTGGTTTGAACCTGGGATTTGCAAATCACTTAGAGATGTGTGGAGTAATGGTTCATCAGACAAGCCTCCGTACTGGGACTAACAGCAATGGCCTACAGGTTACCCGGACATCTGTTCCGGGCACCAAGTTATTTTAGTAGGATGCCACGTGTACCATAAAGGTTATATACAGATACACTAACCTATAGGGCTTTGGTATTCAGATTGGACTTTTGGAGCCAGCAGCTAAGACATAGACTTTTCTCTGAACCACATGCAGACTCTGTGTAGGAAGCAGCCAGCCACGCCCCTCTCAATTTCGACAATTTGGAGCTGGTGAGGGCGAGTGAATGAGTGCGTGAAATGGATGAATCAATTAACTCCTTATGAGGGTCCAGTTTTCTACCACTGTCTTAAGTGCCCTGCAGAACATCAGGGCATTATTTCCTCCCTTTTAATGTCCTTTGGCTCACCAAGAAGATGCTGCCCATATCCTTAGTAGGGTGATTGAAAAACACTTGTCTTTTTATTGCATGGCTCTCTTAGCATAGCGTGAACCAGTGGCGGCTCTCAGAAGGGTGACGTGGCGTTGGGGCCGAGGGGGTTCTAGGGGGCACAATGGGGAAAAAATATAATTAAAACAAAAAACTTACCTTTTTGTGCTGCTCCCCGGCTGGACTGCAGGCACTGGTTCCCAGCCTGCCCTGCGTCCAATCCTAATGCTGCTTTCATGCAGCTGGCAGCATGAAAGCAGCATTAGGATTGGACGGAGGGCCCAGCCAGGGAGCTCTGTGGCAGAGTGAAAGTCTCTGCCTGCCATCTCCAACTCAGCAACGCAGTGCTTGCGTTGCTGGGTTGGAGAGAGCCCAGTGTTCATGTGTGTTTGGCCGGCCCGAGACGGGCAGTCAAACATACATGTGCACTGTACACTCCCCCTCGTCCCCGTCACAGCCCAATGGCCCCGCCCCTTTGACTATTAAACAATAATAAAAATAGTTTATTATTGTTTTCTAGTAAAGGTTTTGCAGGGGAGGGGAGGGGGCACGCTCCTCCACCATAGCGGTGGAGTCGCCCCTTGCGTGAAGCACATGCCGTGACAAGGTCATTTAAAAAACAGTGCAGCGTAAAACTCAGCAGCATTGTATGAACAATCAATATAGCCCAGTGGCATATTTACAAAGCATTGCGCGGCAATTACGTCATCTGTGACACACAGGCAGGTAAGGCCATACTCATCTAATGGTGAAACGGATTTCGCCTGCAAGTCTACAGACTAGGGGCTGAACAGTGGCATAACAAAACTTGAGGGAGGGGGCTTTGTTATGCCACTGGGGCTAAATAGATGATATTGAGCCATAGCTTGAGTGATTTTTATTTATTGAAGTGCTTTTTTTTTTTTATTCTTCTTAGGGCTACCGCCCAGTATAAATATGTTTATTCCCTTGTAACTCTCTCCTGAAGAACAATAATCCTGAGCCACGCTTCTTTAGATATACAGCACTGACTGCACCAACAATGGAGAATACTAAACACTTTCAATTAAAGTGAGTGTTATTATGCACTGCGTCTACCACATTTCATCTGGGCTAATTGTGCGCTGTAATACCGGACAGTGTGCTTCCTACCCCTTTTATGCTCATGCAGAGGACTGCCCAAGGTCAAGTGCATAATAGGTGTAACACTCACACACACAAGTATATTAGAGGTCTTTCTCTTGCCAAATAACACAATGTGCATTTGCACTTTCTTTGCATCTAGTTTTGTTTGGTGCTAGGTTTCAGCACAACTTCTTGTAACTTTGCATGCTTTTTTGTCAAATCCTATGGGTGTGCTGTTGCACCCACTTTCTTGGGCTATCGTGGTTTTCACACTGCACTAAGTGATGCAAGGTTAGTTAGCAATGCACTCATTGTACAAGAGACATGTTGTATCACTGTATACAAGTATCATACATTATTAACAGCTTATTTGTCATTTATTGTCTTTTTGTTGACTCAATAAAATTGGTCTGTGTAAAAATGAGACCTTGAAACACTCAGGGGCATATTTATACTCTGTTTGCGCCAGAATTGCGTCGTTTTTTTTACGCAAATCCGACGCAAAGCTAACTCCATACTTATACTTTGGCGTTAGACCCGTCTAGCACCAAAGATCTTGGAGTTTGCGTCATTTTTTAGCGTGGACACCTACCTTGCGTTAATGATATGCAAGGTAGGCGTTCCCGTCTAAAAAATTACTCCAAGGCATGTGCGCCTTATTTAAACTCCCGTGCAAAAATGACACACAGGAGTGGGCGGGTAAAAAAAAATGACGTCCAGCCGCTTTTGCGTCATTTTTTAACGCCTGGTCAGGGCAGGCGTTAAGGGACCTGTGGGCTCGGAAGGAGCCCAGAGGTGCCCTCCCATGCCCCCAGGGACACCCCCTGCCACCCTTGCCCACCCCAGGAGGACGCCCAAGGATCGAGGGGCCCATCCCAGGGAACTTAAGGTAAGTTCAGGTAAGTATTTTTATTTTTTATTTTTTTGTGGCATAGGGGGGCCTGATTTGTGCCCCCCTACATGCCACTATGCCCAATGACCATGCCCAGGGGACATAAGTCCCCTGGGCATGGTCATTGGGCAAGGGGGCATGACTCCTGTCTGTGCTAAGACAGGAGTCATTTCAATGGGGGTTGGGAGGCAAACAAAATGGCGCAAATCGGGTTGAGGCCAATATTTTGCCTCAGACCTGACTTGCCCCATTTTTTGACGCCCAAGCTCCATTTTCCCCAACGCCGGCGCTGCCTGGTGTGGGTCATTTTTTTTGACACACACCAGTCAGCTGCGCGGGCTAACGTCATTCCATAAATAAGGCGCCCGCATGGCGCTTTGGAATGGCGTTAGCCGGCGTTAAAATTTTTGACGCACAACTGCGTTGGCACAGTTGGGCGTCAAAAAGTATAAATATGGCCCTCAGTTCCAGATCCCTCGTCCTGGCTGTGTACCTCAGAAATTGTTGCAGGCAGTGAAGGCTTCAGCCATGTACGTGGGGTCTGACTCTTGCTAGACCTGGCGTGATACCTGGCTGAGGGGGTAGTGAGCGGATATTTTGTAGCAACTCTCGTGCCCATATTTTACCCGTGTGGAAAGCCACCTTAGTTTCTTCCTAGTATCATATCAGTTAAATGGCCTTTAGTTATTAGGAAGACCTTCACCACTCCTGTTTTTTTTTAATCAACACCAAGAAGTATTGTGGTACTTGTAGTTTCACATTTAACTTTATAATTATAAGCCTTTAATCTTGAGCTGACTATGGCCTGGTTTTCCTAACGTTTTGTATAGATTTTTTTAGACAGATTGCCATTTTGTGATGCTAAATTATGCAGTTATGCAAATGACAGCACCGACTAGCATTTTTGCACTGAAAATTTACAAACGCAGGGCCAAGTGGCCATGGGTCTCACTGCATAAACCACCCAGTAACTTGTGCTAACAAAACAGAAAGTGTACCTATAGTATTCAAAGCAAAACCATAATTACAAAGTCATGCAAAGTACCAAGTAATAGTTCTACTACTACTAACCCTGGATGGTATGCCGGCTGGCACGTAGAATAGCAGCAAAGGACTTCCACATCTGTTTATCTTGAGTAAATTTCAGTACAGTGCCTCAGCTGTGGTTTAGGGTCTTCACTTCTGTTTCCACAGTTGGTCTGCTTTTCTTCCTTTTGCTTTCAGGGGTCCAGTGGAGAGCTGTTCGTAGGATGGAGTTATGTGGGATGGTGTGTCCTATCCATCTTCATCTTCGTTTAATACATTTTGCCTTCTAGGGTCCAGTGGGAAGCTGTTTTGTGATGATGAGGTCCATGCTCTCTTGCTTGCATCTTGTGAGCAGTTCCTGTTTGGAGATGATTCATGGTCAGAAAATGGGCAATGTTCTTCCCAGGTTATTGTTGTGGGAAGCTGAAGTTTGGTCACATTCCTAGGCTGTGCCATCAGACAAGATGGATGGTGGCAGTGACATCAAGAGCAGACCTAACAAGGCCAGGAATGCATTCAGAATGCTTAATAAAGTTTGAAGGTCATCTCAATATACCACAAACACCAAGCTGAGCCTTTACCAGAGCTTTATTCAGTCTACACTGTTGTATGGATCAGAATCCTGACGGATAATTCAAAATAGCATTGTGTCAAATCCTAGCACCAAAAAATATGCAATGGCAGATTCCATGATTTTTCCATACATAATATGTGATTTGACTTTAGGCGTCCATCTGCATGAAGATATTTGTATTCCACTGCAGCAGCAGTTTACCCGCATTGCTCCAAACCCTATCTGGGGTGGGACTACATCCCACTGAATGCTGGGAGCTGTGACTCGTGAAGGAGGGGCACCAGCTGAGCATCACGCTAAAATTGCTTCTTGTCTCCCGCAGCACAGAACACCTGCATAGCAGCAGCAGCAGCAGTTTACCCACAGCCCTGTGTGGGGTGGGGCTACATCCTCCAGAATGCTGGGTGCTGTGACTCGTGAAGGAGGGCACCAGCTGAGTATCGCGCTAAAAGTTCTTCTTGTCTTCCACAGCTTTGGATGCCTGCATAGTAGCAGCAGTTTACCTACGCTGCACAAAGCACTATCTGGGGTGGGACTACATCCCCAGAATGCCAGGCGCTGTGCCACATGAAGGAGGGACACCAGCTGAGCATCGCGCTAAAAACGCTTCTTGTCTTCCACAGCATGTGATGCCGGCATAACAGCAGCAGTTTACGCTCATTGCTCCAAGCCCTATCTGGGGTGGGACTACATCCCCCCGGACGCTGTGACTCGTGAAGGAGGGGCACTAACTGAGCATCGTGCTAAAAGTGATTCTTGTCTCCTGCAGCGTGGGATGAGCCCGGGTGAAGACTAGGCCAAGAACGGGTCCATCTGCGGCTGGACGAGGCTGGGCCCCCCTCTTAGCCCCAAGAAAGAACCTGACCCTTCTCAAGGTAAAGTGCTAATTGTCATCTTGGGCCTTCCGAAAGTTTAATCTGTTACCTCAAACTCTAGGGTTCTAATGGGGAAGAGGAAAGCCTCTGAGGCTCTGCAGGGTATGACTCCCAAAAAGCCGCCTAAGAACACACCTAATGCTAAAATACTTAGGGAAATAGACAACCTCATTGAAGAGGTGGAATCTATCTTCAGTCCTTTGTCCACGTCTGATACGGTTAATAAAGGGAAACTTTTGGAAAAATATTTTAACCCAAAGGGAAGAACTAAAGATTGGCACCGGAAGAAAAAACATTGCATACAAATTCAGTTCCTAAGCAAAAGCAAGAAATAAGTCTATCAAAAAGGTTACTCCACAGAAGGAAATAGCCGCAAAGCAAGCTTCCTCCAAAGACTCATAGCAATCAAATTGTAAAAACAGCTTTGCACTCCTGGCCACCCACGATGCTGACATTATAGTGCATTGCCTTGATCCATGCGAACAAGCCCAGGGGCTGCCAAATAATGGAGTGGAGGCAACATCTATAGGTGCCCTAAGAACAGAGTTGAGGGACCTTAAAGAGCAGGTGAAATCACTACTGACGCAAATTGCCTCCCTTATCCACCATTTGTACCAATCATTCCTACCTTCTTTTCACCATGTCAATGAAAACGCACAAGGTCAGGGCCATAGGACCAGCATGGTGGCCCCAGATTCCAATGACTCGCAACAGAGACCCGCTTATAGTATGCCGATTCTGTGTGATTCCAATCCACCAATTTGGCAACAGGGTATCATGAGGAAGAACTTTTGTCTGACACTACATTGTTTGTACCGTGAAATACAAGCCTTATCTCATGGACCCACCATCACCAGGAACAACATCCTGAAATTACCCAAAGGGGTCACGGAAACCATTGACTCCTTGGCCAATAAAGTGACCCACTGGTTGTGAGGTGTATGTAATTGTCGTTCTATTGCCCGTTCAGACATTGTTAGGGCTGTGCGCCATTCTGTCCCTGGTGGCATCTGTGACAATGATGAAATCTGCCTAAATTTGCAGCTTTGGCTGAAGAACTTATGACTTGGGAAAGCTCTCGGCCAGGATGTCCACATCAGCTATCAAATTAAAACTCCTACCACCTGAAGATGGGCTGATGGTGAACCAAATTACAGGTTGCACTCTGCCGGCTCCAACTCAACGTACACCTGATGTTTCGGATAAAGGGAAATTACCTGGGGAGAATCTTGGTGACTGTCAGCTCCCTGCTGCCCAGCTTCTTATTCCTGATAGCACATCCCTCGACAATTTTG
This sequence comes from Pleurodeles waltl, assembly GCF_031143425.1. Classification (NCBI taxonomy): domain Eukaryota; kingdom Metazoa; phylum Chordata; class Amphibia; order Caudata; family Salamandridae; genus Pleurodeles; species Pleurodeles waltl. Next base: position 93,315,978 of record NC_090448.1, read on the forward strand.
AATATTTTATCATGGAATTGTGTGGGGCTCAAATCCAAAGTCGCGGATCCAGACTGGGGAGAATTCGTAGATTATTTTGATGTCTGTACTTTCCAAGAAACATGGTTCTCAGGCTCTGTACACAGGACAGTTTTACTATTTTTTTTCTGCATGGTCTTATCCTCGGGGAAGGGGTGCCCCGCTGGCAAGTTAATTGTATGGATTAAAACAACTTTAAACTGTAGAGCACCAAGGCTACCCTTGAACTCCCCTGATGTTGTAGGGCTAAAGTTTATTACAACTATGAGGAAGCCAAATACATTTTTAATGTTTAAAATAGACCCGCAAGTCACCATAGGAAATCATGCACTTTGAAATACTTAGAGCAGTTTCTCAACAATACCTTGCAGGGTGTTGTCTATTGTAGTAAGATGCTTCAATGTCACCTATGAGCCGTTAGATAGTGCAGATTCTTTTATTACTGAGGAAGAGGACAAGGTGATGGGCATCTCACAACTAGACTTATAGCAATTGAAGAGGTGTTCTGTTTTGGCGACACAAATCTTAGGGCTAATGTTGACCCATGGGCTAAGAGAGTGCAATGGTAGGACGCCCTCTGATCTGCATTACCACCAAGGTTTTTGTGGCGGGGTGCCTGCCGCAAAAAGCCTGGCGGCTTGCTGCCTCGTAATACGGCAGACAGTCTTCGGTATGCCGCCAGTCCGGAAGTGCTCACCGCCGACTGCGGTTGTCCAACCGCACTGGCGGCATTGTGGCGGTTTGGCTTCAGCCAAACCGCCAAACTCATAATGCAGCAGTCTTTACTATCGGGACCACGGCGCTAAAACCCCCACCATGAGTGTGGCGGTCCTACGACCACCACACTTGTAATAAGGGCCTAAATCTACAACACTTTACACAGCAGTAGAGGTTTACAACATCAGAGCCAAGAGCTCAGACTTATATGTCCCGGAGCTCTGTGGCCAGGAAACAGTCAAATGCCTCACTAGCTGAAAATATATTTGTTAGATCTTTACTGAATCTACCCTAAAGCACTCCCTGCCTCCCACAACTTATAGATCTAGGCATGTTCCCAATTGCCCTGGTATGCTAAATGCGACTCTTGCTGTATTGGCACAGGCTGTGGTCCAAGAAAGAACTGGCTCCTTACAGAATTTTTATTGCACACCTTATGTGCTTTAGCCTCTATAGGAAGATCCCATGGCTTCAGCACATAAAGGATAATCTTGTCAAGTTAAATTTGCCCTCTTAATAGGATACCCCAGAGACTGTGTTTGCTTTTTCGAGGCCTATGTTAAAAGAAAGACTCAAATTATTGCTTTGGGATGAGGAGACTAGGAAAAAACGCCTATGGATTCGTATTGATGGATTTCTGGATTTAAAGTCTATTCCCCTGTATGAATCTATTTTAGACAAGATATCTTCTCCTTAAGCCAAGAAGCTATTTTTACGGTTTAGATATGGCACATTACCCATTAATAGTTTCTGTATTACATGAGGTCGAAAGTATTGCACTAGCACTGTATGCCCGTCATGTAAATGCAAAGAAGTATCTCAATACCATTTATTTCGATTCTGCCAAGCTTATGTCAGCCCTCAAGAAATGAATGAGACCAATGTGCCTCTTGCTGGGTGCAAGAACATTGAACATGCCTTGAATATAATAAGGTCGGACACTGATAAGAAGATCTATATCAGTGGTACCAAATTTCTGGCCTCCACATGGCTAATCCGCAAAAAGGTCATAGCGTGACATCTTTTGTAGTGCTCCTGAGGCGACGGGCTCTAGGCATGGATCACTTTTATATACATTGTCACAGGAGCACTTTGAGGATTTTATGCTATAGTTAGCTTTTGCATTTGATTACAAAACGCTGCCACATGTTTTGTTTTGCACATTTGTGGACACGTCACCAGCCTTGGTGTGGTCTGTTTTATTTTAAAATATTGTTGATGTGTCCAGAGGCTCGTACACTTAGAGATTGTAGTTTCTACCATTCCTTGCTTTTTGCATGACATTTTAGCAATTGTGATTGTGTTTTATCGAATCATGAAACTGTACTGTATGTGGTTTTAAGGATGTTTTTAATCCGAAATAAACTTTGCTGATAATGTACTCCACTGTTGTCTTGGGTGCAACATAATGCCCTGTATTAACTATACCACTTGCGCGCTGTCGAGCAATTCTAATTCCCATTAAACAGCTCCAGAGCACACATTATTTGTATTGTTATGACGTCACAGGTGCACAGTGGCTTGTAAATATGCCGCTGCATTGTATTTGATTGTTCACACAACACAATGTTGCTGATTTGCACACATTTTTCAGTAAAGGTACCCTCCTACTACCGGTTTTTTAATTGTAATTTGTCCACAAAATTCAGGAGACTCTTCCTCTCCAGGCATTCACATTTCCGGGGTGTGCCGCTCTGGGTAAAGCCTGACACCTGACAATGACAAATGTCATTTTTGTGGCATCCTGTTTTTGAGGCTGAAAACTCAATGTGGACTTATTATCGAGTTTGAACTGAATTTAAAAGTGCCCTTCAGTTAATGCCCCCACCTTTGGCCTCAATCCCTCACAACTCTTCACCAAATAAAGAGATACATAGTAATCCATTTTTGTTTATAGGAAAGTACATGGCCATGCTCCAAATACTTTTTGCCACCAGGGCTTGAATTTGCGAAGGATTTGGTGGCAGGTCACTCTACTTGCAGAGTTCCATTCTGTGGAAAAGCTACCTCTGCACCCAGTCAGCCAATGTGAAGTCACTCCTTTTCCCAACCAAGACACTGACATTCTATGGAGGCACCAGCAAATTCCCTTATACCTTAACCCGTTCAGATAGTCAAGAGTGGATCTTCCACTATGATGCATGGACGCTTTTAGATCAGTGGATCCTAAACGTTTTAGAACTATTACTCACTTTTTTGAATGAAAACGTTCATGACCTACGAGCCGTTAATAGACATGAAGAGGGGCATTTTTTTTAAATTCAACTAAAGCATTGTATGGTAGTGCACTGTCGTTTACAGGCAGCACATTTTTAATTGAAACAGCCACTAACGTTGCACAGACACATAGTTTTACTGATAAAACTATATTGCACACATTGATAAGGTATGCAAACCGGGCTTCTGTGAATATTTCTCAATTGTGCAGCAATAAGAAAAATGTTTTGATTTGTTTAGATCCTATTAAAATCTTTGTTTCCAGCACACTTCAGAATTATAAAATATGTGCTTAATTTTTGCTTCACTAACTGCTGAATGTATATATATAATTTACAAGATATACAGATAACTGTTGAGTGTTGCAGAACAAAACATCCCACAGCCTTTTTTCACACTTCTACTCCAGCAAGATTGTAAAATAATAATAGTTAAACACTCCTCTCACTTTGTAGTCATAGCAAAAAAAGGTAAACACCAATGCCATGTTGAAAGAATAAGCAGCGCTTTGTCGGAAGACATAGGCTGACATTTGAAACACCAGAAAATGTGACAAGATAAAAGCAGAATTCCAAGGCATCTTTATTTACTGCTCAGACTTTTCCAAAACAACAAAAATTGGCTTGTGACCCACTAGTGGATCGAGAACCACAGTTTGGTAAACACTGCTCTAGGTCGTAGCATTCTTTTGCATCATGAGCACAATGGACATTTTACTTCATATTATTCTGGAGCATGTCAGATAGCTTCTGTTCACTTCTTATCCGCTACTGTGATTCTTTGTGTAGCCAAAGCGTTCTCATAAGGCTTTTGCCTGGGTGCTTGACAAAAAATACATTGTTATATGAGATTGGGCGAAAGGACTAGGCTCTTTTTCGTTTCACTGCACAGGCATAGTGAGTGAGCCAATTTCGCAAAGGTGCTACATACATGTCCATTTTCGTGTCAGCCAGACCAATGCATATATCATTCAAATATTTTTTCTTCTGTATGAGATGGGAGGTGCAGTATCATTTTAGGGGCCCTGGGCAAAACATGTTTTGGGAGGCCCTGCATGGAACAGATTTGAATTGTATTATCTATTATCAGATATTTTAAGCCCACATGATGCTCATGCTAAACAATACCAAATTATATGTTATATTCTAGCAAGTTCACACAAAACCAGTTGAAATATTTCTTTACCTGGACCCCAAGTGTCCCAAATATTAGACTAATTTAGATGAACAGAGACAGAGGTAGCAGTAGACAGAAATGAAGAGAGGTTTAGATAGAGAAATAGAAAAAAGATAGGTCAACTAGAGAGAAAGCTGATTTAATGGGACCCATGGAAGGTGGCAGCCATCAGCATTTGCCCACTTTGCCTATGTCTCGTAGCGCACTCAGCCATAAGACTCAAGTTCTGCCTATTGGATAAGGCTTAAAAAGGCCATGGCCGCTGTGAGTTTGCTTTTGTTCCTATGCAGAGGGAATTGGACTGTTTCTATTGGAGCAGGACCAAAGTTGATTAGCATATGTGTTCCATGTCTTTAGAGAAACAGTGAGCTAAAATATGTTGGTCTGGAATGTAACAGAGAAATATTAACAATGTTAGACATTAATTCAAGAATTACACCCATCTCTTTTTTTGTGTTTCTCACTGAACATATTACAGACCGGAAGATGGCAGTTTAGAAGTGAATTCATTGTAGTTGTTTCGTGGATCATTTCTTTGATGATAAGTGAAAAAGAGGCACCCGTGCTGTCCTTGAAAATCTTGGACATTGTGTTTGAGACCAAGATGAGCAGAGTGGCCTGTCTGTGTCAGTGCAAGAAGTAGCTCAGATGTTATGTGTGTACAGAAAGCATTTACTTATTCAAAGATATCCACTGGATAGCTGCAAAGGCATTGTCGTGTTCTATATCACCTTCTAGTTCATCTCAATTAGGGTTTGGCAACTACAACTCTCCCAAAAGTAAATTTGGTAGAATTTGCCTGTAATATGTAATTCAGCGATTCAGGTGATACTTGTCAAAGATACTCGTTCTGGGAAAATGGCAAAAACAGATTGTTTCACTCCAATATGAATCACTCTTTAGGGAAATTAATTTGTAATAAGAGTACCAAATTATTGAAAAAAACAGTTTCTGACAATTTGATTCTGGATTAAAAATTGAATTTATTTGTGGACAGAAAGAACAATCAATTTGTCAGAAAAACATAACGATTCATCAAAATGGTGATTCACAAATCTAAATGTGGTAGAAAATCTCCCCTAACTTTGCAGTGTGTAAAAACATTCACCCAGAAATAAGCAATTACATTAGTTTATTAAGTACAAAAGTCATGTAAGCAAGAATCTTAATACATCCCACAAAGGTGCTATTAATCGTAAAGATAGTTTTACATTGTTCCCAATTACAAGGTCGGCTACATTCTGATCACTGTGCAAACTCTTGTTTATCGCACCATTGCTGTTTTCACCTGATTAAATCAGGTAGATCAAATCTTTGGAATTTGGAGTGTTAAAACAATTGAGCACGCTATGCCCAATTCTAAAGTTGAAACTCAGAATAAGAGGTATTTACCACACCTGGTAAATATCTTACCCGGTGTTATTGGTATTTACCAGGTGTGGTAGATAACCATCCTATTCCATTCAGTTTGTAATGAGGGCCATAATATGAGGTCGAAGAGACCCACATGTTATTATCTGCATCCCTTCTTCTCTACATCAGTTGGCTTTACTGAATCAATGCAGGGGCAGAAGCTAGGGTCAGGTGGTGCACATTTCCAGGGAGCTTTCCTCTTTTTGCCGTCCAGGTTTTCAAACAAAATGTTGACATTGTAATAACTCCTAGTGTTACATAGTGAATTTATTCCAAAACGTATTACTGTAATAATTGAAGATGTAACATGAGGTTACTGGTATGCACATGAATGGTTATTTTCCACTGAGGACGATAAGTAACATGACACATCCCTTCAGAGTAAAGGTCAGTCATCAGATGATTCAGGCATCATTCCTCATGGTCATGATTATAACAGATCCCATTTCCTGAAAGCCTACGCTCCTCTGACTTGGCTTATTCACCAACAAAAGTGTGGGTGTTCAGTTACTCCCCTTGCATGCCTGGAATTTGGAGAGATGTGCCCTTCCAGATGTTTGGTGCTGGATAATTTAAAGGCCCTAGACAGCAGCATATGTGGCCTTTCCCTGAGCAGTGCCCAAACTAAACTTTTGTTACATTGCGTTTAATTGGTGATACACATGTGAGTGCCTGGGTGGAAGTGATGAAAGGATCATCTGGAAAGTTAAGATTGAGGATGAATAGTTAGATTCTGTAAGCAGAAGTGGTAGACACAGTGAAGAGAGCCTGGCTGGGTTGTATGACACTATGGCCCTCATTACGACCCTGGCGGTGGGTGATAAAGTGGCAGTACTACTGCCAACAGGCTGGCGGTAACTACTGCCAAATTATGACCATGGCAGTGATATCTCCTATAGAGAGCCAATGTACCACATTGACCGCCAGAGCGGAATCAACAGTCACCACGGCGGTAGCCACCTACAGCCAGGCGGAAGACAAAGTACCGCCCACCATATTTTGACACCGGAAACAGCCACCTTTTTGGGGGCGGTACCAACACCATCAAAAGCCTGGAGGAAACGGAGCACAAAAGTCAAAGGACTCACCACTGGAGACACAGGGAAGAACCACGACGCCATGGAACCCGAACTGCAAGTTTTCCCGATGATCTTCTACGTTATGCTCCACCTGGAACACTTAACGCCAGCGAAGTGGTGAGTACAGCTGCCTAGCACACAAGGGAGGGGGGAGGAAAAAGAGAGTGACACACACACGCACAACACACACCTGACACACATATACCATACACACAACCATATGCATAAAAACAATTTGACCACGAAAATATGCAGAATAATGCCAAGGCAACAGGAATTTACGAAAATTATTGTAATCAGTCCAACAAGAAATTCAACAATCCTATTTACACATTAAACAGATCTGCACATGTGTATAAAAAAGGGACACTGCCCAGTCCATAGTTCACAGGGTCTACATGGCCACAGGGCAAAGTCCAAGGCCCCACTCAAATCCTGCCCCAATCCGGAGAGAACACTGCAGGGGCATCAGTTGGCAAATAGGCAGGCACCTCAGGGGGAGAGAGGGTAACTCAGCCGGATGCAGAAACAAGCCCACTGGTTCTGGAGGGGGCAACATGCCCTGTATTGGTCCTGGGGAGCGGAAGACCACAGTCTCTGCTCTGGAGTGGGTGACTTGCCCACTGGTTCTGGAGGGGGCAACATGCCCTGTGCTTGGTCCTGGGGAGTGGAAGGCCACAGTCTTCGGAGTGGGTGACTTGCCCACTGGTTCTGGAGGGGGCAACATGTCCATTGCTGTGTCCTGGGGAGTGCAAGACTAGAGTATCTGGAGTGGGTGACTTGCCCACTGGTTCTGAGTGGGCAACATGCCAATTGCTTTGTCCTGGGGAGTGGATGGCCACAGTCTCTGGAGTGGGTGACTTGCCCACTTGTTCTGGAGGGGGCAACAGGCCCATTGGTCTATCCTGGGGAGTGGAAGGCCACAGTCTCTGGAGTGGGTGACTTGCCCACTGGTTCTGGAGAGGGCAACATGCCCTGTGCTTGGTCCTGGGGAGTGGAAGGCCACAGTCTCTGGAGTGGGTGACTTGCCCACTGGTTCTGGAGGGGGCAACATGCCCATTGCTCTGTCCTGGGGAGTGCAAGACCACAGTCTCTGGAGTGGGTGACTTGCCCACTGGTTCTGGGTGGGCAACATGCCCATTGCTCTGTCCTGGGGAGTGGATGGCCACAGTCTCTGGATGGGTGACTTGCCCACTGGTTCTGAAGGAAGCAACAAGCCCATTGCTCGGTCCCGGGGAGTGCAAGGCCACAGTCTCTGGAGTGGGTGACTTGCCCACTGGTTCTGGATGGGGCAACATGCCCTGTGCTTGGTCCTGGGGAGTGGAAGGCCACCGTCTCTGGAGTGGGTGACTTGCCCACTGGTTCTGGAGGGGGGAACATGTCCTGTGCTTGGTCCTGGGGAGTGGAAGGCCACAGTCTCTGGAGTGGGTGACCTGCCCACTGGTTCTGGAGGGGGGCAACATGCCCATTGCTCTGTCCTGGGGAGTGGCAGGCCACAGTCTCTGGAGTGGGTGACTTGCCCACTGGTTCTGGAGGGGGCAACATGCCCTATGCTTGGTCCTGGGGAGTGCAAGGCCACAGTCTCTGTAGTGCGTGACTTGCCCACTGGTTCTGGAGGGGGCAACATGCCCATTGCTCTGTCCTGGGGAGTGGAAGGCCACAGTCTCTGGAGTGGGAGACTTGCCCACTGGTTCTGGAGGGGGCAGTGGAAGGCCACAGTCTCTGGAGTGGGTGACTTTCCCACTGGTTCTGGAGGGGGCAGGCCGCACAGCAGCCCTTGGAGGCTGGACTATATGGCGTCCACCGGCAGTGACGGCTGGACTGTGGTGATGGTTGTGGGAGGCTCCTGCTTAGCCCCTGCACCCTCCGATGGCTGCACTGTGGTGGTGGTTGTGGGAGGCTCCTGCTCAGCCCCTGCACTCTCTGATGGCTGCACAACCACGGCTGGCAGTGGGGGTTCTGTGACAGCTGGTGGTGGTGGCAGTGTATAGCTGTCAGTTTCCGCTGGCGTAGATTGCCTCCTCTCCACCTGCTCATGGGTTGTGGGTCCCCTACCCTTCCTGGCACTGGTGGATGGGCTCTTCCCCCCTCTGCCTGCTGGTGCAGGCTCCTCCCCTTCTCTGCAGCTGGTGCAGGCTCCTTCCCTTTTTTTGCAGCTGGTGCACGCTCCTTCCTCTTTTTTGCAGGTGGTTCAGGCTCTTACCCCTTCTTTATAGCTGGTGCAGGCTCCTTCCCCTTCAGTATTGTTGGGCTGGAATACTTTCCACCACAAGTAGGTGCTTCTACCACTGGGCCCGTGGAATGCTTAGCTGAGGTGCTTGGCTGGGTCCTTGCTACCCTGCCCATACGTGCAGGACTGGGGGGGTGGAGGGATAGGGAAGAGGTCAATCTGGGAAAGGAAAAGGTTTTTATGGGAGTGGAGGATTAGGGAGTGTTTGTTGGAGGTGTTTGTCTGCTGAATTTGGGTGCAGGTGCATTGGCTGTGTGCTGTTGTGAGGTGGATGGCTGTTGGGTGTCTGAGTGTTTGCCTTTGTGTACTTTAGGAGGGGGGACAGACATGGTGGGAGAGGACACAGGGGACGTGTGCATGGATGTTGTGGAGGTGTCTGCTAATGAGGTGTGTGTTCTGATGGGTGTGGTGATGATGCTGGTGGTGGATATTGATGTAGTGCATGCAGGTGTGAGTGTGGATGTAACTGGGTGGGAGGCGAAGGTGGAGGAGGAGGAGGAGGAGGGGGAGACAGTAGAAACAGTGGATATTGTTTTGTCTGCAAATGAATGTTGTTTGTGTGAGTGCCTGTTGGATAAAGTGTGGTGCTTGTGTTTGCCTGTGACACTCTTGTGTGTTGTCTTGTGTGCATACTCATCTGCCTGTGTGCTTGGGATGGTGTGGGTTTGAGGAGAATGGGACTAGGAAGTGGAAGTTGGAGGACGGACGGTTGAAACAGGGACAATGGCTGCTATCAGAGAGGAGGCCAGAGCCTGAATCGATCTCCGTTGGGCCGCCAACCCACCGTTAACGCCCTCCAGGAATGCATTAGATTGCTGCATCTGGGCTGCCAGCCCCTGGATGGCATTCACAATGGTTGTTTGCCCTACAGAGGTGGATCTCAAGAGGTCAACAGCCTCCTCACTCAGGGCAGCAGGGCTCACTGGGGCAGGGCCTGAGCTCCTGGGGCGAAGGAGAGGCCCACCCTCCTGGGTGAGCGGGCACAGGTAACTCGCTGAGGGGCTACTGGGAGGGCAGTGCTGGTACGGGGAGTGGCAGATGTACCTGCAGCTGGGGTGGTCACAGAGGTGTCTGCCACCACCAAGGAGCTTCCATCGGAGGAGGTATCAGAGTGTATTGTCCCCTCCAGTCTGCGCTGTGGTGCTCCCGTCACCGTCCGTCCCACTGGTGCCCTCAGCGTCAGTGGACTCTGCCTCTAGGGTCCTGTGGGATGCAGCTCCCTCTGTCGCTGGTGCCTCTGCTCCTCCACCAGATGATGCTAATGCACACAAGGACAGGAGGACAAAACAAGAAAGGGGGGGGAGAGACAAAGGATACACTGAGTCAATGACTGCACCAACACCACCGTTGGCGTTCACAGCACCCTCACACGCAGGGAGCAGGCCTACGCACTATGCATGGCCCTATCAGTGAAATAGCTACTCAACAAGGAATGAGGCGGAGCACACACTGCCAATGCAGCACACCTGGGACCCACACAGCCCTGACCAGTAGTGAATACTAACAAGCTAGGTAAGCAGTATTTCATAATCTAATCCTTAGCCACCAGAGGACCTAAATTGCTATGTCTGGCCTTGCCTAGGGGGCACCCACTGACACACAACCACCACCCGGATACCACCCCTCCAGCAGTGAGTTTCAATGATAGCCACTGTACTCACCCCCTTGTGGCTGCTGTGATTCCCTCATGCGCCCATCCAGCTTAGGGTAAGCCATTGCGAGTATGCGGGCCATCAGGGGGGTCAGGGTCCGAAGGGTACCCCTTCCTTGATGGGAGGCCATCCCCAGCTGGGCCTCCGCGGTCTTCCGTGCTCAGCGTCTCAGGTCCTCCCACTGTTTCCGACAGTAGGTGCTCCGCCTGCCATAGACCCCCAGGGTCCGCCCGTCCTTGGTGATGGCACGCCATATTCCCTTCTTTTGATGGCCACTGATCTGCAGAGGCAATACAGACAGGAGAACACCATTAGACAAACAGTGCAGCCAGTAACACAAATGGCCCACTATATCCGTTTCCATCACCATTGCCGCACACAACGTGTACACCACAAATCCACCCACCCCCTTACACGCGGTCTTCACACACACAACTCCATGCATTCATGCCACATGCATCGTGCCCACTGTGCACTCACCTGGAAGCCCATACAGCAGTACGTACTGGAGTAGGACCCCATCCACCAGTCGCTCCAACTCCTCAGAAGTGAAGGCTGGGGCCCTTTCCCTGGTCACACGGGCCACTGTAGGTTCCAGACACAGGTCACAGCAGCACATGCAGTGTAGGTCCTCTCCTATGGAAGATCAGGAAACAAGTGAGAAATCAGATAGAAAATGGCGGTCACGTCCGCCGGTGCATACCGTCACTGCCAGCGTAGATCACCATTGGCCACTGTACCCCAGAGGGCCCAATTTTAACCAATGAGGAATTGCATGGTGGTTCACGATCACCTACCACCATGGCGCACAACCTCAGTGGCATTACCTCACTTCCACCTGTCCCTCCACACAGGACAGGCGGACGCCATTTCAGGGGGGTGAACAGGCCTCTGGATTAATGCTGCATCACAGGATAAATAGGCACATACTTCACAAATAACACTGTCCCATAACATGGACTGCTATCGTGGCTCCATTGTTCACGTTGTGACAGCCTCCTCACTCTTTTATCCCTTAGATACCTACCGCTGCGGATGAATAGGAGGTGGAGACATACCCCAGTGTACAGACCCCTGGTGGACTTGGCTACACTGGAGGACAGGCACATAATACTCACCTATAGACTGGACAGGGCCACAATCACAGAGCTGTGTGCCCAATTAGAGCCTGACCTGATATCTGCAATCCGTCACCCCACTGGGATCCCCCCTCTTGTGCAAGTGCTATCAGTTCTCCATTTCCTGGCAACTGGTTATTTCAAAGTGACAGTAGGCTTGGCTGCAGGAATCTCACAGCCAATGTTCTCAAATGTGCTAACAAGAGTGTTGTCTGCCCTGATAAAACACATGTGCAGCTACATTGTATTCCCTCAGGTTGAGGATTTGGCCACTGTAAAGGCTGGATTCTAATCAATGGGACATATCCCCAATATAATTGGTGTAATTGACAGAACAGATATTGCGTTTGTCCCCTCCCCTGCCAGAATGAACAGGTGTTCAGGAATCGTAAGAGTTTCCACTCCATGAATGTGCAGATGGTGTGCCTGGCGGACTAGTACATCTCCCACGTCAGTGCTAAGTATCCAGGGTCAGTGCATGATGCCTTTGTCCTGAGGAATAGCAGCATCCCAAATGTGATGTCCCAACTACAGAGGTACGTGGTGTGGCTAATAGGTGAGCCCTGGTTCCCACCCAGTATATGTTGGTGTATGCCTAAGGTGTTGGCCATGTAGGATAGTGTGTGGCTAAATGTTGTCCCTCAATATTTGCAGGTGACTTTGGTTACACAAATCTATCATGGCTGCTGACCCCTGTGAGGAATGCCAGGACAAGGGCAGAAGAACGTTATAATGAGGCACATGGGGGAACCAGAAGGATCAGTGAAAGGACCTTTGGCCTCCTGAAGGCCAGGTTCCAGTGCCTCCATCTAACAGGTGAATCCCTGTGCTACTCACCCAAGAAGGTCTGCTAGATAGTAGTGGCATGCTGCATGTTGCACAACCTGGCCCTCAGATGCCATGTACCTTTTCTGCAGGAGGAGGAGACTGGAGATGCCCCTGTGGCAGCAGTGGACTGTGAGGACAGTAAGGATGAGGAGGCAGAGGATGAGGATGTGGACAACAGAACATTGGTGATATGTCAGTACTTCCAGTGACACACAGGTGGGACAGTGCAACTTTACATTTCTATGACTTTGGTTGTATTCTATGTGGCATTAGCATGCTGGCATTTCCCACTTCTTTGCTCACTTACTGTTACCTCTGGATATTCATTTTGCAGATGTTGGTGATTTGACAAATTCTCCTGGTGTGATCACAAAAGCCAGCTACAGGTTTAATTCTATGCTCATTCTATGTACCGTTCATTTGCATTAGTTGTAGCTGTTTCAATGAATACATGTTTGAAATACATGAACTACTCGATGTCGATTTTTATCCAAAGTGTTTATTGTAGTGCTAATATATAGAGGGGAAAGTGCAATGGGATGGGGTGATGATGGAGGAAAGTCCAGGGTATTGTTTCAGTCTGTTTGTAGTACAGGTGCATTGTCCATGGGGACATAGGAAGGGGAACAATGGCAGTTCAAGGTGGACAATGTGACTGAGTGGGGCACAAGGGATACAGTCAGGAGAGTCTCATTTCCTGGTGGTGGTCTTGGCAAGTGTCTCTGGCTTCTGTCTGGTTTGCAGGGAATGTTTGTGGGGTGCTTCACCTTCTGCAGGGGGGAGGGGTGCTGGTGGCCTGTTGGTACTGGGGGTGGGGGGGGACGTCCTGGCCACTAGTGGTAGCGGAAGTGGAGGGCTGTTCAGATGACTGGCTAGTGGCAGGGGCATGCTGGTGTGACACTGCCTCCCTCATAATGTTGGCCATGTCTGCCAGCACCCCTGGTATGGATATCATAGTGTTGTTGAAAGCCTGCAAGTCCTCCCTGATCCCCTGATACTGTCCCTCCTGCAGCCGCCTGTTCTCCTGCACATTGTCTAGGATCTAGCCCATCGTGTCCTGGGAATGTTGGTAGGCACCCTGGCGCACAGCAGTCCTCCCAGTGTCCCTGTTGGCCTGTGCCTCTGTCCCCTGAACGGTGTGCCCACCGCCACTGACCCTAGGTCCCTGATTGTCTTGTGTGCGAGTTGTGGCCTGGGGTCCCTGTGCTGGTGGGCAGACAGCTGACTGATGTGTCCTGGGAACAGAGATTTGGGTACACTGGGAGGGTGCTGTGGTGTTGGTTCCTGATGGGGGAGGCTCTGTGGTGGTCTGTGACTGGGCTTGGGTGACCAGCTGTCCATGGTTCCCTGATGGGCCAGGTAGATCGTCCAGATCCTGAAGACCAGAGTACTGTTATCACTGTGGGCCTTTTCTGTTGGGGGACTGGATAGTGATGGCACCTCCTCTCCAGTGGCATTGGCTGGGGTACCTGTGGGGATGTAAATGATGTAGTATGACATCTGTACATCCCTGGTTTCCCCTCTATGTTTGTTGTTCCCCTGCCGGTTTTTGCTTGTGTATGTTGGTGTATGGTGGGATTGTTAGCTTCCCTATGCTGTGCATGCTTTAGTGATGAGTGACCAGGCAGGGCTGTGAGGGGTGTCCATGCATTGGTACAGCAACTGGGATTAGTGTGATGTGATGGTGGGATGGAGTGGAGTGATGGGAGTGAGGGTGTGTGATGGCATGCATGTATGGGGGGTGATAATTGTTGAATGTTGACTTACCAGAGTCCAGTCCTCCTCCAGCTCCGGCCAGGCCCTCAGGATGCAGTTTTGCCAAGACTTGCTCCTCCCATGCTATGAGTTGTGGGGGAGGAGGTTGGGGGTCCACCACCAGTCCTCGGTATAGCGAGCTGGTGTCTTGCTGCTATGGAACGTATCCTTCCCCCGTAGGTCGTTCCACCACTTCCTGATGTCGTTCCTTGTTCTGGGGTGCCGTCCCACTGTGTTGGCCCTGTCCACGATTCTCTGCCATAGTTCCATCTTCCTTGCTATTGATATCTGCTGCACCTGTGCTCCAAATAGATGTGGCTCTACCCTGACAATTTCCTCCACCAGGACTCTTAACAACTCATCAGTGAAACAGGGGTGCCTTTGTGGTGCCATGGGTGTTATGTGATGTGTGTTGGTGAGGGAGTGTTGGGTAATATGTTGGGGTGTGTGATGTTGAGTGTGTGAGGGATGTATGGGTGTGAGTGGTGTGTGTGTCTAGATGCCGCAGTGGTCTTGGTGTCAGTCTCGTGCCAATGATGTGTATTCGTAAGGGGTTGTGGGTACTGTGTGTTTTATAGTGGTGTGGGTGTGGCGTGTGTATGGGTTTCAGGTGTGTGTTGTTTGAATTGGCCAATGTGGTGGTGTTTTGTCTGTGGGTGTCCATTGTGAGCACGGCCATATGTACCGCCAATGGTTTACAGCTGTTGAATGTCTGCCGTGGTGATACGTGGGTCATAATGTTATGGGCGTTGTTCTGTTGGCGTGACGGTGTAGGTTTTGGGACCACCACTTTATCACTGACCTTTGGTCTGGCGGATTTGTGTATGTGGCTGTATTCTGTTGGATTTGTGTGTGTGTGTCATAATATGGTGAACGGATATCCGCCACTGCGGCAGTAAACGGGATTTACTGCCAGTGTCATAATGAGGGCCTATATTTACATTGTTCATATCGTATAGATCACCCTCTACATTGTAAGGTAAGTATTTGCGCACTACTCTTAACCACTCCCATACTTATATTGGTAGGTAAGTTAAACCGAGTAAATATATACTTCTCATACAATGTAGTCTTAAGTCACTATATTGGGTGCAATATTATTGCCATGTGATGATATATCATGCGAACTAGTGCCCCCCCCACCTGATTTAAGTGGCAATGTCTCTTAGCTCTTGGCAGATCAACATCTGGATTGCCTAAACCTACTTCTCCAGTTTTGTAAAAAAAAAATACGAATTTTCTGCTAAGAACCCTCAAATCAATTCTTCTAGCCCAGTGCAGCTCCATGAAAATCGTGTACCACAGAAATTTCACTTCAGAAGTTCCCCATCTCATAATCCTCAAGGTGATTGAGAAGAAAATATTTGTGGGTGGTTATTCAAGAATGTTCCCAGGAGTTTTGGTAGCCATGGGAATGGCTGTGAATAGGGCATATTTCATATGGGGTCTGGGGCATGCAGAAACCTGTTAAACCAGGCAGAGAAGAGTTTCAGTATCACAGTCAAGCTTTCATTATATTCGGATATACTGACAGACAACTGTAAGGATTAGGTGGGGAGGAGATATGGCCTATAAGCCAGAGCTGCTGAATTTCGAACTGGGGAACCAGGTTTAAGTCTCTGCCTCTCCACACATTCTGTGATTCAGGGCAAATCACTTTATTGCCCCTGTGCCTAAAAAGAAATAATGTTATGTAATTGGATGCTCTTGTAAAGGGCTGTAATGCTCTTGGGCCAACCTTGCGCAGCATAAAGCTGGAAAAAAATCAGGGTGCGGTTAATAGGTCAACATCCATGAACACGTCCTCAACTTCATAGTATGAATACTGTACATCAATATTGCCAATAGTAATATAGCTGCACTTGATGATAGAAGATGTCTTCTGGAAGGTTGTGTATCACAGTTCTAATCCTCTCACATTTTTCCACAGCATTTGCCATCATCTGCTATTCCATCTTGCTTGAGTGTATACCGTAAACCTGAAGGGTCTAATTATAAGTTCTTGACTGATTAAAATTATTTTTCACCGTTGGATGCTGCTGTCCCACATAGTTCAGCTCGCAGCTCCACCTTAATTATCATGTATGTGTCCCCACTAACCAGACATACAAGATCTTTGTGGTTTATATATATTAAGCTTTAGTGGATGATGTGCACAACCGTGAAGGCAGTTTTGTAACTCAGTGTCCTCTACTTCCACCGGGATGACCAACAATACCATTATCTTTAACTCCTGAGGTCCTTGTATTATAGGTCAACCTTTGGTCAGGTCAGAAACTTTGAGGTCCAGAATCTTTAGGCACTGGAGCAGCACAAATTAGACTCCATCCTTTACATGTCACCATTGCACAGATATACATTTATATTTGACATTATATTCACTGTTTCTTATTATTAATATGTGTGTGCATATATGTATAAACATATCTTAATCCTTGAGAATTAAAAGGTTTATGAATGCGCGTACTAGTGTTCATTTAAATTGCCTTCATGCATTCATTAGTCATGTTTTACATTTACATTGTAAGTTGCATATGTTAAGATAGCATGCATTTTCCTGTTTGCGTTTGCATTTAGAAGTTGAAAGGGTGTATGTATACTCAGGTATTCAAAATGTATATTCAATATTTATTTAAAGTTATTCTGACCAAAGGCTCCCTTTGCCCTTGGGAGGTACAGACCTTTCTGCTTCCTTCTATTCTTGCAAGGGTGAAGCTTTATGCTAAAAACGTTTTCCTATTCTGGAAGTCTTTACTATGCTGACAACTTATCACATTTCTAAATTTTCTTAAGCTTCTATTCCAACCATTTTCACTCCTTATATAAGAAACCCAACTAAATGTTTTTTTAAATCATTTCATGTTTAAGAGAGAGAACATAAGTTTCTTTATGGAACATCTATTCCTAATTCTCAGTTTCTGTATTTCTGTGGTTGTAATTGCGCTGCACCTTAATCTATTGAGACTGAACTGATGATCTTGTCAGCTGTAGTCCTGTAGCTTTTTAATATTTTCATGACATGCATAAGTAGTTGATTTATTCCCAATCAGTAATATCCCAATCAAGGTAAAAAGGTCCACCAAATGAGTCTGTAAAACCAATCTTCTCACATAACTCTAGTTCTGGTAACTGTAGGCAAACTAATAAACCTTTTTGAGGAATCCATTATGTTGATGTCTCGAGCAAATAAAGGGGTGTGTACCTGCATCTGTATGGGGTAGAATTTTTTGAAATATCACTCTCCTACCTCTGTTAACATCTCCTAAGCACATAGCATTTTCAAGAAGGTCCTTAACAAGTTGTCGCCAAAATGCTGAAGCTAGAGGGCAGGGTCTTCATACAAGAGTCTGAAGACATTCAAATAGAATATACATTTTTTTCTGTCATGTTAGACTCTTGGGTTAGCTCAACATTGGGTTGAAACTCTCTGGGCTCCATCCTCCCGCCAACTTTCCTCGTCTCATAGCTTTCACTACACACCAACATTTTATTATATCATTCCCGCACAGCATTCCAAACAGCACCTAAGCCATACAGGGAATGGGGGCACACCGGATGCTACAATAGAGTAGGCAGTGTTCAAAAGGTCTGCAAGGCAAAGCCATTTTAAGGCATGGGCAAAATGGCCAATGTCCACAGTCCTCCCTGGTAAAGTGAAACTGATGTGCACAAATAATATTCTTATTTGAGAGCTGTACAAGGCCAGCATACACACCTATGACTTTCAGCCATTGCTGGCAATTCAATTAAAAAGATATACTTTTCCATCTCTTTGTCTTTCCTTACCTCGCTTACTCTTCCTACCTCAGCCCCTCTCTTACTTCTCCATTTACCTATTCTAAAAACTGTATGTACCTATTGCCTCACTCTATCTTAACTTTATCTCAGCTCTCTCTACCTCACCTATGTCTAGCTTGCTGCTCTCTCAATACTCCTCTGTATACAACTCTCTCTACCTCTATTTCGCGACCTCACCTCTATACCTATGTTTCTATCTCTGTATCACCACCTCCTACCCCCTCTCCATATCCTTCAGTACCTCAACCCTCTCTCCCCCCTTCCTCTACCTGACCTGTGTTTACCTCACAATTCCTTCACTGCTAAACCTTTCCACCTTCCCTCTCCCTATTTCTACCTCTATTCTCTCTACCTTATCCTCTCACTTCTTTTCATATTTCTTGCTACCTTTCTTTCTCTACCATTGTTCCTTACCTATCTTTACCTTCTCTTTCACTTTCTCTGTCTTCACGCTGCACCTCATTTGTTTCAATTCAATCTCTCTAGCTCACCTTTCTTTACAGATATTTTCTTTCTCTGCTAATCTATTCTCTATCTCACCTTTTCTCTTGCTTTGGAACTCTGTATCAGACTCAACTTGCTTGCTCTTTCCCACTTCTCTCTATATCTCTAATTCACATCTTTTCTCTCAGACCTCTTCTTTGTACCTTTCAGCACTACGGTGCTACTTCACTACTCTATTCTCTTTTCCTAACCTGTCTTTCTATGCTTCGTTTCATATTGCTTCTCACTCTACCTTGTGTTTTTCTATACTTCTCTCACTACTTCACCTTTCTACCTGTCAACCTCACCTCTTTCTGCTTTTCCCACTCTCAACCCACCTCTCCTTTTCACTTACCACTCCTTCTACCCACCCCTTAGTGTACTGAACTGCAGTATATATACTAACTTTCCCCAATCTCTGGCTGTCTTTAACCCTCTCCTTACTCTAAAACAGGTGTCTCCAACCTATTGTGTAATAAGAGCCACTTATGTTCAATGAAAACCATACCAAGCTACTAATAGTTTTAGTTTGGCCATAGTGAAAAGACAAGATTATATCAGTGCACTCTCCATGCATTATTACCCACATAGATAATCTCAGTACATTTAGAAGAGTTGCCATCAGAAATATGAAAAATGATTTATCAAATTGGACTGCTTCTACATGGTTAGTACATGACAATGATAGCTGCAATGCTCCCGGCACCAAGGTAATATCATTAGTAATACGTCTCCCCAATACCCATGATTTATCACTCAAATGTCAGCTTTAAATATATAAAATATATTTTGGAAGTCCCACTTTTTTTCTCCAAACATCAGGTGATGAGTTCTGAAGATACATGCAATTTCATCCCAAATTCACACTTTTGTATTTTGGAAGCTTCAATTTCAGTAAGTTGAGCTGTGCACAGGAAAGCTCGTTATAGGTAGCTGGAGAACTACCAGTAGCTCACGTAGATACGCCTGAACTAGACTTTGTGCAAACACCTGGATCGTGTTCACAAAGGATGACCATGCAGTGTGGCAGTGCTTGTCTTTTTGATCTGTGTGGGGCATCTGTTCTAATTTGCAACATGTGGGCTCCTGTTTCTCACATAAAGCCATCTTGCTGGGAGATCAACTGTTTGCCGTGGGATTTCCTTTTAACAGGTGCAGCACTCTGTCTAGCTACTGGGCCATCTGACTGTATGAGCAGCACAGCTACTGTGAGTAGTACAAGGGCCTTGCAGTGCCACAGATTTTCCTCAAAGTGACCTCTCCACAAGAATAGCCCTTTTCGTTTGTCTTCTATACATCCCTGAAACAAAATCTTGATTTCCCTGCATACTAAGACCTGTCAAGCAGAAGTAGCTGCAGTTTGCAGAATTTTCCTGAGCCTCCAGAGGGACATAATCCTCAGTTAGCATCATGTGAAAAGAGGCTGTAAAAAGGAAGGCTTCAAAGCTTAGAATAACCATCTTCAACCTTATGCAGAGCTTAATTTGGGCTAGTTTTTGCAGATGTGGAAACCGTCACTCATTTTTGAGATGGGGAGTATTTGTATCTAAAACATTTTATTGTGTTTTCAAAGAGACATGAGAAGTAGCAAGTGGCAGACACAGAAATAAATGTTTACAGTGCTTTAAAATTAAGCTGTAGCCATTGGCCGGAGACTAAGCAGACTTATTAGGTTGCAGTCTACCAGACAGCACAGATGCCTGGTTTGCTAAAGACATCTTGGGGACTTCCAGAAAATTGACCTGGAATACATTCCACCTGTTGATTTACCACTGGCTTTGTGGTTTGTAGCTCACATTTTCTGGTTTTCTATTTGTTGGCCTTATTTGCTTTATGCTGTCCAGGTTCTGTTTGTCCCTCCTGTTGCCACATTAAACTGTGTTTACTGTATTATTCCACAAACTCCCTTTCTGTAAATAGGTCTTTAACTCTTGTTCTTAACTTGTCACATTTGCTGTGCGTTCAAAGACCAAGGTCCAATGTCAGGCTCTGTCTTCCAAGGGCACTTGTTTACTTTTCTTTCTCTGACTTTAAAGTGAGAGGATTTATGTGGCAATCTTGCTGGCTAATGAGGGGAAGGGTTTCTTTCCACCACACATCATTTAAATTAACCTTGTAAGTATTTCTGAATATATCAGAATAAAGAAGACAAATGAAGCACATTTTTTGTTATTTATGAAGTATGTTGGAAACAAATACTTTAATGTGTTCAAAACAAATCATTACACTAGGTGATGCAATTTCCACACATTTTTGTTTGTGCACGGTATAGTTTTATTAGTAAAACTGTATATCTGTGCAAATGTAATGGTCATTTCAATTGAAAATGTGTTGTCTGTAATGTCAGTGTGCTACTACGCCATGAATACTCCGCTCTATTCCACTCCACTCTATTTGCACAACTCCCACTCCACTGTACTCTGCTCTGCACCACTCCACGTTATGCCTCTCACTCTGAACCACTCTACTCTATGCCAATGCACTCTTTGCCACTCTACTCTACACCCCTGCACTCTTTACCCCAGGGTAGGTCGCTCCCCGGCCCCCGCAGCGCCACCAGCTCCTGTGTGCCTTCTGCCTGTTTGCCCGTTGACTGTTTTCTGATTGCCTGATTGTTCCCCGAGTGTCTGCTGCCCTGTGTGATCGCGCTCCCCTCTTCTTTCTGTACCCCTAGAGTCTGCTGCCCTGTGTGATCGCGCTCCCCTCTTCTTTCTGTACCCCGAGTGTCTGCTGCCCTGTGTGATCGCGCTCCCCTCTTCTTTCTATACCCCGAGTGACTGTGTCCGCCGTGTCTTCCTGCCCCCACTCGCCGTTTTTTCCCCCTCAACTGTTTTTCCCACTCGCTTTTTGGCCGCCTCGTCCTTTTTCAGGCCTTTTTCTCGACGTTTTTTCCCACCTTCTGCTCCTCGCCTCTCCCGCTTTTTCCCACCTTTCGCCGCTCCACCTACCCTCCCGCCTCCCAGCTGACCCCTCCTCCCAGGCTACCCCCTTAAATGGCGGCCGCTGCGAGGCTTCGTTTCGGGGTGGCGCGCCTAAGGCAAGCCCGTCTGCGCCCGTCCGCGCCTGGACCGCGCCCAGCGCCCAAACCCCCGGCCCCCGCAACCCCCGCCAAACCTACGACTCCACCACCCTCGCCAGCCTCAACCCCGGCCGCACGCGGGCTGCTACCGCGCCACCCCGAACCCACGGCCCTTTTACCTGCAGCAACTGCCGCTTCAATTGTCTACGGACTCACACCGCTCCCGTCAAAATCGACTCCCCCGGAAGCAATCTCCACTGCATCCTGGTCAACACCCGATCCGTCCACAGGCACGCCATCGAACTGTGGAACCTCATCAACTCAACGAACCCGGACATCGCCTTCCTCACCGAGACCTGGATGAACCCCTCCTCGGCACCCGACATTGCCATAGCCATCCCCGACGGCTACAAAATCATCCGGAAAGACCGCACCAACCGCACCGGAGGAGGCATCGCCATCGCACACAAAAGCTTCATCCGTATCTCGACATACACCGACAACTCACTCCCCGACGCCGAACACCTCCACTTCGCGATCCACAGCGACCCCAAGACCACCCTCAGAGGCACCCTCATGTACAGACCACCGGGACCACGGACCAAGTTCAGCGAAGACATCGCAGACTTTGTCAACCCTCACGCACTATCATCCACCGACTACATCCTCCTAGGGGACCTCAACTTTCACCTGGAGAACCACACCGACAACAACACCACGGCCTTACTGGACAACCTCGCCAACCTGGGACTGAAACAGCTAGTCAACACCCCCACCCACCACGCCGGACATACGCTCGACCCCATCTTCTCCTCCAGCAAACACATCTCCTTCAGCCACACCACCGGACTCACCTGGTCGGACCACAGCTGTGTCCACTTCAACTTCAAGAAGACCACCGTGCACCACCACACCCAGCAACCACCAAGAAGACAATGGAATCGAACCACCACGGAACAACTCACATCGACCCTCGCTCAGAAACAACCCACCAGCACCACAGACCCCAACGAAGCCGCCAACAACCTTACGAGTTGGATCTCCGACTGCGCCACCCACCTGGCCCCCCTGAAGACCCAAGCTAACACCAACAACCACAAAAAAAACTCCTGGTTCACCCCCGAAATTCAAGGACTCCAAGAAAAAATGCTGCACCCGCGAGAAGACATGGCGCCTCAACCAGAACGAAGAGAACATGTCAGCCCTTAAGGACGCCACCCGCCAACACCACCAACGCCTCCGCGCCGCACGAAAAACAGCCTACCAGAACAGACTCGACAACAGCGCCCACAACAGCAAAGAACTATTTGGAATCGTCAAAGAGCTCTCCAACCCCGACGCAGAAAACAACTCCATCCCTCCCTCACAAGACCTCTGCGACTCCCTCGCAGCCTTCTTCCACCACAAGATCACCGACATCTACAACAGCTTCACCACAAACAACACGAACCCTCCACCGGAACCCACCACCAACGACACCACCATCCTCACCTGGACCCCAACCACCACCGAGGAAACCACCCGCGTCATGAACTCGATCCACTCTGGATCTCCATCCGACCCCTGCCCACACCACATCTACAACAAAGCCGACAACATCATCGCCCCCCACCTCCGGGACGTCATCAACGCATCTCTCACCTCCGCCACCTTCCCAGAGAGCTGGAAACACGCAGAGCTCAACGCCCTCTTAAAGAAACCTACAGCAGACCCCACCGAACTCAAAAACTTCCGGCCAATCTCTCTCCTGCCGTTCCCCGCCAAAGTGATTGAGAAAATCGTCAACGCCCAACTCACCACCGCCCTGGAAGCCAACGACTCCCTCGACCCCACACAGTTCGGCTTCAGAGCTAACCACAGCACCGAAACCGCCCTCACCGCAGCCACGGATGACATCGGATCCTTGACCGACAAGGGAGAAACCGTGGCCCTCATACTCCTGGACCTCTCTGCGGCCTTCGACACTGTCTGCCACTGTACCCTAATACGCCGCCTCAGCAACGCCGGCATCAGAGGCAAGGCCCTGGAATGGATCATCTCCTTCCTCTCCGGAAGAACCCAGAGAGTCCGCCTCCCCCCCTTCAGATCTACAGCCACAGAGATCATCTGCGGCGTACCCCAAGGATCCTCCCTCAGCCCCACTCTCTTCAACGTCTACATGACCCCCCTAGCGAACATCGCACGCAAACACGGACTCGACCTCATATCCTATGCCGACGACACCCAGCTCATCTTATCCCTCACCAACAACCCCACCTCAGCAAGGACCAGACTACACGACGGTATGAAGGAAGTTGCGAACTGGATGACAGACAGCCGGCTGAAACTGAACACAGAGAAAATGGAGGTCCTCATCCTCGGCCCTACTCCCACCGCCTGGGACGACTCCTGGTGGCCTCCCGCCCTAGGCAGCACTCCCCAGCCCACCAACCACGCACGCAACCTCGGCTTCATCCTGGACTCATCCCTCTCCATGACCAGACAGGTCAACTCAGTGACCTCAGCATGCTTCAACACCCTCCGCAAGATCTTCCGCTGGATCCCCATCGACACCAGGAAGACCGTCACCCACGCCCTCGTCACCAGCCGCTTGGACTAAGGGAACACTCTGTACGCCGGCATCACCAACAAGCTGCAGAAGAAACTTCAACGGATCCAGAACGCGGCCGCACGACTCATCCTGGACATACCCTGCCACCACCACATCTCCGGACACCTGAAGAAACTCCACAGGCTCCCAGTCAACAAGAGGATCACCTTCAGACTCCTCACCCACGCACACAAAGCATTGCACAACCTCGGACCCAAACTCATCAACAACCGCGTCTCATTCCACACTCCTCCGCGCACGCTACGCTCGACCGGACAAGCCCTGGCAGCCGTCCCCCGCATCCGCAAAGCCACCGGCGGAGGAAGATCCTTCTCTTTCATGGCAGCAAAGACCTGGAACTCTCTGCCCAGCCACCTTCGCGCCATACCTGATCACCTCTCCTTCAGAAGGCAGCTCAAGACCTGGCTCTTTGAGCACTGCCCCCCCCCCCCCCCAGCGCTTTGAGACCCTTAATGGGTGAGTAGCGCGCTTTATAAATGTGATTGATTGATTGATTGATTTTACCACTGCACTAAAAACCACTCTGGTATAGGCCACACCAATCTACTCTGCACAATTCCAGTCTATGCCAATGTACTCTATGCCACTTTGCAACACTGCACTCTATGCCACTCTGCAACACTGCACCCTATGGCTATACACTCTGTGCCAATGCACTTTACTCTATGACACTCAACTCTATGCCTCTGCACTCTATGCCAATCTACTCTGTCACTTTAATCTACTCTGCGCCACTGCACTATACACCACTTTACCCTACGCCATTACACTCTGCCAGTCTACTTGAATGCACTCTACCCTGCACCACTCCATGCAACTCTGAAACAATCTGCTCTATGCCACTCCACTCTACACCATTATACTCTTAACCACTGCACTCTGCCAATTCTCTCCACACAACTGCACTGTATGCCACTGCACTCCACTCTCCATCGCTGTACTCTACACCACTCCTCTCTACACCACTCTACTCCACTGCACTCTGACATTCTACTCTGCAAGACTCTCCGCCACTCTACTCCACTCTATGCTACTGCACTGTACAGCACTATACTCTACTCTGAATCACTCCATGCTACTCTATTCTGCACCAATCTACGTCACTGCACTCTATGCCACTTGACTCTACTCTGCACCCTATGCCACTGGACTCTATGCCACTCAATTCTATGTGCCACTGCCCTCTACATCACACAACTCTACACCACTCAACTCTGCATCACTCGATGCCACTCCACTCTGCACCACTCTATGCCACTTCACTCTGCACAACAGCACTCTACTATGCACCACTCTAATATATGCCACTGCAGTCTATGACGCTGCATTGCATGCCACTGATTTCAATGCCACTGCACTCTAAGCAGTATACTCAGCAACACTCTACACCAGTACACTCTACACAAGTCCACTCTACTCTGTGCCACTCCGGTGCATGCTACTCTCAGCGACTCCACACTCTGCCACCGCACTCTACAACACTCCAAGTGACTCTCCTCTACGCATTTAACTTTTAGCCATGCTGCACAGCAGCCACCCTGGTGTACAACATGGCTAAAACACATTGGCAAAGCCAATAGCTTTTGCATATGTGAGACCTATTGGCTTTGCCAATACTTGTTTTTCATTATGAGGCTTGGAGAGAGGAGAAAACAGGAGAACAATGACATAGGAAAAAACAACGATACAAAAGTACCTAAAACAGTGAGATGCAAAAGTACCTAAAACAGTGAGATAAATATAGAAGTGAAAAGTACTGCAAGAAAGAGGCCGCATCTCTGCACCTTAATATCTTGGCACATGAGTTGGCCAGTTTCAAAGCCTGATGATGAAAAAAATAATCCATGGAACTAAAAACGAGCGCTGGTTTCCACCCTCTGCACTAATTAAGCACTCGGTCCAAGGCTTTAGAACAGTGGCTGTTAGGCTGCCTGGCTAGTACGTGGTCCTTCAACTAGTGAACGTGGGCCCATTACCATCCTCACTCCCTACGCTGTGCTTATGCTCCCTGACGGACCCCTGCCTTCCTTGTCTACTTGTTTTGCTGACTATTCCATCGAGGTCTCTCGTGCTGGCACTAGGTAAAGTCACCACAATGCTGTCTGAAATTGGGACCATATTTTTACTTTCATCATGTATTTGCAATCATAACTGTGCAAATATATTTAGAACTGCCTTTAATATATGTTCAATTAATATCAATGGTTGTTAGTAAAATGTGCCTAGAAATGCGGCATTTGCCACACATTTTCCTCAAAGTTGCTTTAAGGGAGAATACATAACTCATGGATAATTGTATTAATGTTTTATTGAGATGTCATCAATTTATTTGTATTGGCCTTTACTTTCAAAACACCATTTCACACACTTTAAAAAAAAATCCATATGTTTCTGACTCACTATACTTTAAAATTCACAACTTCCTACTAATTATCACAAATAGGATAGGGAGAGGATGTGGCGAAACCGCCTGAGGTGCCGACTTCAGAGCTGGGGGGAGGTATAGTTCTTAAGGTATAATATTATAACTAAAAAAAAAAAACGAGACTT
Organism: Pleurodeles waltl; assembly: GCF_031143425.1. Lineage (NCBI taxonomy): Eukaryota > Metazoa > Chordata > Amphibia > Caudata > Salamandridae > Pleurodeles > Pleurodeles waltl. The sequence continues at coordinate 93,342,642 of NC_090448.1, forward strand.
AAAATAAAACACTGAAAATGTTTTGCTCTTTAAAATCTCCATACCACACCGCTGTCCAACCCCGAGATCTCCTTTATGCTTCAGTTGTCACTTTGGGACAGGGCTCCCAAAACATTTTGCCCCTTGCTACTGTCATGATGGCAGATAAACACAGCCCTAAAAAAGTGGGAAGCCGGTTTGAAAAGATTTCCAAATTGAAATACTGGTCGAAATTGCTGTTCAGAAATATCAATGTAAAGTTGAGATTTTGGCAGTGTGTATTCCCAGTCTGTTTTCACATTATACCCGTCGAGATGCATGTATTTTCTGACTCCAAGATGTGCAGTGTCCCGCGTCACAGCATCTAATATGTATGCAAGAATGGCTGTTTGTTACTGACAAACCAAAGAAGACCAAACCTGAATCCATCAGTGAATTCCCCAGGGATGTTTGTAGTTTCAACCGGATTGGCTCTAGGGTACTTGTGAACTACAGCAGTATCAGCTGATCTAAGTTAAGGCACTGTTGTGCAATCCAGCAGGTCTGTAGCTCTGTTCCATACCAAATGACACTCACTGGAATTATGCGATTCTGTGCCCCACTGTGTTCTCTGCTTAATTAGGGACTTGCTGCATTTGCCACTTAATTAGTCATCTGCTGCATAATCTGCAGATGTTAACAAACATAACTTTGTTCCTAGCTCCAACAGATCAAAAGTTACTGAAAATGCAGTCAAGTTTTGCTGCAGTTGAAAGCCCTTCACCATGCTTGACTGATCACCTTTTAGTTGCTTATTTATGTGTCTGGGTATTAAACTGATACTTAGGAGGTGTAGCCTTTGTCGATACAGTCTTAACATGAGTAAAAAATATTGATTAGTATCACAAAATGTGCCAGGTTGCTGCATAATGTGTCTCTTCCTGCTGCATAAAAGTCAACCCTACCACATAATTTGCCCCCCCTCGCCGCATAGTTCCAGTGGCCTTGTCTATACCCGAATCAATGCATTGAGGTTTGAGAGGCAGCAGTGCCAACTCGCCATTCGTACCAGAGACGAACTAAACAGACTACTTCAGTCTTTATTTGAGATGCTGGCGGCTTTTTCACAGTCACACAGGGACTGTGCCCCTCTCCAGAATACTAGGATGAATCGGATACCCTGAAGTGAGATTCCTCGGCTGAAAGATTAATCTTTTTCTTTCAGTCAGAATTGAAAGAAACCTTGGTAGGAGAACACCTGAGCCAGGGCTGTTGTCACATGGGTAAATGAGGACAAATCGGAAGGTTTTGTCTGGCGATTCACTTAATCAGAATTCAGCTTGTGAGTGACTCTACCTATAACATTGGCTGCAGTAGCCTCCGCCAGTACATGTTGGGTCCAAAGGGTAATATGGGGATGTCTTTATCATGCCGCATTCCAATTATGTGTGAAATCTTCAGCAAGGTACTGCTTGCGGCTATTTCACAGCTGGGGGAAGCCTGTAGAATTCGGGATAGTTTTTCTTGAATAAATATATTTGCATCCACATACTGGAGCAGTCACTTCAAGGAGAGTTTCGGATTAGAAAACATTTGGCACCACAGAACCAACCACTGTCTTACATGATATCTTTTTTCAGAACAACTATTATTATCGTTAAAGTTCCTTAGTTAAATTCCAACTTATGCTAGTACTATCTGTAATGTGCCAACATGGCATTAATATACCTTCAAAGAAATAATATTGTTGGTTGTATTTTACCTGCGAGGAGAAACAAAACTGAGCAGCATCACCTTATGCAATGGCTTGGTGTAAAGATTAAGGGCTACTCCTTAATAATTAAATACACGATAAACGTTTACAAGGGATAACATGAATTGTGGCCCTGCACATTTTTCTCATGAAGATCTATTTAATCTTTGTGTCTAGTATGCTGCTGCTCAGGGCTTAATTTGAGGTGGTGCTTTCCGGTGCTCAGCACAGGCACCTAATTGTCAACACCGGCACTTAAGACATTCTGCCATATGGTGGTGCTATCTATCTAATTTAAGGATGAGGTCAACAGCAGTGGTATATTACGTCAGTGTACATAAAACATTACTAATACCTGCCACCCAACGCATTCATATAGCCTTGGGGCCTCCATTGGCTGAACTGTCACACTTTTGTATTGGTTCTGTCATGGCAGCATTGGCAGGAGCAATGGGTGGCAGGTGGTGCGGTGGCCTCCTGACCAGGGCCTTGGGGTTTACTTTTTTTTTAATTAACAATTTAAGCACTGCTGCTGCTTAACTACTTAAGTGCGCTTTAGAGTCCCTAAGGAGAACCTGTTGATGTACTTTTGCTAGCTGACTTTCTGGTCCCTTCGGGAGTACATTGGTGCACTGCATTTCATCAGCTGGACAATGGGTTAGCCTTTTGGGTACCCACTCCCTATGCCAGTGAAGAATAGAACTCTTGTTGTATAGTTCTAGGATCGGTCGATTTTTGTTGCATGACAGACCATTAAGCTGCAGGCGAAGGGCAGGTAGCTGTAGTGTGACTCAATAATGGACCAAGTGACTCCAGGGTCGACAGCCTGTATTCTGATAGATTTACCTCTGTCTGTTCATCTAAATATTGTAGATAAAGAAGAAATTCGAGCTGTACGTCATGGATGAAATTAAATGAGGCTGGAACATGTCTAGTGTTGCCCGTGTTCACATTCGGATGAAATGCAGCCGAGAAGTTTGTGCTGGCCTTTCTGTTCTGGGTGTGGGGCCAAAAGAGATTAGAATATGATTGGTCTACGAAATGGAAGAGGAGAGCTGAAAAACAATGGAACCGAATGCGAGCAGTGTGCTTGTCAGTGGTTCCCAATGATGCAAGAATTTCCATCTACCCTTTTGCTATTCAAGGCAGAGGTGGAATCACTGAGCCTTAGACTCTCAAGACGGCCAGAGTGCTCACCCCAGAAAGCGTCGAGAACATCTCAAAAGCTAGCTATTCCTCCCCTTATAATGTGCATTTGAAGCACCGTTTGCTTCAGTCCTCATTGTCAACACTGTGCCCCGCAGTATTTATGACTGCAGTGCTCATATGGGGGCCAACTCACCAAGTGTATTCTATGACTACTCCTGTCTTACTTTTGACTTAGTTTTGACCTACTCTTGCATTTCTAGGAGTAATACATACTCACAGGAAACGTTTTGTGAATTGATCCATGAGTGCGGTAAATAATGCATAAAACTTTTAATAACACCATTTGAATTAAATCTTGGATGGTGGCCAGCACTTTTGTGTCTTGCATGTATTTTGTAGCCGAGGTTCGATATATTACACAACATCTTCATCTGTCACAATACAGCTTGCACAACATCTGAAGAATACCAAACAAACCAGTTTTAGGTTTCCACCAATTTATTGTTTAGATTTTCTTTAACAGGTAAATGGTCTTACATCCTCCTGGCATACACATTCCACCCCACAATGGACTTTACTCTTGCAGTTTGTGTCAGATAGAGATCTGTAGATACTTAACTACACCTTTTTGTTAAATTCTTGAACCCACCCCATTAAGTTTCTGCCAACCCTACAGGAAGGTTTCCAGGGCTTGCTCTTTTTTGGTCACCAAATTATTGCTCTAGATCTGTGACTTGCGTAATTTTATTCTTCGCGGCTGCCTGATTAGTTTCCCAACAACCTTCTTCAGTTCCTCCCTCGCCATGTGGTTCCTGTGCTCTACCGGCCTGGTGTTGATGATAGGGGATGTGATATCATCTATTAACGCTCATAATATACCACAATTCCTTCATCATGCGGATTATAAATATAGCTACCTTATTTGGACTCGTGACTCATGATGTGGGCCCCAAACTGTCAATGTGTTTTCTATTGATTGGACCATACAGATTCTAGTTAGTATCACTACTACACACCTGGAGAAGGCATCCACCAGCTATCAAAAGTGATTGGTTGCCTCAGGCCATGGATGGTTGGGCTTAGGGTGATTAATATACAACAAGCAAATCATCTCATGAGCTTTGCAAACAAGTTCATACATTCGCAGACTCACAAAGTAATTGTTGAAGTTGGTCTGCTTATATTCTGACCTGAAGTCATTTAAGAGAGCACGAAACACCTTGGCAGAGCAGGCTAAGTACCATAACGCCTTTATGAGTGGTTTGGTGGAAACCTTTCTGGACATCAAAGAAGTCTCGGTGCATTTAGTGGCCTTGAGAAGTCCACTAAAGACTCACGTGCTTGCATTGGAAAGGCTGTGGGGTGAAATAAAGACATCAAGTGACAACATTTCATCAAACAACAAGGCAGAAACTGACTGGGACAATCAGCAGTCTTGCACGTGGCATACATGTCTATAATAAAGTGTAGCCTAAGCATAAATGCTCATATCAAGGTCAAATGAGGATATTGCCATGGCACTGCAGATGATTGCAGAGGCTCCAGAACCATTGTGTCCCCTCCCAATTAGGTCTCAGTGTAGGAATACCATAAGTCTGTCTCCACCTGACTCCTCATCAGCTGTAGAGTTGGGTAAAGACCGAATAGCTATATGCTCAATGCCTAAAATGAAAACAGTAAAAAAACAGTGCGAGGTGCTCAAACTACTAATCTGTGGGGAATGGCCAACCTCCAAAAGGCAAGTGGTGCTCTGCTACTCAGGATCATCTTGTGACTTGTGTATTTAAGGTGTGTCCTCAGTAAGACCTGCAAGGGCCATGTCTCCCTGGTCGGGAGTCCTCCTTGTAAATCATTTAGTTCATATGATTGCCTGCTGGCCCTTCAATGTTGACCTGGAGTAAAAGGTGGTTCAAATGAGTGCCCAGTGGGTTTGCCGCTCCAGCCTTTCCTGAGTGAGCCTCCAGAAGGCTACTCTCAAAGATTGTATTGTATTATATTGTAATAGTATCTACATAGCGCTTACTACCCCTGACGAGGTGTCAAAGCGCTTTTTGGCAAGTAGCAAACTACTCCAGAACCCAAGAGGAATTATTGGTGGATTAGTATAGGGAAATATGAGTTCAGTTTTAGTATTATTATAAGTTAATTTGAGCAGAGGTTATGTGAGTTTATTAGTTGGATTGACTAGAGTAATGGAGGGATAGAGGAGATAAGAATCCAGAAGTGTTAATTGGAAGTTTATAGTAATAGGATGAGGCTTGGGATGATTAAATGAGAGATAGAGGAGGGAAGAGTCTGTGGAAAGGGTTAGGGAGATCATAGTAGCAGGAGGGGCTTTGGTTGAGTCAAGGTGAGATAAATGAGGGAGAATTTATTAGGGTTGTTTGGGAGATCATGGTTGTAAAGTGAGGTTTGGGTGAGCTAGATATGGAAGAGGAGGGAAGAGCTTAGGTAGGATTATTTTGGATATGAGAGTAGTAGAATGGGTTTGGGATGAGTCAGAGTGGGGATGGAGGATAGATTGATGTAGAGACATGACATATGGTGAGGGGTAGACACCGTTAAACTTACAAGAGAGTAAACTTATATTATGTTTATTTTTATAATTTTATTTATATATATTTTTTTATCATTATTTTATTTTAATTTAATGTACTTATTCATTATTTTTCTAACTTTAATTTAATTATTATAATTTGGGTTTTATTTATAGATGTAATTTTTTTATTTATACACACATATATATATATAATTATATATATATAAGTATATATTCACATACATATTTAATCGTGAGTTTTAAACAGGTTTAAAGATGTTATGACTTCTATGTCTCACTCTGCTGTAAGACATTTTAAGAGACGTAGGTCCGAATTTAAGAAAAGTGGTACTGCAGCCAATGCAACGCCACTTTTCTTGCTCCCCTTACCGCCCCCCTACTGCCACCATGTGCGCCGTATTTAACATATGCCGCACCATAGCGCAGGGTAGGGGCAATAGCGTCAACATTTTTGCCGCTGTTGATGTGCTACGCATGATTAGCACCAAAATGTTGCCACTAATCCTGCAGAGTACCTAGGGGCCCATTGAAAACAATGGAATGCAACCTTTTAATGCCTGCTCTGTGCAGGTGTTAAACATAGCTGCTAAAAATGGCGCAGTGGAATCTGGGGGAACGCCCCCTTGCATATATTATGCCTGACACAGGCATAATGTGGCACAAGGGGCTACAAAGTGGCGCAATGCATGCATTGCGCCACATTGTAAATACAGCATGGTGAATTTGGCTGCGTGAGGCAACATTAACATTATAACTCTAATGTGGCGCAAGGAGGCGCTAGGCCCTCTTAAATCTGGGCAATATTTTACTGGCTAATTCTCACTCTCCCCTGACTGAGTCTAACAAGTGGTGCTGCAAATCTTGTTGCAGAAGCATGCAATTATATCAATTCACTCCACAGAGGTGCCTCATATTGTTAACAGAGTATGGACAGGGCTTTGCCCACAACGTACCACTGAGGGCTAGGATCAGCAAAGCTCCTCATACCTGATAAATTCCCATTCACTGGTTCTTAAAAAAGAAATTTGACCATGAAGCACCATTGGGTGTACTTGCAGGGTATACTTGGGAGGTTTCTGTGATGTTACTGGTGGCAGTATCAAAATACTGACAATGGGTGATTACCTCCAATTTACAACCTAATATGTTATTCAGCATTTAAAATGTTTCCTGCCATTATAAAAATACAGAAGGTGGTTGATGGGCTTTGGCTACAGAGGGCTCACAGTATGTGGGTCAGTGCCAGGAGTGTGGCTTCCCAATCCAGTAACTGCTGATTGAGCATGACCGAGAGGATCAGGCATGCAGCCTTCAAGCACACATACACAAAAGGAAACCAGCAGAGAGATGTGTGTTGGTTGGCAATCCCTTGTTAATGGAGGAGCAGTGTGTCAGCAGGTCCCTTGCCGTCAAAGGAAGTGGTATCTATCATATCGCTTGCATGCATCCAGAGAGGGCACAGCTAGGCAGAAAGAGCATCTCAGCCATGTGATGTGAGTGATCTTGAAGCATTGATCCTTCAGAGAGGGTAACCCGTCTCTCACTCCAAAGGGTGAGGTTGGCAGGATAGGAAACATTGACCTCACCCAGCAGAAACTGAGCCACAAGTGACAGCACTGATAGGAAAGTGCCCTTTGTTTCTGTAAAAAGCATCATAAAGGGTCCTGGGGGTATCCCACCCACCACATTTCTGATGAGCAAACAGGGATCATGGCAGCTGGTCTGCGGCCTAGTAACAGGTGTGGCCAAAAATATTAGTTACAATGCACTGAATAGCTAAAAAACTAAGGCCCATATTTTTACTTTTTTAGCGCCGCATTTGCGCCACTTTTTTACGCAAATTTTGTATTTTGTTAGTTTGTACCGCTTTTGCGTAAAAGGCAAATTTTCCTTTTAAATGTTGTGCTTCACTGTTATTATCAATTCATGATTACATTGCAATGTTCTCAAGGCAGCATTTATTTCTAAAGTACTAGTGTCTTAAATCTTAAGGGGCCTCCAAGTCAAACACTTATATGATAAATATGTAATGTATAGACTAATCAAGAGGGGCGTTTCTTATTGGAAAATGGTTGCAACAGAAGATAAGTAGCATGAATACTTATTAAACACAAATCCGAGCTTTGCCTCAGACTCATCCTGTACTGGAGGGAAGTGGCTGCGCCGCTGATCGACGTCACAGACATCCCACAATGGAACACCCGTAACAATGCCTATTGGGTTTAAACCCCAGACTCAGAGGCCCTAAGGTGGTGCTCAGATTTGCTAATATGGCTCTGTTGCTGGCAAATCTATTGTTGACAAAGAACTGGAAATCCCCAAGGGCTCCTCAGTTATCAACTTGGCGGGAGGAGGTGGATCGCCGGGGCCTGGCGGAAAGCATGGCTCTGGGCAGAGAGGAAAGCAGGAGCCTTCACAAACGGCGTACCTCCATGGCATGGGATCTACTTTTGGAGGCCTTTAAGCCATATGACTCAGACCCTGACACGGAGAGCTGAATGCCACATGTAATATCACCTAGCAGGGCCGGTGCCCGCTTCCGGTCCCGGGGGCCTAATGTCTTCCATACCCGTATCCAGGTTACCTGGAAGTCTTCTCCAAGTATCTCTGCACAGTCATGTTAATAATACACTATACTTCTTAGGTGACGAGTTACAAAAGTTAACTGGGGATGGTAAAGTTAGGGGTTTTGATAAAGAATATGATGTACCACAATTATGCAAAATTTTATTTCACACTTGCTTGAACACATTTGCTACCATGTAATATCCAACTGTTGCTATTAAAGTATGGCTGTACAAAGATATTACGTGAAGATACAGATCTCAGGCTCGGAAACCACAATCAATTTGTGTTAAAAAAGAAAATCAGAGCTCCGTGAGGCAGGGTAAGTATATAAGTTCATCTTTCTTTTCAGGGTGTGGATGAATGCAGCTTTATGTTCTGCTTAACGCAGTGCACTATATATTTTGGCACTATAGAAACTTCACTCCATTAACGTTCATTGTTTATTTGGCATAGCTACTAGCATCCCAAGCATCCTGGTACTTGTAGCGTTCAATGTCTTTGCTCTAACTCCGTTATTGCTGGCAGAGGTGTATGCGTAGTCTTTGGGAAATCCTCTAGTAGCATTTTTGCAGTCATACACAGTTTCGTAAACACTGGAAATGTCATTAAGCGCATGTCATGGATTTTTGGCAAACTTACTTACTTGGCAAGACTACCAATACCGTTTCAAGAGGATGGTAACAGTATCCTGTTCTTGTGGACAATTTCTTTTAAACGGCAGCCACAAAACCAAGGATCCAGAGGATTCAGACAGCACACAATGTTTTAATACTGCAGAATGTAGCGACATTCCTCTTCCTTTTGACATTTGTGCTTTACTGGGGGAAAGATTGCTTGTCTTGCTCAGTGCCCCAGTATATGTTTTAATATTTTACTATTGGGCGAGAGAGACAGAACATTGTTATTAATGGATATTCTGGTGTGTCCAGGCAAGAAAAACGCATTAACTTTTTGAGTAAAATCTCCTGAAAACGTTTAGGCTTCATTGTAAACCAAATCTCTGCATTTTATTAAGTATTTAGAGTCTTTTTGCATCAAAGTCTGTATTTAAGTTTCCTAATAGCCAAATAATGTAAAAGAGCAAGCACCTCATAGTGGCATTTTCCGTTCTATAGAAGTAAGCTAACTCTGGGGTATATTTACTAATGTTTGTGTTGGCGCTCACTCAGTCCGCTGCACTTTTGATCGACGCTCAATGTTCATTTCAGTGAGTAGCAAATAGTAGCCACTTTTTGTGTAACATAGCAGAACACAATGCCAAACATTCCCAGTGGAGGTTTCAATGAGAAGCACTCAAGTGAAAGTTTCCTTTTTAGGTCTTTTTCTAAGTGCTGTAACCAGATACACCTTCCATGTAGACCAGGCAGAGGGTAAGGGGACCCAGAGGTTCTAGAAAACAAAGGGAGGGGAAAAAACGGGGGAGACATCTCTAAACAGTAGAGGAGTTATTAGACAAATAGAAGAGGTAATATTAGACACTGGAAATACAACTAAATGATCCCGGGTGACACCATAAAGCAGTTGTAAGCATCCTTTGAGACCGCCATGTAGTTCTATGCCCGTAAGAGTTGGCAAAGGTTGCTCTGGGCTGAAGTGAGAGGATGGACACAAGAATATTAGGGCTGGGTGGCTTATGTGAATTGATTCTATACACAAGACAGGTACGCACTCCAACTCCTGGGCTGTGGAGCCCTCTGGTTCCATACACGGCCTTCTCTCGAGCCCCAGTCTACAGAGATGTTTGTGTGTATTTCAGGGCTAGTTTGAGAATCAGCTCATCCATGAGCAGACAAGCAATGTTTTAAATATTGGTGAACATGTAGATAGTTTTTTAAATGTTGCTTTAGTTGTCTCACGGTGGGGAAAACGATCTGGGAGATGAGGGAGGGATGAAGGAGGAGAGGTGAGAACTAATGAGGTGGAAATACTCTGTTGGCCCCCCACGACAGCTGATGCAAGGTTACCCAGGCCCTCATCACCAGTAGACTGGACTATGGCAATGCACTCTATGTCGGCATCACAAATCAATTGCTACAAAGACTCCAGACACACACAGAAAACTGCTTCCAGACTCATTCTCAGATTACCCCGCAATAACCAGTCCAGACATGATGCCAGTTCAAACTGAGCACCCACACATATGAAGGTCCCCCTGAACATCGGACCTACCAAGCTTAACTACTGCCTTAACTTCCATCAAGCCCCCAGGCAACTGCAGTCAGCCTCACTCCTCCTCATGCAAATACTGCACATCCAAAGACACACGTCTGGAGGATGCTCCTTTTCCTACATCACTGCCAGATCCTGGGATGACCTTCCACACCACATCAGGACCTCCCCATCCCTTCTCGAATTCCGCCAAGAAACTGAAGATCTGATTATTCGACTAGGTGCGAGATCGGCCTACTCTAGGGCTTGAATACCACTTGTGGAATAAGCACGCTGTACAATCCAGCATAGCGTAACTAAACCATAACTAAAACATAACTAATGCAATTCAGGGGTATTGACCTAAGGAATGTGACCCGTTGGGGTGTATGTGTTTGAGTTTTGCTTTCGGGTTACTGAAAAATACATGTGGTTGATGCATTAAACCATGAAGTTATCTCACCAGCTATTATTATTGTGAAATACCTATTCTGAGTTTGAGGTTTACTAGAGAAGGATTATAATCCTGCAACTCATTCTTTAAGAATTAGTACCAGACTCTGAACTGAATGAACTCGCCTGGATGCTCATGGAATGCCTATTTTATTTTTAAACCTGGATACTTTGGAAAGCCTCCTTCAAGCCAGCGCTGTTAGTGAGGGTGTCTCTCCAAGAGTTAAACATTTATATGGAGTCAGTTGTGCAGCTGTTGGTCTGTAAACCAGTGACTACGGGGTCAGTGAGGCCAACACAGCTATACTGTGCACTGAAGTGACTCTGCTCAGCTTTGTACTTTCAAGCCTGAAAAACAGCCAGACATCTCATCCTGATGAATAAAGTGGACAAAAGCATTTGAATGTGATGCATTTCGCTAGAAAAAGCACGTTATTAAGCCCTACTGCTCGAGTAAATATGTAATCTCTTTGCTAAAAGGGTTGTAACAGCCTAACAAGTACAATGCAGATGTTTTTTTCAGAGATGCTGATGCATTTTAATGCACTTAATATTCAATAATGCTATGAATGTTATCATTTGTGGCCTCCAAGATCGGTTCCTTCTCAACCACAGTTGTTTAGTTTGGTGTTGTGATGTAGTTTTTACTTTTTCTTATTCTACACTGTTATTGCTCCTGAATATGTTTAAAGCTTGAACTACGAGAAGAGAGACTGCAAGTCCCAGCATGCACTCTGTCCTGCGCTGAAGGATCGATTAGTTTGCTCCAAGAGATATTGGGCTTATAGGGACATGCAGAGCAGTTCAGGGTATGTGAAATGGACTGTCCATTGACCTCCGATCAGAATTAACTCTTTCCACCCAGCCAGTGGTTTGTGTGGTACTGTGGTCTCTGTGTGCCAGGATATGGCGGCCTCTGTGTTCAAGTATATGGGAATCTCCATTGTCAGGATATGGTTGCTTCTTTGTGCTAGGATATAGTGGTCTCGATATGCTATGATATGGTTCCCAGTGTGAGGTTGGATATGGTAGTATCTATTTGCTAAGTTATGATGGGTTTAGTGTGCTAGGATGTGAAGGTGTCCGTTTTTTAGGACATGGTGAATTTAAATCAGAACAAGTGAAAATGCCTGTTATTCTTCGTTACAAAACCAAATGTGCATTGAGTTTAATAAGAAATCATCTGCTGTAGATCTGATTTCCGGTTCCTCTGACACACTGGTAGTTTGGCTCCAACCTCATGGTTGGACACAGGGCATTCCATAACCTGAGTGGTTGAACTCCAGCCTCTTTTCCTCCATGCTCAAAGAGTTTGAAAACCCTTTGGGGATCAAATGAGCAGCTGTCGATCATAAGGTCCTGCGAGGATCAAAGAGAAGTGCTGGCATCTGATGAAACCCTAGCCCGGGACCCCAACAAACTTTGTGCGCAATACAGTGTCTTGTGTTAAATTCTCTACTCCATCAATGTGCAGTGAAGTGTATTGAGTGCAGGTCTTAATGTATTCTAGCCTCTGTTAATTCAGGTACATTCTGACAGCTTGATTTTGGATCACTTATAGCCTATTAATGAGATTCTTCAGGCATCTGGAGTAGATTATGTTGCAATAACCTATCTGTGCTATCACCAGTGATCAGCTCAGTGGTCCATGTGAAGAAGAGGGTGAAACTTTGAAAGAAGGGAAAGATGCAAGTTGATGCTTTTGGTCACATCAGGTTTTACATCTAGAAGTTAATTTTGTATTGTTCTAGGTGCTGATCCGGAGAGTGTATTTACAAATTGAATACAAGGCAGGACCGGGGAAACTAATGAAGAACTCCGCTAGGAACCACATGGATGAGGATTCAAACGTACCCGTTCTGACTTCTTGGCTGCACTGGATCCACTTGATTTATCCGATTTCAGGGTGATTCCTCATAGCCCAGCTCATTCCTTCTACCTACACAGAATTAAATTGCGGTCCGTGGTGTGGCAGGGCAAGGATCATGAGATCTGAGTCTGTTTTCATCCATAGCAAGGAGTTCTCTGATGAACGCTAGGGGTGGTGTGGTTCCACTTAAATGCTTGAAACCAGACTGATAATTATGAAGGATACAGTAGTAACATGACCTCTTTTTCAACATTCAGTGGGAGAAAAGGGTGTTAGAATTTGCATAGTAATTGAACAATAACCTCTGGTTAGCTGTTTTCGTGGGTGTGATGATGGCGTGCCTCATGGTCTAGAACTATTTCCTCCCAGTGAGGTATCTGGGCAGGAGCCTAAGGCACCAAAGGAACTGCCTCGGGCAGGCTGCTGGAGATGGCTTAGCTTTAAGATTTGAAGTTTTGGTTGCTTGGATAAAGGATAAAAGATCTTCCTTTGTGGCAGAGCAATGGGGAAGGATGGATAAGCAGAAAGATGAGAGCTACAAGCGATGTAGTCTTCTGAGATTTTGGATTAAAAATATCAAGAGGTCACTAGCAGTATTACTGGGATATACCCCCTGGCGTCCTTATCAGTCAACTCTTGGTAGAAGTGAAAAATACCTTAGTATGCTGGGATACGATTTACAAATGCAAGTGTAAATTTGTCCAACATTGCTCTACGCATTCATTGGTGTATTGTTTGGTTGCCTAAGCACTGCTGCTAAGAATTAATAGCCTCTTTCTAAGTGACAGGCTAAATGTAAAGTCAAATGAAAACTGTTTGCATCTAGTTTTACACTTAGCATATATTATAGGTTTAATGCAAATGCACTCAGTCCTGATGCTTTTGCTCTTGTAATATTCCTCTAGGTCTTGTCTGGAAGAAATCAAGTGCACAAAATAATGCAAAAGGAGAGAATACCATGAGCAAATACTGTTAACGGTTTTATCCTGTATTGCTCCCCATTGCACAGCAGGTAAGTTGGAGTCAGGTCAGAAAATGTACCCGATAGTGTGTGCAAGTAGTATTTTCCCAGGCAATATTTTTGACCATTCTTCTCTGACAGAAAGGGGGTAGAGTTGCTAATGTGTGTTGGGCCATGAAAGTGTGACTAAAGAATATCAGGGAAATATTTGACATGAAAATAGTTTGGTGAGGACGGATGTTTAGTTTAGATATAGAGGATGAATGAGTGAGAAAAAGAAAAGATTACAATATGGGTGAACATCACGTTTCTCCTGGGCGTTCATTTGATACCTTCAAGTATTCTATGACTTGCAGTGTTGGTTTGATTTTGGTGAATAATGATTAACAGAAGCCCCTAGGATTGGCAATGTAGTGTCCACAGTTGAGCACACATGAGCCTTCAATCCTCCGGGTCACTCCTGTGGCCTAGTGTCATCACAAGTCAAGGTGCCTGAGTGGGAGAAACTTTAGGTGACACACCAATTCTCTAGGGGAACTCCTGTTGTTTTGTGTTGTGTATTAGAGGCCCATGCACAATATGGAGGTACAACTGAATAGCCATTTTAACTCCTGATTTAGCATTCTGAGCAAAGGAATAGGGATTCACATAGTAACAATGTTTTTGATGGATACATCTACCTGTGGATTCCTGCCCTTTTGAGTACCCCCAATGCACCAGCATTCAACGGAAATCATTATCTTTTCTTTCTAGCTCTCCATGTCGATGAGGACATCACAATAGCACGGCTCCGCACGCAACTCTAGTCAGTTCCCTTTTTTTCGTGGGTTCGACACTAACGTTTTTTTCTACCTCTGTTCTGTTAACTGTTTCGAGGGAGATATTTTTATTGCTACAATGTCTCTGCCTAAGAAATCTGGCTTTAAGCCTTGCAGGAAGTGTGGGGTTATATGTTGTTGACTGACCCACATGAGAACTGTCTTTGGTGCTTGAGTTCGGACCATGACACCAGAAGATGCTCTTCTTGTCAGAGCATGAATCCGAAGGCTCTTAAAGAAAGAGAGGCAAAACTCTTTCTGTCAAAGGCGAAGGAGAAGAGAGGCCGACAAAGTTCCAGGCCTCAGGAGTCTTCGTCGCATAGATCTTCGAAATCGCACAAGAAACAACATCGTCAGCGTTCAAGGTGGCGCTCGTCTCAAGATGACAGCCCTCGGTCGGTATCTTCGAGATCTCGGCTCCGCACAACTTGGGAAGTGAGACCCACTCTCTCTCCTCAACATAAGTCACCTGAGGCATCATCAGCACCATCTTTGGTGGAGATATTGGCGTCGTCTTTGAGTCCTATGGATCAATTTTCTCCTGCATCCACACAAGGTCAGGAGTTGGAAGATCAGGTGACAAGTCAAGTTCAACCTCAACAAAAGGAACAAGAGTATCCGGCCTTTCTGGCTCTAGGAATGGATCTGTCTGATTTCTTAAATGCTATGTTTAGCATTTTCAATTGAGCAATGGTCCCCTCTGGTGTGCCTGCTGTCCCCATGGGTCCTTTGGCATTTAATCTTGGAATACTGGCACCGTATAGGCAGGCTCCACTTGAGTGGACTGGGTCGGTGCCGAAGAAGACACCACCTCTGTCGGAGATGACTGTGGATGTGGTGCCAATACTGACATCGGATAGACCTCGACCAGCGTCAAGTCAATCTACTTCAGTGCGGAGTAAGGATCCAACGCTGTCTCTAGCTTCACCTTTGCCACAGCAGCCTTCATCGATGTCGGTAAATTCTCTATTGACGCCACTCCTGGAATCCTGGCTGAGATCAAGGAGGGAAGCTTTGAGGCTGTTAGAGGAACAGCAGGAGCTGGAGGAAGGAGAAATACCTTTGCCTTCTCATAACGTTCAAGAAATTGAAATAGCAAGTGGGTTTGATACATCCCCTGAGTGGGAATTGTTATCCCCTGGGGATATGCTTCCTCCGGAGGTTACTTCATACCATAGAGTAATTAGAAAGGCAGTAGAACTTTTAGGTTTACCTCTGCCTATTACAGAGTTAAAATCTAATATTTTGACTGAGGTTCTCCATCCTTCTACCTAGTCATCAGAACCCCTTCTTCCATTTAATGACGCATTGTCAGAGCCAATATTAGACATATGGAAGAAGCCTGTTACTACACCTGCAGTTTCTAAATAGATCGCCAGGAGGTACAGAGTTGCACCAGGTGACCTGCACTTCTTGCATCAACATCCAACTCCTGAAAGCTTGGTGTTGCAAGCTTCTTGTTCATCTCTATCAGCTCCTGAATCATTTCCTACAACTCCTGCCGATAGAGAATTTAAACGTATGGCGCAGTCAGTGAAAAAGATCTTTTCTTCAGGAAGCATGGCACTAAAGTCATTCAATGTAACTTGTTTGCTTGGTAGATACATTCACGCGTTGATGGATTCAGCCAACCCCTAAATTGCCGCAGGATGTACAGGGCCATTTTGCGGAGCTTTCTCAAGATAGTCAGGTGGCAGTGAAACAGATGGTACAGTCAGGCCTGGACACTGCAGACTCTGTTCCTAGAGCCATGGGGACTTCAATTGCGACCAGAAGGCATGCATGGCTCAGGGGATCGGGTTTTCCTCTGATAAACAGTCCACTTTAATGGAGCTTCCATTTGATGGATCTAGACTTTTTGGTGCCAAGGCTTACTGGGCCCTAGCAAGATTTCAGAACAGTAAGGCCACTGCTAAATCTTTGGGTCTTCAGACACTCTCCACAACCTACAAACCATTCCATAGGTTCAGGAGGTTTGGCCGTATCTCCTCCTTTCCAGGGAGGCAGCAGTTCCGGGGTCAACAGCCGGTCAAACCCACTCTACAGATTCTACAAAGGTCGTGGAAGATTTTATCACGTAGTGCCAGCCAGCAGCCTTCCTCCTCCTCCTCCCCTGTCAGGGAAGAAGCCCTAGTTCTTTCCTTTTTCAGCAGCATTTGTTGCCCGTAGGAGGAAGGTTGCTTCATTTTCTTCAAGAGTGGGAGTTGACAACATCAGACTGGTGGGTGCTGAGCATTGTAGAAAATGGTTATACCCTTCCCTTTCTGGAGTTTTCCTCTTCTTCCCCTCCCCAACAATCTTCTTGCTCAGAAGAGCACCTGCTGTTGCTTTGGCAGGAGGTTCAAAATCTGCTGTTAAGGGGCACATTGGAGTTGGTTTCTGAGCAGGAAAGAGGTCAGGGATGTTATTCAAGATATTTCCTGATTCCCAAGAAAGATGGTCGTTTAAGGCCCATTCTGGACCTGAGGATTTGAAATTGGTTCATCAAATAGGAAAATTTCAAAATGCTGACCCTGGCACAGGTCTCTCTTTGGACAAGGAAGACTGGATGGTTTCTGTCGACTTGCAGGATGTGTATTTTCACATCCCCATTCGGAAGTTGCACAGGAAGTATCTCCGTCGCATGGTGGGGTCACAGCATTATCAGTTTGCGGTCCTTCCATTTGGTCTTACTTCCGTACCTCGAGTCTTCACGAAGGTGATGGCAGTGGTTGCAGCGCGTCTCAGAATGAAGGGAATTTCGGTATTCCTTTCCATGGACGATTAGCTGATCAAAGCCAAGTCCCCAGAGTTAGTGTTGCACCATCTGCAGATGACAACCCAGTTGTTGTTCAACCTGGGCTTTTAATTGAACGTGCCCAAATCTCACCTGGAGCCCTCACAGCGCCTCTTATTCATAGGGGTAGTACTGGACACAACATTAAATCATTCCTTCCCTCCTCCTCAGAGAATTCAGGACAATCAGGCTATGGTTCCAATGTTTCAGGATGGAGCGGTTGTTCCGGTCCTAAAGTTCTTACGCCTGCTTGGTCTGTTCGCTTCCTGTATTCTGATGGACACTCATGCACATTGGCACATGAGGGCTCTCCAGTGGTGCCTCCGCAAGCAGTGGCTTCAACGCAAAGGAGATCTCAAGGAGTCAGTAACAATCTCCAGAGACACTGCATCGGATGTTTGATGGTAGAGTGTGGATGGCAACCTATCGCAAGGGAGGCCGTTTTGTGTTCCCACCTCCGGTGACCACAGTCATAATGGATGCTTCCACTCTAGAGTGGAGAGCACATCTGGGGGATCTGGAGATCAAAGGTCTTTGGTCTCCAATAGAACAGATATTTCACATCAATCTGTTGGAGATAGAGGTGATACATCTGGCTCTCAGGGCCTTCCGCCCATCCCTTTGCGGTCAATCGGTATAAGTCTTGACAGACAACACGACTGAGATGTGGTACATCAACAAACAGGGTGGAGTAGGGTCATACCTTCTCTGCAGAGAGGCTCTACGACTCTGGTCCTGAGCTCAGGATCATCGGATTTACATAGTAACAAACCATTTGGCCAGAATTTTCACAGTACATGCGGTCAGTCTTAGTCAGAACTTTTCACTGATCACAAGTGGTGTCTCCCACTGCAGGTGGTTGTTCACGTCTTCTGTTGTGGATGACCCCTCAGATAGACCTATTTGCCACTCATGATAGCAAGCACTGCCCTTCATTCTGCAGCCTCCAGCATCCAATGCAGATAGCATTGGGGAACACGTTTCAGTTGAGCTTGAGCAACCAGCTGCTTTATGCATTTCCTCCCATACCCTTGATTTCACGGACTCTGAGGAAGATTTGCCAAGACAGGGCCCAAGTCATATTAATAGCCCCGGATTGGCCAAGAAGGGTGTGGTACACAGACCTCTTTCAATTCTCACTGTGCCCTCAGCTCCGTCTCCCTCACAGGGCAGACCTCCTCACACAGTTGTAGGGGCAGGTTCTACAACCCCACCTCCAGAGCCTGCACCTACATGCCTGGAGACTGAACGGTGCCATCTGAGTTATTTTCCTCTCCCTCCTGGAGTGGTGGATGTTATTTTATCAGCCAGGTGAAACTCCACCAAGACTGTCTATGCTGGCAGATGGGCAAAATTTGTTAAATGGTGTGAGGAGAGACACATTGATCCTTCAAAGGTCAATTTATCTAACGTTTTGCAATTTGCTCTTTCCTTAGCACAACAAGGTTACGCAGTTGTGACAGTGAAGGATTACCCTATTTGTGCTGTTGGCTTTTATTTATTTACCTGATGAACTCTCTTTGTTTAAGACCTCTATAGTATTAAGGTTTCTTAATGGTTTGACTAATAGGTTTCCTCCCACTACATTTATAATGCCTCAGTGGGATTTAAATCTAGTATTTACATATCTGATGGGTTCACTTTTTGAACCATTACATAGTTGCCTGTTGAGACTTCTTACGTTTAAAACTGTTTTTCTAATAGATATCATGTCGGCTGGGCGTGTTAGCGAGTTTCAAGCTCTATGTATAAAACCCCCTTTTATTACCTTCCATGCTAATAAGGTGGTTTTGAGAACCAGGGCGGCTTTCCTACCTAAGGTAGTGACACCTTTCCACTGAGGACAATCTATCACCCTTCTGTCCTTTTACCCTCCTACCCATCCTTTGATGGAGGAGGAAAGACTGCATCGTCTGGATCCGAACAGAGCACTGAGCTTCTATGTGAATAGGACCAAAGACTTCAGGAATGATGATCAGCTCTTCATTGGCTACGTTTGCAAGATGAAGGGCAAAGCTGTCCACAAAAGAGCAACCTCAAGGTGGGTCATTCTTTGCATAAAAATATATTATTCGCAAGCAAAGAAAGATCCTCCTGAGAGCATTAGAGCTCATTCGACTAGAGCTAAGTCTGCCACTTCTATTTTGGCTAAAGGTGTACCTGTTGTTGACATCTGCAAGGCAGCAACTTGGGCTTCCCTCCACACTTTAGCAAAACATTACCGCTTAGACTCTGAAGTGATGAGGGATGGTAATTTTGACCGCTTAGTGCTGCAGGATTTCTAGATATAGCCAGACAGGCACCCACCTCCGAGAGTGGGACTGCTTTGGGATTCTATTCAAAAGGTGAGGAATCCACATGTAGATATACCCATGAGAAGAACAAGTTACTTACCTTCGGTAACAGTTTTTCTGGTGGATACAGTATCTACCTGTGGATTCCTCACAGGCCCACCCGCCTCTCCTCTTTGGATATACCAAGAATGTTATGGGTTGTATATTTTGTATACATATGTAATTCTGGAAAATTATATATTCAGAATGTATATATATATATATATATATATATATATATATATATATATATATATATATTTTATTGTGTTGAGTTTGCACATACTGTGCTTGTGATGTTGGTGTTCACCCATTCGCCTCGAAGGCACAATAAAAAAAAGTGAGCGAAACTGACGTCAGTACGCTAACGAAGACAGAGTTGCGTGCGGAGCTGTGTTATTGTGACGCCCTCGTCGACGTGGAGAGCTAGAAAGAAAAGATTTCCATCTAATTTTGCCGCATTGGGAGTATTCAAAAGGTGAGGAATGCACAGGTAGATACTGTATCCACCAGCAAAAGCATTACCAAAGGTAAGTAACTTGTTAATTCAGCTTTTAGGTCCCTTTGGCTGGAAGTCTTCCAATAAAACATTACACCCATACTATGGGGGTCATTCCGACCCCGGCGGTCAAGGACCGCCGGGGCCGGGGTCGGCGGGAGCACCGCCAACAGGCTGGCGGTGCTCCCCAGGGTATTCTGACCGCGGCGGTTCAGCCGCGGCCAGAAAGGGAAAACCGGCGGTCTCCCGCCGGTTTTCCACTGCCCTGTAGAATCCTCCATGGCGGCGCAGCTTGCCCGCCAGCCCAGTGGGAAACCCAGAATACCCGCGGCGGTCTTTTGACCGCGCAGCGGTATTCTGCCGGTTCCCTCCAGGCGGGCGGCTCCCGCCGCCCGCCGGGGTCAGAATGACCCCCTATATGTCCACTTGTAGTGTTGTGATGGTGCATGTCTTTCGGCTGCTTCACTCCCCAGTGTGATGACAGCTTCCCAGTTCCAGACTGGGAAGTGATTCATGCGGGATTGAGGCAGGCAAAAATCAGAAAGAATGCACTAGCACTAGCGCTCTGTGTCCAGACCCGAAGCATGCTGCCTTTATGTTAATCTGTATGACAAGTATTGCAGTAAATACTGGGGTTGAGCCATGCAGTGATTGTCACCTCTCAATAAATCCAGTTGTTAAGTATCGTCATCGCTAGTACGTTGGGTGACTCTTGACCGTACCTACTTAAAGGTGGAAGACTGGGGTGGACTGGCCTACAGGGCAATCTGGCAATGCCCGAAGGGTTTGTCTGACAGGTCAGTGTATGGGCGCTTTTTCTGACTGTTTATTGGCTTGTTTTATGGTCTTGTGGGCCAATTTTTTACTGTTAATTACCCTCATATCACAAAAGACATGGCCAGCAGCACGCACAAATGCATGCAGTCTCCCATACTTTGCAAAACATTTATATAGTGTATATTTACAAGTTCGAAATGGCCCATACTTGCAAATGTAGGCCAATTTTTTAGCTTTCTGATTCGCTAATAGGGGCGACTTTTACTTTGGTGCCTGAGGGTATTTTCTGTCTTCGTTCGACTCTGTGAGAGCACTTAGGGGCAGATTTAAGAGCCCCTAGTGCCTCCTTGCGGCACATTAGTGTCATTTTTTTGCGCTAATGTGGACTGAGGCCAAAATCGCAGCGCCAAATTTACAAAGTGGTGAATTGCATGCATTGTGCCACTTTGTCAAATCATTAACATTTATAAAGCGCGCTACTCACCCGTGCGGGTCTCAAGGCGCTAGGGGAAAGAGGGGGTTACTGCTGCTCGAAAAGCCAGGTCTTTAGGAGTCTCCAGAAAGCGGAGTGGTCCTGGGTGGTCCTGAGGCTGGTGGGGAGGGTGTTCCAGGTCCTGGCCGCCAGGAAGGAGAAAGATCTCCCACCCGCCGTGGAGCGGCGGATGCGAGGGACGGAAGCGAGTGCGAGGCCAGAGGAACGGAGGAGGCGGGTGGGGACGTAGAAGCTGAGGCGTCGGTTGAGGTATTCCGGTCCCTTGTCGTGGAGGGCTTTGTGTGCGTGGGTGAGAAGTCGAAAGGTGATCCTTTTGCTGACTGGGAGCCAGTGCAGGTGTCTCAGGTGTGCGGAGATGTGGCTGTTGCGGGGTACGTCGAGGATGAGGCGGGCCCTTTGCGCTTTGTAACCCTTTGCGCTACATTATGCCCGCGCCAGGCATATTGTATGCAAAAGGAGCATACCTCCGTTAGGGTGGGGCCAAAAAATGGTGCAAAGAAATCTAAGAGATTTCTTTGCGTCATTTTTTTCAGCACTTCTAACGCCTGCTCAGAGCAGGCATTAAAAGGAGGCATGTCATTGTTTACAGCAGGCCTCAAAGGGCTTTGCAAACTCTTCTATGCTAATCCTGCAAAGCTCCGAACTAGCGTGAAAAATGTTGACGCTAGTTCCCGAACTACTGCCGTGGTGCACCGTATCTTCAGTACGGTGCACACATGGTGGCGTTAGGGGGGCATTAATGAGTGCAAGAACAGTGGTGCTGCACTTTTCTTAAAACTGGCCCATAATCTGTGGAAGTGCAAAACCTAAACCGCTTTCTTCACGCAGGGGTTGCATTCTAAATGAGCCTGTAGGTCACCAGAGGACGTGGAGTGTAAGTGCAACCCTAACTTTGGGTAAGGGGGCTGTGGAGGAGCCGGTTTCGACTACAGCTGTCTGTGCTCTTGCTGCTCAGCCACCTGGAGGTCTCTGGCTTCTAGAACTTTCCGGTCCAGCACGTTCCTCAAGCGACACAAACATTTCCAGAGGGAAAAAAATCTGATTCCGCTCACCCGGATGTCTCCTGCGTGTTCCCTGTAAATTATAGGGCCTGGGTCCAGCCTGTATTCGTGTTGACCCTGCTGGCAGCCGTTGCGTATCCTGCCACCAGGCCCCGCGCATGCCAAGTCGGAAGTTCAACGTACACCTTGTGCAAACGGCGAAGCGGTCCGATTAATGATTAAAATGGGCACTACAAATGATGCCTTGAGAGCTACGGGGGGCGGGGCGGAAATTAGAGAGGGGGAAGCAGCTCTATTTATACGCCAAGTTCACTTTCAGACGAGGGCTCGGCCAACACATCTGTGTCTTATCCTCTTCCTGCCAAACGACAAGCCATTGCAAACAGACGCACTCCTCGAGCTGTAAATTATAAAAGCTTCCTGTTTCGTGAAGCTCTCAGTTCCTTTGTTGCAATTAAATTAGGTACACAGCGAAAGTCAGTTAAGTTACTACCTTGTATACATTATGCCGTGGAGTAGGTGCCAGCCGTTTAATCCAGCATCACTTCTTGTATTAAATACCTCAAAAAGGTTCCCTGGCAGGTGTTTATGGTGTGACCGTGCTAGGAGAGGGCCACACTGTCATCACAGTTTCCACCAAAGGAACAGGATGACAGCATCACGTGCTGCCTAGATCTGAGGTCAAGGGCAAGAGCCGGGAATGAGAATTCTTAGTAAACATACTCTTTATTTCTCCCTCTAGCATTCTTCCTTCTTTTCCACTATAATATTACTCCATATATTACCTATTCAGCAACGTTTATTGTGATATATTGTTCACTCACTACTATACTGTTGGGTATATGACGTACTGTCTTATGGTATGCGTTATTGTTTTTAATCCTTCAATTAAAAAAACATAAAAAAGTAAAAAATAAACCTTTTGTAAACTTGAAAAGTTATCTATCTCTTGATACTAGCGAAGCTTCACCACAGGGCCCACTGTCACAGTAAAACAACAACCCTAGAGTCACATTTGATAAAGGTTTGTCATTCATCTGCACGTCATAGCGTTAGTACAAGATTGCCTACATCACCAGAAGCTTAAACAACTCATTAAGTAAGGAAGTCACCCTCAGCATGTGGCAACTCTACTCACAATTGTAGTGTCTACTCTGGATTATGCGAATTACATGGTCAGTGGCTTCTCCAAATACACAATAATCTGTTTTTGGAGCGAGCAATCCATCAGCAGCACGTTCCACTTAAACCCATAACAGCAATGTTTAGGCTCTATAGCGCTGAAGACCCACCCTAGCTCCTACTTTTAACTTTAAAATCACGTGTTGTGCCTTTTATGAAAAATACTCCATATGATGTTCTCTGTAAATGTATATCCCTTAAGAGGACTTCACTCGGCAGCCAGACGGATCCTCCTAGTCCTTGGGATCAGCAATGGATGGTCACTCACTCTGTTATTCTGGCCGATCACCTCCAGAACTCCCTCTCCCAGGCTTCCACAGCATCCAAGCCCCTTTCTGCTGCTGAAAACATCTAAAGGTAATCCTTACTCATCTTGAATTTAATCTTTGCAAACCATCTTGCATCTGGGACCTACCATAGACGGTTTGCATCAGCACCAAAACTCTCAAACTCTGAAAGCAGTGTACTAAAATGTTTATAACAATGCAGTAACTTCGATGAATTAATTAGCTCAGTAATCTAGGTCCAACAGCTATATGTCCTTGTCTGTGTTTGACCTAACCAGTGCCAACACTAGTGTCATGCACTACTGATTAGGCCCTCTGCAGACACTGACCCGCCAACACTAATTGATAGCCAGCTATTTCTAAATCTCCTCTGGGTGCTTGGCAGGCCAGGGCACATGCTGGGCCTCACTTTCTTGAGAGTCTGTCCTCTTACGGGTCAGGCACACTCCTCCCCTCTCTCAGCAGCGAGGATGGTGTTTAGGCTCTTTCAGCAGATTTTCAGCTCTTCCAGCAGATAGCACTGAGAAGCACTCCCTTCCGTGGTAAAGTTTAACTTGGGACAGGAGGCGCTAATTATACATTTTCTGCTCCGTAAAAAAGAGAGTCCCATAGTGCCCCGTCAAGGGCTTTATTTTGCACCTGGCTTGGCTTCTGTGGTGACCCAAAATGGGCAGGCTGCCACCAATGGTTATGCAATGTGTTGTGGGGCCTGCAGGAGGCACAGTAGATTGCCACGAATAATTTAAGAAATTAACCCTATGTTTCCCAGGTCTAAGGATACAAGAAATGGGGAGACTGTTTACTTTGTTTTTCAAGCACATCCAGAGCTGGAGCTTTTGCTCTGCAGCTTGGGTGTTTGAGGACCCCTAGTGGTTGGTCCTATGACTTCATTATGTGGCCTAACAAGTGTAAAGGAAGACTCATTTGCAGTGCTTGATTCAAAGTGTTTTATTGACAATGGGTATTGTATTGTATTGTATTGTAATCGTATTTATATAGCCCTTACTACCCCTGACGAGGCGAGGGGAAAGAGGATGTGGAAGGGTTAGGGAGAGCATAGTAGGAGGGTGAGATGAATGCAGGAGAATTTAGTAGGGTTGTGTGGGAGGTCACAGAGGTACAGTGAGGTTTGGTGAGTTAGATGTGGAGGTGGAGGGAAGAGCTTAGGCAGAGATGTTTAGGAGATGAAAGTGGTCGAAGGGATTTGGGATGAGTCCGAGTGAGAATGGAGGATAGTTTGATAGAGACATGACATAAGAGTGATGAGTAGATAAGTGTGATAAAAGAGAGCAGAAATTCATAGATATCTAGTATAGCAACCCAAAAAACCAGGAGCCATACAAAGATCCACAAACATGCCAGGCACAGAAACAACATATACACATACATACACATATATATATATATATTTATACACACACACATATGAATACAACACACATATGCACATATAATACATAATTAGAATCATGGGTAAAAATATACTTAGTCATCCATCCATCATCCTGGTAAAAGGCGGGAATTCCTTTACCTACTTCGAGGGTGGACGGGGTGTGGCTCAGCGGGCGGAGTATACAGGTGCTTTATAAAGGGAGAGCCTTCTACTCTGTGTCTCCAGCAGAGGAAGATAGAACCCGCGCGTCTCAGTCATATACAGATTACGCTCCAGTACATCCTCAGTTCACCTCCAGGGAGGATTCTAGATCTTTTCTGCTATGGGATCTCTGAGCGCACAGCCTTGCTTTATCTTTGCCAACTCCAAGAGTTAGGGCGGCTTGTCCTTTCCAGAAGGTGAGCTACGTGATGGGCCATGGGGTAAACGTCTCCAGCAACCTTGTGTGTCTTTGGCAATGTTATTGTTACTAGTGCGTCTTTGTGGAGATGTCCTCGTGCTTCTGAGCATCAATAACGCACCACGTGAATCGGCGGTAAACGCAGTGGGGTCGTTTGGAAAGATGACCATCATCCTGGTAAGAGGCGGGAATTCCTTTACCTACTTCGAGGGTGGACGGGGCGTGGCTCAGCGGGCGGAGCTTACAGGTGCTTTATGAAGGGAGAACCTTCTACTCTGTGTCTCCCGGAGAGGAAGATAGAACCCGCGCGTCACAGTCAGATACAGATTACGCTCCAGTACATCATCAGTTCACCTCCAGAAGCTAAGCTTCAACTGCGGCACCTGCTACGATTATAATTGTAAGTACTTCCTTTGAGGATTAGTTTCTGTAAAATGAGCATCGTGGCCTACTCAACCGGAGTATTTTCTACGAGTATGTCAGTAAGCGTTACCTAGCATGTTTCATACGCCCCGTTAATATTGTACACTAAGGGTACGTGATGGGCCACGGGGTAAACGTCTCCAGCAACCTTGTTTTCCTTTGGCAATGCGATTGTTACTAGTGCGTCTTTGTGGAGATGTCTTCGTGCTTCTGAGCATCAACAACGCACCACCGGAATCGGCGTTAAAAACGCATTGGGTCGTTTTGGAAAGCTGTCCATCATCCTGGTAAAAGGCGGGAACTCCTTTACCTACTTCGAGGGTGGACGGGCGTGGCTCAGCGTGCGGAGCTTACAGGTGCTTTATGAAGGGAGAAACCTTCTACTCTGTGTCTCCAGGAGAGGAAGATAGAAACCGCGCGTCACAGTCAGATACAGATTACGCTCCAGTACATCATCAGTTCAACCTCCAGGAAGGATTCTAGATCTTTTTCTGCTATGGGATCTCTGAGCGCACAGCCTTGCTTTATCTTTGCCAAGCCCAAGAGTTATGGTGGCTTGTCCTTTCCAGAAGCTGAGCTTCAACTGCGGCACCTGCTACGTTTATATTTGGAAGTGCTTCCTTTGAGGTTTAGTTTCTGTAAAATGCGCATCGTGGCCTACCCAACCGGGGTATTTCCTACGAGTATGTCAGTAAGCGTTACCTAGCATGTTTTATACGCCCCATTTATATTGTACACTAAGGGTACGTGATGGGCCACGGGGTAAAAACATCTCCAGCAACCTTGTGTGCCTTTGGCAATGTGATTGTTACTAGTACGTCTTTGTGGAGATGTCCTCGTGCTTCTGAGCACGAACAACGCACCATCGGAATCGGCGGAAAACGCGGTGGGGTCGTTTTGGAAAGCTGTCCATCATCCTGGTAAGAGGAGGGAATTCCTTTACCTACTTCGAGGGTGGACGGGGCGTGGCTCAGCGGGCGGAGCTTACAGGTGCTTTATGAAGGGCGAACCTTCTACTCTGTGTCTCCAGCAGAGGAAGACAGAACCCGCGCGTCACAGTCAGATACAGCCTACGCTCCAGTACATCATCAGTTCACCTCAAGGAAGGATTGTAGATCTTTTCCTGCTATGGGATCTCTGAGCGCACAGCCTTGCTTTATCTTTGCCAAGCCCAAGAGTTACGGTGGCTTGTCCTTTCCAGAAGCTGAGCTTCGACTGCGGCACCTGCTACGTTTATATTTGGAAGTGCTTCCTTTGAGGTTTAGTTTCTGTAAAAAGAGCATCGTGGCCTACCCAAACCGGGGTATTTTCTATGAGTATGCCAGTAAGCGTTACCTAGCATGTTTTATACACCCCATTTATATTGTACACTAAGGGTACGTGATGGGCCACGGGGTAAACGTCTCCAGCAACCTTGTGTGCCTTTGGCAATGTGATTGTTACTAGTGCGTCTTTGTGGAGATGTCCTCGTGCTTCTGAGCATCAACAACGCACCACCGGAATCGGCGGTAAACGCAGTGGGGTCGTTTTGGAAAGCTGTCCATCATCCTGGTAAGAGGCGGGAATTCCTTTACCTACTTCGAGGGTGGACGGGGCGAGGCTCAGCGGGCGGAGCTTACAGGTGCTTTATAAAGGGAGAAACCTTCTACTCTGTGTCTCCAGCAGAGGAAGATAGAACCCGCGCGTCACCGTCAGATACAGATTACGCTCCAGTACATCATCAGTTCACCTCCAGGAAGGATTCTAGATCTTTTATCTGCTATGGGATCTCTGAGCGCACAGCCTTGCTTTATCTTAGCCAAGCCCAAGAGTTAGGGTGGCTTGTCCTTTCCAGAAGGTGAGCTTCAACTGCGGCATCTGCTGCGTTTATATTGTACACTAGGGGTACGTGATGGGCCATGGGGTAAACGTCTCCAGCAACCTTGTGTGCCTTTGGCAATGTGATTGTTACTAGTGCGTCTTTGTGGAGATGTCCTCGTGCTTCTGAGCATTAACAACGTACCACCGGAATCGGCGGTAAAAACGCAGTGGGGTCGTTTTGGAAAGCTGTCCATCATCCTGGTAAGAGGCGGGAATTCCTTTACCTACTTCGAGGGTGGACGGGCGTGGCTCAGCGGGCGGAGCTTACAGGTGCTTTATAAAGGGAGAACCTTCTACTCTGTGTCTCGCGGAGAGGAAGATAGAAACCGCGCGTCACAGTCAGATACGGATTACGCTCCAGTACATCATCAGTTCACCTCCAGAAACTGAGCTTCGACTGCGGCACCTGCTACGATTATAATTGTAAGTGCATCCTTTGAGGTTTAGTTTCTGTAAAATGAGCATCGTGGCCTACCCAACCGGAGTATTTTCTATGAGTATGTCAGTAAGCGTTACCTAGCATGTTTTATACGCCCCGTTTATATTGTATACTAAGGGTACGTGATGGGCCACGGGGTAAAAACGTCTCCAGAAACCTTGTTTTCCTTTGGCAATGCGATTGTTACTAGTGCGTCTTTGTGGAGATGTCCTTGTGCTTCTGAGCATCAACAACGCACCACCGGAATCGGCGGTAAACGCATTGGGGTCGTTTTGGGTGGACGGGGCGTGGCTCAGCGGGCGGAGCTTACAGGTGCTTTATAAAGGGAGAACCTTCTACTCTGTGTCTCCAGGAGAGGAAGATAGAACCCGCGCGTCACAGTCAGATATAGATTACGCTCCAGTACATCATCAGTTCACCTCCAGAAGCTGAGCTTCAACTGCGGCACCTGCTACGATTATAATTGTAAGTACTTCCTTTGAGGTTTAGTTTCTGTAAAATGAGCATCGTGGCCTACCCAACCGGAGTATTTTCTACGAGTATGTCGGTAAGCGTTACCTAGCATGTTTTATACGCCCCGTTTATATTGTATACTAAGGGTTTACGTTGGTTTAGTACCATTCGGTGTAGTCTGGAAAAATCATGATTCGCCCTGACTGATAGGGAAGTTCTTTGGCGAGGTGTGCACCTTTTAAAATCGCATCCTGTTCTTTGTAGTTCAAAAACCTGGCTGTGAGGGGCCTCTGTGGTGCCCCAGGAGGGTTTTTGGGCAAGGGAGCAGTGCACCCTTTCTAAGACAAACCAATTAAAGAGGGTAGATAGGGGAGAATTGTCTTTTCTGGGCCTGGACAACATCATGCTCATCCTCTATGGTGCCCAAACTCCTTCTGACATTCCCGAGGTCACCCAGGTGGCGCTTGGAGTGTGGATGGCTGTGCTGCAATGGTTGGGTTGGAACTGCAAACTGAGAAGACTAAGTTGTGGTTGTGCAGATGGTTGGAGCAGGTATCAAACCTAAAAGGATTGAATGGGGTGGGACTCCGTTGGGATTTCGAAGCTTGGAGATGTGTGAAGCGATGACTATATGAAAGTGTTCCACAAGATCCAAATTCCCTTTCATATGCCCACTTCCCAATTTTACCATTACTTACAGCTCAGACATACACTACACATTTATAACAGTGCCGTCCAGAATATTCCCGAACATAGCCCCTTAGAAAACAGGATTCTTATGGGCCGATTAGGCAAAGGGGGATTTCTCAGATTTATAAATCACTAGTAGCACATGCCTGTTGTAATTAAAGATGTATCCTCTGTAGATTATAAGTTGTAAGTTTATTCAGCTTAGTTACAGGTAACGCCCACCAGGAGCAGCATTCGTGCTGCTCAGCCCACTCTCACCAACTGACCATTCACACCAACCAGGCACTCATCAACAGTCCATGACCTCACACACACACACACTGGCTGAGCAGAAGAAAATTGGTAACTAGGGAGAGAATGCATAGCAGCAGTTCAAGTCACAACAATGCCCCTACGTCCCTGACCCCTCTGAGGGACAAATGGGAGGACCAGGTGGGGGAACTGGAAAGACGCCTGCATGGCCCTTTGCACTTTGGTGATCTCTGCTAGACTCCACTTTATACAGTTTAAATACTTGCATCAAGTGCATATTACCCCGCTCCATTTACATAAGGCAAGCCTTCTCACCTCCTCTACATGCTTCAGGTGCAAGAGCTTGGTGGGAAACTTCTTCCATGTGGTCTGGTTGTGTCCTGTGATTCAAGACTACTGGAGGGCTGTACTAGGTGTGTTGACTGCTGTGGTGGGCATAACCATTGCCAAAGATCCCAAAATAACCCTGCTTGGTATACTTGATGACCTGGAAGGACCCGGGGGAAAGAATATTGGTTGGGGTGAGCTCAATGATTGCCAAAAGAGATATTGCCCGAACCTGTGCTTCCTCAAGTATCTCCTTGGAAATGGTGGGACTATCATGGTATGTCAAACAGATCATCTTTGAGAATCAAGCTGTTGTAAGTGAGGGTTTTGTGACTTTAGCAGCCAGCTGCCAATACAAACTGATATCCTGTAATGTAGTTATCCGCTTGGGAACGCAATTGTTTTGCTGTTAATGTGTAAAACTGCAGTAAAATGTTTCTATTAAAAAAATACCATATTTTTCTCATTTTCAGGAGTACTTGTATTTTTACGAGCTTTTTGAAGGTGATTTACATGACAAATAATTTGATGGCTCAGCTCGTGCTTGTCTCCAAAGGGCAAAGGCAGAACTCTGGCACGGCTTAGGATAGGCTCTCATTATGAACTTACTCACTTACACAATTTGTTCTGTATTGCCTATGTGTATTTCCTCATGGCTAGCTATACTGTCTACGGCTAGAAGCTGTGGGTTTGAATAACCTGTGGTAATAGTTCGGGATCAATAGTCTTCTGGAGGCAGGAGGTGGTGAAACAGTAGAGGGTGATGGTTTGGAGAGGCCCCATGTCAGTTCTTTGCAGTGTGATACCGCTAAGACTGTGTTATGCCACTGCTCTGATACCATGTGCTTGGAAGCACACAGCTGAACTCATACAAATTACAGTAAGTGTCCAACGATCTGTGAGCCTAGGTTCCATCTCACAAAGTCAGCATGTGATTGCTAACCCTCCCATAGACTAACATTCTCAAGTGACTCCAATGTTCACAGTAAATACTTAGCACATACCCACTGTAATACAATTTGGGGTGACATATCCAGCAAAGAAGGGGCTAGGAAGGTCTATTTGTCTTCTTTTATCCTCATTTCATGTGGAGGATGTTGGTTATTTGTACTAAAGTACTTTCTTTTTAGAAACATAGTTATCCAGTTTGGGATCCATGAGAATCAGCGCCAATGGAGTTTCAAAGTACTCCAAACCTGTCTACCATTTGTGACTCTAACTCTTTTTAAAACAAAAATGGTATTTCGCATTTGTGTCAACTTTATCTTTCCTAAAAGATCGAAGATCAATTTTGCTGTCTAACCACCACCCTCAGCTCTCATGGCCTCTTACATCACTCCAGCATCCCTTGCTTTAAATCATGTT
Source organism: Pleurodeles waltl (assembly GCF_031143425.1). Taxonomy (NCBI): domain Eukaryota; kingdom Metazoa; phylum Chordata; class Amphibia; order Caudata; family Salamandridae; genus Pleurodeles; species Pleurodeles waltl. The sequence goes on from NC_090448.1 coordinate 93,373,830, forward strand.
CCCCAATAGCGTTTTTTGAAGCTGTGTTCATGCAAACAAAATGACTGGGGCATCGGGATGGGGAAACATACATGGGAGTGCTGATAATGGGTTAGAGCTCCAGTGCACTCTGTGTTACAGAAATCAAATAACACCTAAGTAATGAGCCTTAACTAGAGCGAAACCGGTCCTGTGTTATGGTTTATGGAAGACCTGGCCCGGAAGTTCAGGCTGAACTGTTCCCACTGAAACAGGGTCAAGATTGATTTATATATGGCTGTGTCCAAACTAAGGTGGCACTGTAAGCAAAATACTGATGGATAGGTATGCAGCCCTCAGTAGTTACCAGTGGCTGAGATTATTTCAAGTATTCCTTCCATCACCTTTTTGTGTACTTAATTGTCAACCTAAGTGGGACGCGTATGGCCAGACGTGCATCTAATTTGTTAAAATGCTATACCCTACCATTACTCAGTTTTGTAGAATTAGAATTAACTTCCACCAATGGGTTAGGTCTAGTAAACTTACAGCTTGCCTTCTTTGTTCTTACAGCTCTTTTGACACACACGCGCAATCTCCTATTTCTAGGTCTACAATCTTGACACAATCAATTTGACCATTGTTTTCCTTGTGGATTTCTTGTGCTTTCGAAAACTTGTCTCTCACAAACGAAGGGACCACCTTTCTTGATGATCCACTGATATCCAACATACATATTCTCTGGTAAAATGTTCTCTCCTTCTGTATTTTGAAGGGGTTAAACCCTGTAAGGCTGGGAGTAATACTGAATACCCACATGAACTTCCTGAGTTGCTTCTTTTCCCATTACTTGCCCTTGCTAATGGGTATTTGGACACTTCCCACTATAACTAGTTAAATTGTTCCATCCCACCATTACCTGCAGGGTGGTGCAACAATGTCCATTTATCTTTGATACTATTTTGAGATATGATATGGTTAACATTGCTAGACATTAATTGATGTCCATTGCCAATTAGGACTGATTTTGAAATTCCTTCTTGTAACAACACATCATCTAACAAGGTGACCACTGCCTTCCAGTCTGCTCTACTTACAAAAGTCACTTAAGGCCATTTAGAGAAAAGATTGAATATGACTAACACGTATTTAGGCAACCCTCCTGAATCCAAAACGGGACCAAAACCATCAACGGGAAAAGTTTCTCATGAATTCTCAGGACAATCCATGAGAACCATGAGGGAGGTCTAAACACGACTTGGGATTCATCGGTGCAGGTACACTCTTCACAATCTCAAATAACATTTTCCACTTCAGAATCAATACCTGACCAATAATACAGAGCCTTCACTATGTTTTTCAACTTGAAAATGCCTAGATGTCTTTTATGGATACTCACATTCTCGAGTGGTAGAATTATACTTCCCCTCAATAGGAAGCCTTTGTCATCTATGGATAACTCATGCTTCATCTCCCAAAACATCTTCCATTCTTTATTCAGTTGTTTATTTCAAGGCCAAAACTCTTGAATATATTCTTTCACCTTGCACAGGGTAGGATCTTCATTATAACTTGAAACTGAATTTTCTTCTGAGATGGCACAATATATCTATTGTCTACCAGAGCCACAGAATATTCATCGCATATATATGGAACATGTTCCTTTATGGGTAAGGGCAATCTGCGTAGGTAATCTGCAACCTTGTCCTTAGCACTAAGTAAATACTCAACATCATGATTGTAATTCCACAATCTGAGAAGCAGCCTTGCAATGTGGGGTGTGTTTTGCAGAATCCCACTTCGTGTTAAAAATTGTGTGAGCGGTTTGTGATTGGTTAAAAAAAAATTAAAACCCCACACATACTTCCTATATTTCTCCACAGTCCAAACACTTGCTAACATTTCTCTCTCTCTGCTGGAAAAAGAGAATGCAATGCAAATTATATGGAACATTCTTGGCCATCTTGTGCAACCTGGGATAGAACAGCTCCAAAAACCTTTCCACTTGCAACCGTAGTTATGACAAAACATGCCATGGAGTCAAAACTGTGTAGTAGATCACTTCATTAACATGATTTAGCTGCATCTATATGCCACCTTGCATCGATGGCTTTCATCAGGATGGTGCAAAATTATTTAAGCATTGAGTAAACGTGCCCGTTTGCATTGTAGGTAAGTAAAAAAGAAAATTAGCTAAGAAGAATAAAAAAGCAACATTTGCTACATTCGTGGTGAAGCCAAATCATACCCTAATATTTTAGAACACCTCAAAATTCAGAAACCCCGAAATGTTACCTCATTTGGTTCTCCCACAGGAAATAACTGCACAAAAACGCATCCTCCCCTACATAAGTAACTGGGGCCACTTAACTGAGTTCCAGATCAGAGGAAAGGTTAAAGGGTTATATTTCAGAAATCTTAAAATCAAGTGGTACAGATATGCCATTGATGATTCAACATGCAAAGTTATACAGAGTAATCAAAAATGAGAAATAATGCTAAGTTCCAAATGAGCAGCAAAATCAGAAAAGCACCGGACAGTATCCCTAGTAGTATGAAAGAAAGCGCAAAAAAATTCTGGTTCACCCCCAAAATCAGTGGGTGCTTGTACACAATGTTTGCATAGAAAATTAGCTAAAACTGCAGATTCATGAGAGCATGATAAATGATTTACAATTGATGGCTGGGACAAGACAAAAGAAACCTGCATCTTTTACTATCCCCTACTGTAACAGCCTAAAGAGTAAGAAGTGAAACAGGTGCACAAGCATAAGGGGTCAGCCACCACAAACCCTCTGTTAGTTAAAAAACCTTAACCCCAAGCAATATTAAATATTACTCTACAATCTTGATTCATGTAAGTATTCACATAGAATATTTACAAGTATCAAGAGTGCTGAATAATATTTCATATCATGGTAGCATGATTATAAAACAATTTCCTTTATCAAATCAGAAGAGAAGACATCAGAGATTTTATACATTAACACTAACCTATTTTAAGAAGACATCCAGCATCTTCCATGTGATTGCCATCCAGCGAATGGAACAAATTCTGAACAATGAACATTCATGAAGGAATAAAACTAGGCCCAGCAACGGAACTACAGTAGAACGTCTTAGTTTTTTGGAACATTTTAGGAGCACTATAAACTTAATTCGTAGCACAACAGAAAAATAAATGTATATCATGTTGTCTTTGCTCTCACAGAGCCTGTGGGGAGAGAAGATTTGTAAGGAAACCAGACCGGGGTGGGATGGAGGGGAGAAAGGGGAGGATGAAGACATGAGTAGGTGAGAGGAAAACATTAGAATAGCATCCATTTTATCCAGTATGGAGTTTTCAAATAAATGTGTCACAACTAAATCATGTTACTACACCACTTCTGACACTACGAGGTGTATTAAACTTGTGCCAACTATAAACATATTAATTCACAATTTGCGTATTGGATCCATCATAAAAAACATTTATATTATTATTTGTTGCACAAAAATATATATGCATTTTAAAAATGCTTCCACAGCAGCATTTTTGTCTTTTCCCTAAATTCAAGGGAGGAAAGCCCAATGGGCCAGACATGTTCCTGTAGCCAGACTTGCAACAACGCACTAGTCCTTCCAGCTACTTTATGCTCCTCCAAGCCCCCAGTATTTATGGTATGTCGATTTAGACACAAGTATTCCTCATACACCATAACACCTTGTTCTTTAGGAAAGATGCTGCTGGAAACAGTGTTCTCCAAGCATAGAGTAACCAGCTGAACTCTGTCTAGTGGAATATACTATATGGGGAATATTTGAGAGATGCCCTTAGTACAACATACAGTAAGCGCAAATCCCTAAGAGACATTTAGGAGTCTGAAGTCACTTTGTCGCTGGAAAATCTTTAATAGGTTCTATATGTGCAGTAAATATAAGGAGTGCAGACACAGGTCAAATGGATAGGACAAGGTTGGCTCCTCCAGTATGGTGAAGGAGCATCGCCATACCCTTCTCACCCCCGTCAGCAGCAGCAGCTGCAAAACCTTTACAAAAACAACATAATAAACTATATTTATTATGTTTTTACCATAAAAGGGGTGGGGCCACAGGCATTACTGGGACAGAGGGGGGAGTACACACACTCCACCTCAGTGCGCATATATGTTTGGCCTGCTGTCTCGGGCCGGCCAAACATACATGCACACTAGGCTCTCTCCAACCTGGCACTGCGTTTTCAGGTTGGAGAGAGAAGGCAGATGCTCCTACTCTGCCTCGGAGCACTCTGGCTGGGCGCTCCGTCCAAACCTACTGCTGCTTTCATGCTGCTGGCAGCATGAAAGCAGCAGTAGGATTGGATGCAGGCTGGGAGCCTGTGCCTGCAATGCAAGACCAGAGCGGGGAAAAGGCAATTTTTTAATTATTATTATAATTTTTTTGGCTATGTGCCACGCTTGGCCGCCCCATTTCCCTCCTGCGAGCCATGCCTGAGAAAGTAATATTAAACCATACAATGAAATACATCACACACTCGGATTAAACTGTGTAATATTTCCTTGCCAAAAGAAGTCATAGAAGGTATGATTTCCTTGTGAAAAAAGAATTTTAGAGCACATGAAGGGTATAAAAGAACACAACAGTCAAAAATACTGTTTAGCATCCTCTTAGCGCTGGCACTTGAGCCTCTAGCGGCCTGGATCCGGTAGGATCCATTGATCTGGGGAATAGATTCGGGTGCAACATGGGAGGAACGCATTTCTCTGTATGCAGATGACGTCCTGCTGTATGTGACTCGACCTAGGCGGTCTATGGACAGGATAATGCTAATTTTTGATACCTTTGGGGACTATTCCTGGTACCGGATTAACTGGGAGAAGTAACTAATGTTCCCACTGGCCGGAATCCTACCCGCTTTGCCCCCGAGCTGTGATGTACCGGTCTGTGCAGTGGGTTTCAGATATCTTGGAATATATGTTACTTGGAACGTGGAGAGTTTTTTGTAGGAAAATCTGCAGCCCCAGCTAGATAGGCTCCGCAGGGACGTGGCTCACTGGAGGGCACTGCCACTGACCTTGATGGGCCGAGCCGCAGTCCTCAAGATGATGACATTGCCGCACCTCTTGTATGTTTTTCAAAACACCCCCTTTGCGATACCATCGGAGGTGTTCAGGAGTATAGACCGTGAGATTAGGTGCTTAGTATGGGACTGTGGCTGCTCCCGGGTGGCACTGGCGAAACTGAAGCTTGGGGTGTATGACGGTGGGTTGGCCATTCTGGATCCCATTCGCTACTACTGAGCGGCACAAATGGTACACGTTAATGACTGGGTATTTGCGGACCTAGAAGATCCGGCCTTCCGGGTTGACAGACAGATGATGGGGAGGGGGAGAGAGGAATCTGCCCTTTATACTAGAGGGAGTGCGGGATCGCTGCCGGCCCACACCGCGACGGTGGTGAGGGCCTGGCAGGAGGCCACGTGTTACTTGGGCTGGGGCTCCACTCTGACAGCACAGACCCCCCTGTGGTGAAGTGATTTGTTAAAAGATTTGAAATCACTGGGTGGATTCCGTAAATGGTCACTGGTTGGGATTGAACATCTGGGGGATATATGGAGGGGCCAGGCCATTGTATCGTTTGAGGACCTACAGAAAGAATACGAAATGGCAGGAGCAGAACGGTTCAGGTACCTGCAACTGCAGCATGCCCTGATATGTTCTAAGATACGAGCAGCTGCCAGAGGCAGCTCCTCTTGAAGATCGACTCATGGTGGAGCCACTCGAGTCAAAGGCGATCTCCCTGTTGTATGAGAAACTTCTGAACAACTCGCCAGACCCGATGATGTCCCTACAGGCAAAATGGGAGTCAGACTTGGGCACACTTTCTGATGAGGACTGGGGGGTTGCGAAACAGAGTCCCAGGGTGGTGGCAATCAAGACATGACTTAGACTAATACAACTTAAGTTCCTTCACAGGGCATACTATTCTAGGGTGGTATTGCATAAGATGTGGGATGGAGGGCACCTTCTTACATATTTTATGGACTTGCCCGAGAGTGCAGACTTATTGGCAGGGGGTGACTGGAGAGGCATCACGGGTTTTGGGTACGACAGTCCCGCTAGATCCTTGTCTACTGCTCTTAAACATAGAGAGGGAGAACCACTGGTCGAGACAGCAGACCATGGGGCTGGCAATAGCAGCTATAATTGCCAAGCACAATATAGCGAGGCTGTGGGGCATGGAGTCCTCGCCAACTATTGAGGAGTGGAGAGTAGACCTTGACTTGTGCCGCAGCGCTGAAAAAGTAGTATATGAAAGTAGGGGGTTCCCGAAAAAATGGTTCGGTGGGGGGCCTACAGGGGAAAGGATTGATCCGGTGGGTGCTTAGTTGCAGTGGGGTGTAACAAGTGGGTGGTTGCTCATTTACTGTATGTTAACAAGGGGGTGTTTGTCTATGTTGCTAATGTGATACTACACTGTTTGTTTTCCTCACTCCGATTTACTCTTAAAAGAGGGGTTATTATTTGGGCGTATGTTTCAAGATGCAATGGCTGTTTTAACGGTTAATAAAAATAATTAAAAAATAATAATTATACTGTTTAGCCAGCATCCAAGAGGTGGTGAGGGAGAGGGAGAATTAAGGTAATTGGTTTCTCGATATATGACAGATTTAGAGACTTGCAAACACGATGTGCCCTATTACCAGTGAAGCAGTGGCGGGCAGCTCATATTTACAACAGGGTGGGGGCGGGAGGGGGATACAATTAAAATATTTATTTTTTAATGGCACCTACCTGTCGACGATCTTCTCTCCTCATGCCACGTCGGCTCTCCCAGCTCCGACACGCGACGGTCACAGGACCCAGAAAACTGCACAAGCCAATCCTGATGCTGGTTTCATGCTGGTAACCAGCATGAAACCAGCAAGAGGATTGGAGGGAGTGGGCTCTCTCAGCGCTCACCAGAATGCTGGAGGCGTATCCTTTCTCTAACCCAGCTGTGTTAAGACAGCTGCGTTAGAGATGTTTAAAGTGCGCATGTCAGGCTGGCCGTCTTGCGACGGCCAGCTAAAGGGATATGCACACTTTAAACAAGTGCACAGCTCCCTGCTGCCACTTGGCAACCATTACCACACCCCGTCCTGACACTTGGTTCAGGACGGGGCGCTGAAAAATGAAATGATAATAAACGTTTATTACCATTTTATGTTTCCGTTATACAGGGCATTTTTGGGGTGGGGTGACGCTCCTCTCCCACACGGAGTAGCCTCCCTTCAGTGAAGAAGTGTACACTTACCATATCAAAATAGTGATGCGTATGTATAACTATGACTTTATTTAGCCACTGTGTTCCCTTTGGGACATTTTTATGCACATGATGAAATACGTTTTTACCCTTTTATTTTATAAGTCGTTGTGATGACAGACTGAAATGGACCTCGTATGTGATATCTTTGGTGAACTATGGACCTTGGTAGCAATTGTGAGATGGAATTATAAAGAGAGATGTTTCATTTTTAAAAAATGACTAGCTCAGGAACTTTGGGACACAGATACATTAGTAGTACACAGGCTCCAACAAAAAGGGATTTGCCGTAACCTCTTAAAATTCCAATTAGATTTAAATAGCCGACTGAAGTTTATCTTAAAATGGTCTTAGAATTGCAGATTGCAGTTGTAACAGTTGTAATACAACATAAAATGTATGCTACAAGATGGTACAACAAATGTGCATCTTTGACGTGGGGAAAAAAGACTTTAATAGACTTCCTTCATGATCATATACTTTTTCTAATTACTGCACTCTGAGTCACAAAGGGCCTGCACTGAACAAGGCTTGAAATGGAAGCAGAACCGCATTGGGTCTGCCAATACATGGATGGACATAAATGTACTTGGCACTTTGCATCACAGTGTGTGACTATTAACTGTGGAGTTGTGATTTGGAAATATGCAGAGCATATGACTAGTAAGGTACCGAAACTTGAGGGGGCCCCACTGCAATATACCTGCCCCTCCCCCCTGGACACAGTCAGGGCCCTGCTGCCCCTGCACAGTGTACTGTACTGAGGGGGCCCACCTGGAACTAGGCCCCTTCCCCCCGCACCGTGGAGTTTGTGGGGGCCTTTGTTACCCCACTGCATGTGACCCAAACGCATGTCACTTCTAAAGGGCAGAGGGATACATGGCTTTTTAAGTTGAAGCAGCTGGAATTTATACTGACTGTGGAAACTGAAGTAGCACAATAACACGTTATTTAGAAGAACTGTGCCAGTAAACACACATTAACACATTTGTTAGTATAGAGCAATGGTCAAATTTCAGTTTCATACCAAAGAACAGGAAAATTGTAATGAAAAAGATTTTCACTGCCTCACAGACTCCATGTAACAATTACTTTGCACAAGAAAACAGTTATTCTGATAAACACTGGTTTGCTTCAGTCTGATTTTACCATATTGCACAATCGTAAAAGTTGTATCCTGGGTTTGGTCAAATATTTGGCATAGATGGCACTGTTCTAATCCTATGCTTAAAAACTACTGTAGGAAAACAGACATTTAAGGTTGAGCAGATTAAGTTTAGGTGGTTGTGTATAGTGCTCCACGTAAACAAACTGTCCTCTATCTAAACTGGAAAACTGCCCTCAGTTCCTTACTACCTTTTTTCCTTAATTTACACAGCACTTTAAATCTGAAAAGACACTGTTTGGACTTACACTGGGTGCTCCCTTCTGGAGAAAACTATGCTTGTCTGACGAGGTCTAATAAGAGCAAAACTTGTGTCAGGAGCTGCTTTTATTCATTTCAGGTTGGCTTGGATGGTACTTAACTAATTAAAGCAGGAGTACCGTGCCTGGAATGGTAAAATGTCTTTGTCATTTTTCAGCTTTGCATGGATAGCACTAGCTGATCCTATTCTTAATCCATGCTGCAAAAATGGCAAAAGGCTTTGTCGCTATTCTAGTTTGGCATAAATAGCACTGTGCTAATCCTATGCTTAAGAACCCTGCTAGAAAGACTGACATTTGAGATGAGCACATTTAGAGCATTCGTGGTATTGTAAAGGGCACCATATAAAGGAGCTGCTCTCCTTCTAAAAAGTGAGGAACTGTCCAATGTTCCCAATTTCCTTGTTTGCAAAATCTATGCAGCACTCTGAGCCTGAAGGGCATTGCTTTGTCTGGCGCTGGGTATTACCTTTTGTCTGAACAAAGCAATGTTTCTTTGATAAGAACTAATTAGAGCGAACACACTTTAGGGGTTGCTTTTATTCATCCCATGCTGGCGTGCATGGTATTTATCCAATCCATAAATGTAGTACTGTGCCTAGAGTAGTGAAAGACTTTTGTCATTTTTAAACTCGGAAGAGACAGCAGTAACTGATTCTGTGCTTAAAGACTTTGCTGCAAAAATGGCAAACGTCTTTTGTAGCTTGTCTAGTTTGGTGTGGACTGTGCTAATCTTGATCTGAAAAACTGCCCTACAAAAACAGATATTTGAGGTGAGCAGATTCCGTGTGCTGGTGGAGTTGTAGGGTGCTCTATTTAAGGAGCTGCACACCACCTAAAAATGAGGAACTAACCAGTGTTCTCTACTTCCTCTTCTGCATAATTTCCGTGGCTCTCAAAGCCTAAAAGAGCATTATTTGGACCTATACTGGTGCTCCTGTGTGTCTGGACAAAGGTCTGCTTGTCTGATGAGCTGTAATAAGAACTAACCAGGTGTTAAGAGCTGCCTTTGTCCATTCCAGGTTGTCTTTGATTGTATTTAACTAATCCGCAGCTGTAACACAGTGTCTAGAAAAGTAAAAAGTTTTGTAATTTTTAGCTCAGTGTGGCTAGCTGATTTTATGCTTAAAGACATGGCTGCAAACATGGTGATAAGCTTTGTGGGTTTTCTAGATTTGCATGGATGAGACTGTCCTATTCTATGCTTAAAACCTCTGCTAGAGAAACAGATAATTCAGAGGTGCAAATTTAGATTGTTGGTGGTGTTGTAGTGTGCTCCATTTAAAGGAGCTGCTGAGAACATATTAGGGGGATATATATATATATATATATATATATATATATATATAATATTCGACTACAATGAGCCATATATCACCTACACTTAATACATAAATTACTTGACTACAGGCAAATGATCTGCCAAATCAATAAAAGGTGTTTAATATGCCGAAAGCAAGTACCGGACACCATTGCAACTTGTGCCTCCTTAGATAGGTCTGCTTTAATGAGGATGCTAAGTTTGTGGCTGGCTTTTGATAGTCTGGGCAGAGTGCCCATGGTTTCACGCCAGACTCCTGGATTCCATTTATCGTAGTCAGTGATGGTGATGAGTAGCTCAGTCTTCAGTGGATTAAGCTCCATGAAGTTAGATGACATCCAGCACTGGAAGATGATGGTTATTTTTAAGTAACAACTGGTGTGAGTGAGTTGATACTTAATTAGCCTAAACAGGCTTAATTATTGACCTCCAGCTGAATGTAACTAAAGCACCAGATGAAAATGTATATGTTAAATAATAGTGAAGATAAAGCAGAGCTCTGTGGAAAACTAAAGCTGATCTTTTTTTAGACTCCGGTTTAAAAAGAAGAGGGATACAGTTTTTTTCCCGATTGGCCACAAGACTTTATCCGCTTAAGAACAATCTCTCTGACTCCCATTTCTTGAAGTCCACCATGAAAGTAGAATCACCCATGGTGTGAAAGGCAGTGAAGAGGTTTAAAAGAATCAGAGCCTGGCACCTGCTGCTTTAAGGAATAAAGGATACCTTTTGAAATGCAATCATGGGGATGGTTGTCTGCTGTCTCTTACAGGTTGCCATCCCTGTGATTGTAACCAATCGCAGGGGACCATAGGTTGCGACCTGCCTAATATTCATTAGACCGGACATTCCTTGACTCCCTAGAAATTGTGAATTTGGGAACCTACTCAATAGTGCATAGGTCAGTTTTTCACAATGAGAGACCATTCGCAAAAAGTTGGTGTGCAATTTGTGACCACGTTTTGAAATTTGACTCTTACTACATCTGGTGCCTCATCTCGTCACATTTCTGGACTCAGTCTTCAACTGTGAACTCATTTGTCCTGCGTTTAGCTAGGAACCACCTGTGAATAAGTGAGGTCCACAGGCCAAACCAATGTGAGGAGGATGCCACAGCTTTTTTTTTTTTTTTTTTACTTCAGGACCTTTGTTTGCCCCATTAAGGGTCCCTCAAATGAGCCCTTATATCCTGCCTGCAATTGATTTCCATGGCACAGGGTTTCAACCCTCCTTCACATAATAACAAGTCCAACAGAAACTCTCCTATTGAGCCCAACCAACCAGAGAGTGAAGGTCCTTGGACCCCACATTGGATGATGGGAAAAAAACTAAGCTCTGCTGACCCTCCGACGGTTCATATCCACAGAGGGCCTTGAATTAACCAACAATTTACTTACATTCAATACCACTATTTCTGATACTCTATCGGCATATTTCTCACCTTTTGAATATTCCGCAGGCATCAGACTAGGCCCGTTAAACCTTAAGTAGTACCCCTGCACACAGCTAGATGGATCATGCGACTTTCCAACAATGTTGTTTTGCTGTGGAAGTGAGGTGCGTAGCCACATATAAGCACCATCCACGCGTACTAGCATCAGTTTCTTTCTACGCTGGCAGCGCCCCAACACGCAGAGCCCATCAGCAGACCGCCTGTGACCCAGTGTCAAGATCACTAGACTTTGGACCTTTTTAGATGGAGAAAGGAGCTCAATTCACAGAAGGGGGAGGTAGGAGGGTCGGTGAGGAAACTGTGGTTAGAGAGAGGATCCAACAGAAAGTTACAGAAGGTTAAGGCCCTGATTTATACTTTTTGACGCTAAACTGCACTAACGCCGTTTAGCGTCAAAAAGTATACCGACGGCTAGCACTATTCCAAGATGCCTGCTGGGTGTCTTATTTATGGAATGGCACAATCCTGTGCAAAGGGTGGGCTAACTTCCTGGAGAATAACGTTAGCCGGGTGGGGGTGGCGGTATGAGAGTAGTGGGTTTAGTGTTAAAAATGTCATTAGGCTGGTTAGAGTAAAAAAAGATGACTCTAACCAGCCTAGCGTTGTTTATTGACGCTAAACCTACCATACCACATGACTCCTTTCTTATAGAAGACAGGAGTCATGCCCACCACCCCAATGGCCAGCACAGGGGACAAGGGTTCCCCTGGGCATGGCCATTGCGCCCAGTGCCATTTATGGGGGCCCATTTCTGAGCCTCCTATGGCACCTTAAGGAAAAAAACTAAATACTTACCTTTACTTACCTGGGATGGAGTCCCCCATCCTCCGCTGTCCCTTTGGTGTTGGTGGGGGTGTCCCTGGTGGCGGGCACCTGTCTGCTTATTCCATGGTGTTCCACTATGGAAATGGGACCACAGGTCCACTAACGCCTGCCCTGATCCAGGCGTTAAATAATGGCACTATCCAAACTTAGCACCATTATTTAGGCCGCCTACCTCCCGTGCGCCATTGTTGCATGAGAGGATAAATAAGGCGCTTGGGCCTTTGAGTCATTTTTTGCCCGGGATCGCCTACCTTGCATCTCCTTGACGCAAGGTAGTTTTCCGCAGGCAAAAAATGACTTTAACTCCAATATTTTGGCGCTAGACATGTGTAGTGAATCCTAGTTCGTTTTAATGGGATAACAGGAGTTAGCTTAGCCTCTGGCTTGTAGACTCGTGCCCCTTTCACCTAGTGACTTTTAACCTACTTAGCTTGCTCTGTCTTAGCCCATTTAATTATTTATTTCTTCTAAGATGGCTGCCTTGTTTATAGTTAGGCCACTTGTTATGAGTTACATTATCAGTGTCACCGCGCCAAGGCGTCCAGATCAAGCACCAAAGACAAACAAACAGTAGGTGTTCACACTTAGGGATTTTCCCTCTCTATACTTTTGAGGGATTGTTGATATTAATTGCCGTCCCAAGCATGTCTGTTATCTATTGTTTTTTAATACACCTACGTCAGGGGACCTTGTAGATCTGTATAAATACATCACACTTTAGACAGATAATCAGAGGGATTCTGACTAGAGGGCATTGCCACCATCGCTGATACCGATGCTGCAGTCGTCTTGACGCTGACCCAGTCTTCGTGTCCCTGCGGAGTCTGAGATAGAGACCTCATTCCAAGGTAACAAGGGTTGGGGGCTCCTCTCATGGACATGGCATTGGCAGATTAGGTTTAATAAACCAAGCTGTACTTTAGGTAGGAGGTTAGGCCTTTTAACATTAGGGTATTAGGGCATCTTACATCTCATATATCTTTTCTATGTATTGCAAAATGGTGGGGGTCTTCGTAACAATGACTCTCGCCTTCACAATACTGTTACTTGCTTTATTCATTATCCTAACCATTGCAGTCCATCCAACTTATCGCAAATTGCAGTTATGTTAAATAAAAACTATTATAACTTCACTGCATCTGTGTCATTCCCTGTGTTTGTATGAGACATAATATATCTGTGAGAAAAGGGTAATCTCCGTTTAACCACGACACTCCCTGAGATATCTTATTTTTTAGTCCATGCGTAAACGGCTGTCATAAATTACCTTTTACTATTGTGTTTCTGGTGAGGTGCTGCTAGTGAGCCGGTGAGGTTGGGACAACAGTTGCGACTTGTTGTAGGAAAGACGCAGTCGCCTACAAACAAAAGTACTGCCATCCTTAAACCAGCAGTCTTGCTCAGAGCAAGAGTCCGAACTATGACATGGCGCCACCAATGATGGTGTTTAGGCACTAATTTACGGATGCCCTGACTATCACTGTCTCACAGACAACAGGTACCCTAAGTACCATTATACGGAGACGTCCGTGGTCTTTGGGAGAATCCTCCTCAGCTGAAAAGGTAACACCTAATTAAGCTGTAGGTTGTTCGAGCTCGAACTCATAAAAGGAAAATATTTCCCCTATCTGGTGTTCCATTTCTCTAAATATGGCTGATGCCATAGACATTCCTGAAAATGCTAGACATGCACTAACACAACATTTATTAACGCATGGCCTTACAGATGAGGGCGGGGATGTTAGTCTGATAATAGAAGCTACTGAAGCATACCAAGCAGAAACATTTTACTGTTGGGTCACCTTTCCTGAGGTTGACCAAAGAACGCACACATTTCACACATATGAAGTTGCGAACGTACCTTTACGGTACCAAGCATACCAGTATCATGAAATATCGCTCACATACCAAGACCATCAGAACTGGTTTGAAGGCGCCCTACCACATGTACTACGAAGAGTGAGGTTAGGTCCCTTAAGTAATGAGGGGCCTACCTGGCCTATGTTCGCCACATACACACCTCACCCAGGCATACAGAATATGCCGATAGCAGATTTACTAATTTTATATAATGAATTGGTGGCATTATATAGACGATTAGTTCAGTTCGTAATGTGAACATTGAACACAACACCAGCGCGTCCAGCACCGCCAGTAGCTGGTGGTTATCAATTGGCTACTGGGATTAATCTACAAACAGTGCATGCAATTATGGGTAAAGTGCCCACAGACCGGGAAAAAATACCGTTCTGGATTGCCCAGAAAACGAATCAGCTGGAAGCTGTGTTTCCCCATACGGGACCACAGGAAAAACATAGATTGCTCACTATGTGCTTGCCGTTTGGGATGGTTCCCTCAGTGAATGACTGTGCCACATGGGGTACAGTCTTCGCTGACATATATACTACCACACATGGTACCCCGACACTTGCCAATTTACCGGAAGTGTTAAAACAAATACAAAATGAGCATGGGGCTGCACCAGCCCTGGATTTGGGGGATGAAATTAATGCGTAACGTTGATGCTGTATCCTCAATAATACTGAGTAATATTAAAGGGGAAGCAGTAGCACTGGCAATTCGCCAGCGTCTCCGGGAAACTCCAAACCAGGAACAGCAGAGACAGCTACCGAAAATAATTTCCGATACCTATACTAGTATAGGACGGGATAGTTTGGGAGCCAAACCTAAAAAATTGGAGTTACAAAGTACCGTCCATAAGGAGGGTACGAAGCAGGCACAAGAGGGCTCTAAGAAGCGACAAACAAAAAGATTTCAAAGAAAGAAGAAATAAGAGAGCTGATTCTCCACACCCGGAGAACTCCGAAAGGAGGTATAATCTCAGAAATAGGGAGAACATTAGAACTCCAGACAGATATACTGATTAACGTCCCTCTCGTTCCTTTCAGGACGCACCGGATAGACGTAGCGAGAGAGGGGGCCGTCAGGATCAACGTCCGGAATACGTGAAAGAAAAGAAAGACTCACCACAGTCTACCATTAAAAAAGAAGAAAAGACTCCTCAGCAAAAGCCACAATTTAAAAAGAAGAAGGTGGCAGCACTGACAGTTAAAAATGCCAGTAGTATTGAGAACGCTGTTGATGAACAAGAGGTGGGCAGTGACTGTGTTACACAGCGCGGCAGAGGTCACGATATGTCGCCAGAGTCTGAAAGATCATCTGGATGCGACAGCAACTTGCGATTACATCGCGGTTGAAACAGCGGATGGCCGCGTTCTCCCCCCGATAGGGTTTATGATTTAACAATTCAGATAGAGGGAGACGTGAAGCGCACTATTAGTGTAATATTTTGGGATGAACTTACTAGTGATATCCTAATGGCCGAGAGAGACTGGCCACCTGAACACGTCCGCAAGCTCCCGTGTGGGGAAGATGTCATTTTGCCTTCTTTCTCCGATCTTGTTCCGGAAGCAGCAAAAGGAGCCTATGCTGCTGAATGGGCTTTAGCGCAGGCACCTGCACTATACCGCAATCATGTAGGTTGGGACAAGGAGTCTCCTTGTCATATTATTCCCGTTAGGTCTACACCCCAACCGCAGCCACAATACCCTGTTAAACATGAAGCGAAAGCTCCGGTAAAGGAGATCCTATCACAACTTGAGTACCAGGGAGTAATTGAGCCCTGTACATCTGCAATGAATAATCCATTATTCCCCGTTGCAAAGCCAGATCATTCATATAGAATAGTAGTTGATTATAGACACTTAAATAGTCATTAACGCATGTATGCTATACAAAATTCACACAGCACAGCACTGATAAACAATATAGTGCGTAAAAAATATATAACTACATTAGATATATCTAATGGATTTTTCTGCCAGAATTTAGCACATGAAAGTCGGGACCTAAGTGCATTTTCATTTGGCTCTCAGGAACGCTTTTGTCGTTTACCTCAAGGCTATAAAAATAGCCGAGGCATGTTTTCAGCCCGTGTAACATCAATATTACATGATATTGATTCCGAGGCATTGTCCTATGTGGATGACATATATCTCACAGACGATGTCCTCGACATTCATCTTGCGAGGGTCGATCGGATCATTTTGGGGTTTGCAGACCTCGGTTATAAATTCAATTTTAAGAAAAGCAAGATAGCCTTTCTTAGTGTATTATTCCTGGGATATGAGCTATCAAACGAGGGGAAGAGCCTGGCCCCGCACTTTCTAGAGAAGTGTGCTCAACTACAGCCTCCAAAAACACTTAAGAAATTGCAGTCATTACTGGGGTTCTTCAATTTTGGCAGAACATATATTCCGGATTATGCAGAACGCATCAAGCCACTTTATGACTTAGTTCAGCCCAATTTTTCTAGCAGACGCTGGACAATTGAACACACACACATCCTTAGGGACATGCAACATGACATGCTAGAAGCTAAAAAATTACACACACGTGACAATAAAACAAACTTGGTCATCAGAATAATTGCTGGTGCCCTTGGATTTACTTATGTCACCTTTAATGAGGATGCCATGATACCAATAGCATATAAATCACATTTATATTCAAATGCTGAGCAACGTTTTGCACCTACAGAAAAGATACTGACGGCAGTTCAGATGGCCATCATAAAAGAGAGGCCACTTGCCCAGGGGAAACGCATTATTGTTGTCTCCCCGGTGCCGGCCTTAGAGGCTGTCACTAAAGCGAGCGTTCCGAACGCTAAGGCATTACATCCACGTTGGTTTCAATGGGCAACGTCTCTGACAGCCACTGATGTTGATTATATATTCGATCCAAGACTTCAAAAACAATAATTTCTCCAGTATGAACAAGAGTACCCCACTCCTCTAAATATTTTGCCACTAGACAGTTACAATACTATCATATATACTGACAGATCAGCACAACCGGCTGTAGATACTAAACATCAGTACTCAGCAGCTTACGCAGCCGTGAGCGGAGTGATGGAAGATGGAGTTTTTCACCCTCACGATACCTACACGCAGACCTTAGGGGACTGCACAGCACAGTTGGCTGAGCTTAAAGATCTTATTCTAGCGCTCGAACATACTGAGACAGGAAGCCAGACCTTGATAGTCTGTGACTCATATTACTGCGTCCAGTCATACAATGAATATCTCAATCATTGGATACTGAACGGGTTTAGAGATTCAAAGGGGAACACCATTAAACACAAAACCTTGTGGGGAAGGGTGGCTGATCTTAAGGATAAGCTACTGTGTGTCCATGTAGTCCATACATTAGGACACCAACGTGTAGGAGTACACGTTGCCGGTAATACATTGGCTGATGAAGCGGCCAAAGCATCAGTAGCTACGCCTTCTGTGGCTGCAGTGACTCGTTCTCGGACGAGATTGGATAATGAAATACTGATTGCCGTTAAAGCTTCAGCTGCAGGCAAGCCCCTTCCGAAAGGATACCCTACAAACTATACTTACCTTATTAGTTCACAGAATGTTGCTTATACAAGGATTCCTGGGGTTGGAGATCGAGTGATCCCCAATGAAGACCAGAGATTAGAGCTGATTACAGCAGCACATGAGGGTGTCGCTTCTGCACATGCTGGTATACAGGCCACGATAACAATTCTACAGCAACGCTACTGGTGGCCTGGTCTATGCAGACGAACTAAGCAGTATGTCCTTTGCTGTGACATTTGCCAGCAGATTAAGGGCTCTAATATCAAACGCCCTCCGCAGACATCCCTCTTTTAGTGTCTGACAAGCCACTTCGTTGTGTGCACCTAGACCATTGTGGTCCCTTACAGTTTGATGGTGCATACAAATACATTCTAGTGGCTGCGGATTCCTGTTCTAGATTACTGTGGGTATGGCCACAGCGGTCGCCTGACGCCCGGACTGTTATGTTATAAAAGATTTTCGGATCTTTATCGGTACATATGCGGTTGCAGCATTCCATTCGGACCACGGCCCTGCATTTGCCTCTAAGGCATTCAGGGACACCATGGGGACGATGGGTGTTGAACTCCATTACTCCTCACCATACCATCCCAAGGGAAATTCAGACGTGGAGAGGCGGAATCGTGATCTAAAGCAGTCCTTAACGGCTCGAGTATTAGGTTCAGGCCGCAGTTGGTTACACCACCTATATGGAGTCCAGAGAGCACTGAATAATCTGCCAAGACGGTCCTTGGGGGGACGCTCTCCATATGAGGTTCTCTTTGGGATACCTATGTATGTCCCAGATCTTGATGCCCCTGGTATGGTGGCAGCAGAAACACCATTTGACATAAAAGCACGTCTCACTGTTTTATAGGAGCTTCAACAATTTTGTGATGATAAATCATCTACAAGTGCTGCCACCTTAGGAATAAGGGAATTGGCGAAAACTTCGACTGGCTGGATTCCTAAAGTTGGGGATCTGGTTCGTGAGAAGATCGCTGTGAAAAAGGAGTTTGGTCCATCATACAGAGCACCTATACCAGTCTTGGGAATACAAGGCACCAGGACTGTCATCTTGCCACCACTGTCTGGTTCTAAGACAAACAGATTCATCTCCATTGATGACATCAAATTACACCATGTGGCCGATCCTTCACAGTAGACCAGGAGGTCCCTTGGGTGGTTACGATCCTCTCTCACTACCCAACAGGACATCCATCTACATAGTAGGATGAACATCACTACTACAGACTATGCAACTATGTCGACTGCTGTTCCAGACACTTCCTCGACAATGGGGAGGGCGGAAAATGAACTTTTGTTGGTTCCAGTCATGTCTTCAGTGACTATCCCGCTTCAAGATTTGGTTGTATTTTACACGAACACTTCCACGACTGATGACGTTGTCTACCAAAGCCTCCATGTACGATGGATCAGAGTACACCGGCTCCTGTGTTTGCAGAGAATACCTCTGGCTATTTCATTGACGTTGATGATTTTTCTTCGGATTCATCCTCTACAGTGATTGACAATATTTCAAAAAGTAGTAAGCTGTATCAATGGCTTAAAAAGAACTATTTGATCTACCCATAGAACTACTTGTGGTTCTGTTTGACATTTATTGCGTTATTTTTATGGATTGGTTTTGTGACTGTTTTCTTTTTGCTCATAAATGGTCACTATGGGAGTCATTTTGACCCTGGCGGTCCGAGACCGCCAGGGCTATAATGCTGGAAGCACCGCCAACAGGCTGGCGGTGCTTCCTGGCCTATTACGACTGCGGCGTTAGCGCCGCGGTCGCACCGCCGGGGCCGGCGGTTTCCCGACGTTTTAGCCCCGGCGGTGATAATCCGCCAGGGCAGCGCTGCCATGGGGATTATGACACCCCTACCGCCAGCCTGTTTCTGGCGGTTTGCACCACCAGGAAGAGGCTGGCGGTAAGGGGTGTCCTGGGGCCCCCTAACAGGGCCCCGGCCAGCTTTTCACTGTCTGCACAGCAGACAGTGAAAAGCGTGACGGGTGCAACTGCACCCGTCGCACGGCTGCAACACCGCCGGCTCCATTAGGAGCCGGCTCCTATGTTGTGGCCTCATTCCCGCTGGGCTGGCGGGTGCAAACTTGGTTTGCGCCCGCCAGCCCAGCGAGAATGTCGTGATGGAGGCCGCGGGAGTCGTAATGTCGTAATGACCCCCTCTATTCCTGATCGCTCCAGATTGGAGCCTGTTGATGAAGTTTTAACACCACATCATTCTTCACATAAAAAGATGGCTGCCTTGTTTATAGTTAGGCCACTTGTTATGAGTTACATTATCAGTGTCACCGCGCCAAGGCATCAAGATCAAGCACCAAAGACAAACAAACAGTAGGTGTTCACACTTAGGGATTTTCCCTCTCTATACTTTCGAGGGATTGTTGATATTAATTGCCGTCCCAAGCATGTCTGTTATCTATTGTTTAGGAATACACCTATGTCAGGGGACCTTGTAAATCTGTATAAATACATCACACTTTAGACATATAATCAGAGGGATTCCGACCAGAAGGCATTGCCACCATCGCTGATACCGATGCTGCAGTCGTCTTGACGCTGACCCAGTCTTCGTGTCCCTGCGGAGTCTGAGATAGAGACCTCATTCCAAGGTAAACAGGGTCGGGGGCTCCTCTCATGGACATGGCATTTGCAGATTAGGTTTAACAAACCCAGCTCTCCTTTAGGTAGGAGGTTAGGCCTTTTAACATTAGGGTATTAGGGCATCTTACATCTCATATATCTTTTCTATGTATTTCAAAATGGTGGGGGTCTTCGTAACAATGACTCTCGTCTTCACAATACTGTTACTTGCTTTATTCATTATCCTAATCATTGCAATCCATGCAACTTATCGCAAATTGCAGTTATGTTAAATAAAAACTATTATAACTTCACTGCATCCGTGTCATTGCCTGTGTTTGTATGAGACATAATATATCTGTGAGAAAAGGGTAATCTCCGTTTAACCACGACACTCCCTGAGATATCTTATTTTTGAGTCCATGCGTAAACGGCTGACATAAATCACCTTTTACTATTGTGTTTCTGGTGAGGTGCTGCTAGTGAGCCGGTAAGGTTGGGACAACAGTTGTGACTTGTTGTAGGAAAGACGCAGTCGCCTACAAACAAAAGTACTGTCATCCTTAAACCAGCAGTCTTGCTCAGAGCAAGAGTCCGAACTACGACAATGTCTAGCGCCAAAATATAAATATGGAGTTAAGTTTGCGCCAGGTTTGTGTAAAAAAATGATGCAAATCTGGCACAGAGTATAAATATGCTTCTAAGTCTCTTGTGCTACTGATTTAAACTTCTAACCGCAGATTACTCACTTTTTGAATAGATATCAGAGCAGTACCTCCTAGGAGGTGAGTGTGTGAACTGGTCAAAACCAAAACATCCTACAAAACAGAGCAGGCAAATCTGTGTGGACCTGGCAGTGTAACCAGCAGTGCCACTGTCGCAGGCTAGCAAATATCCTGAACAATCACTGCGTGCCAACTCACTGGTAGCACCCTTGGCTCTGGTGGAATGAGCCTGTAAGCCCTTTATGCGCTGCTTGTTGGCCAAAATGTATCAAATTTTAATACAGCGCATGATTTAACAAGAGTTTTTTTCCTGCACTGCCTTCTCTTTTTTCACTCCTCTGAATCTAAAAAGTAGCTCACTGTCCACCTGATGAGGCTTGGTATGATTGACGTAAGAGCTGAGAACTTTTTTAGGATCTAACCAATAGAGCTGTTCCTC
Organism: Pleurodeles waltl; assembly: GCF_031143425.1. Taxonomy (NCBI): domain Eukaryota; kingdom Metazoa; phylum Chordata; class Amphibia; order Caudata; family Salamandridae; genus Pleurodeles; species Pleurodeles waltl. Next base: position 93,395,261 of record NC_090448.1, read on the forward strand.
TTCGTTAGAGGAATCAAGTGGAGCAAAGGACACTGGGAGGTTAATGTTTTGCCCAATGTGAAAAGGCATCACTACCTTTGAAAACAATGAGGCTGGTGTTCTAAGTTGTGATAGCATGTTGACAAAGATAGCAATGTTATGCCAATGTTTTAGTGATGAGAAAAACTGCTTGAAGGTGAGAAGCCGTAATGGAAAGGTGTGTAGAGGTACGAAAGGTGTGCAAATGAGGAATGTTAGGACCAGATTCGGCTCCCCCCCCCTCCCACCCCCCCAACGGGATATAATGAAAAAAGTAAGTGGAAATGTTTGATACTGACCTTTCAAAAAAGGTGCGTCATACAGGTGACTTGAATAAAGAAGGCTAATCCGGCAACTGCAAAAAGGCTGCAGCAGCCAGATATTAACCTTTAACTATACGCAAGGCAAGTCTTTGCAGCCTAGAGACACAAAAAGCAACATTTTGGAGAGCTTGGCCTGAAGTAGGTCAATCTGTTGAATTTTGCATTTTGAACCAAGCCACAAATTTGTCTCAACAACAGGCATATACTGATTTTGTGAATAGACTCCTGACTGCCAAGATTACATCAACAACCTCGGGAGGAAAGGCAAATGCAGTCAACTGCCACCACTCAGTCTCCAAGCTTGGAGGTAAAGATTGCACAGGCCTAGATGCAAGGCCCTGCCAGGCTGCTGCAATAGAAGATCCTTCTGAAGCAGTAACAAAATCAGAGGATAGATGCTCATTCCCAGGAGTTCTGGGTACCACACTTTCCAAGCCGGTGCCTCCTGGATGACTTGGTCCTGGTCATTCCTGACCTTCTTCAGAATTTGGGGTAGGAGAGGTAACAGCAGAGAGGCCTACAGGAGTCTCAAGCTCCACTCAAGGTGGAATGTGTTCGAGAAAGAGCGATTCTTGGAAACTCCACCTCGCAAAAGTGTTGATGTTGTGCATTGCCTGCAATGATTAAAACATCCAGCCATGGTTCTCCTCCATTCTCAGAAGATACCTTGCGCCTTCTCCAGATGTAACTGCCATTTGTGATCCGCTAGGCATCACCAACTGAATTTGTCTGCCCTCGTGTTTAGAGATCCTGCCGGGAGGGTATTACCAGGAAAATCCCCTGGTGTTCCAGCCACTTCCACAGGTGTAGTTCTTCCTAACATAAGGTCCATCACCACAACCTACCCTGTTTGTTGGAGTATCACATGACAGTGGTGTTGTCTATGAGCACTTGTACTAGCCTCCCTTTTATGGATGGCAGGAAGGCATTCAATGCTAAGCTGTTGGCCTTCTGCTCTGGGTAGCTGATGTGGAGCCTGGAATTCACCATAGATCAGATGTGTAAGGAAATGCCTCCTTGGCATGGTTGCCCCCTGACTTTTTGCCTTTGCTGATGCTATGTTTACAATTGAAAGTGTGCTGAGGCCTGCTAACCAGGCCCCAGCACCAGTGTTCTTTCCCTAACCTGTACTTTTGTATCCACAATTGGCAGACCCTGGCATCCAGATAAGTCCCTTGTAACTGGTACTTCTAGTACCAAGGGCCCTGATGCCAAGGAAGGTCTCTAAGGGCTGCAGCATGTCTTATGCCACCCTGGAGACCTCTCACTCAGCACAGACACACTGCTTGCCAGCTTTTGTGTGCTAGTGAGGACAAAACGAGTAAGTCGACATGGCACTCCCCTCAGGGTGCCATGCCAGCCTCTCACTGCCTATGCAGTATAGGTAAGACACCCCTCTAGCAGGCCTTACAGCCCTAAGGCAGGGTGCACTATACCATAGGTGAGGGTACCAGTGCATGAGCATGGTACCCCTACAGTGTCTAAACAAAACCTTAGACATTGTAAGTGCAGGGTAGCCATAAGAGTATATGGTCTGGGAGTCTGTCAAACACGAACTCCACAGCACCATAATGGCTACACTGAAAACTGGGAAATTTGGTATCAAACTTCTCAGCACAATAAATGCACACTGATGCCAGTGTACATTTTATTGTAAAATACACCACAGAGGGCACCTTAGAGGTGCCCCCTGAAACTTAACCGACTGTCTGTGTAGGCTGACTAGTTCCAGCAGCCTGCCACACTAGAGACATGTTGCTGGCCCCATGGGGAGAGTGCCTTTGTCACTCTGAGGCCAGTAACAAAGCCTGCACTGGGTGGAGATGCTAACACCTCCCCCAGGCAGGAGCTGTGACACCTGGCGGTGAGCCTCAAAGGCTCACCCCTTTGTCACAGCCCAGCAGGGCACTCCAGCTTAGTGGAGTTGCCCGCCCCCTCCGGCCACGGCCCCCACTTTTGGCGGCAAGGCTGGAGGGAACAAAGAAAGCAACAAGGAGGAGTCACTGGCCAGTCAGGACAGCCCCTAAGGTGTCCTGAGCTGAGGTGACTCTGACTTTTAGAAATCCTCCATCTTGCAGATGGAGGATTCCCCCAATAGGGTTAGGATTGTGACCCCCTCCCCTTGGGAGGAGGCACAAAGAGGGTGTACCCACCCTCAGGGCTAGTAGCCATTGGCTACTAACCCCCCAGACCTAAACACGCCCTTAAATTTAGTATTTAAGGGCTACCCTGAACCCTAGAAAATTAGATTCCTGCAACTACAAGAAGAAGGACTGCCTAGCTGAAAACCCCTGCAGAGGAAGACCAGAAGACGACAACTGCCTTGGCTCCAGAAACTCACCGGCCTGTCTCCTGCCTTCCAAAGATCCTGCTCCAGCGACGCCTTCCAAAGGGACCAGCAACCTCGACATCCTCTGAGGACTGCCCCTGCTTCGAAAAGACAAGAAACTCCCGAGGACAGCGGACCTGCTCCAAGAAAGGCTGCAACTTTGTTTCCAGCAGCCTTGAAAGAACCCTGCAAGCTCCCCGCAAGAAGCGTGAGACTTGCGACACTGCACCCGGCGACCCCGACTCGGCTGGTGGAGATCCAACACCTCAGGAGGGACCCCAGGACTACTCTGATACTGTGAGTACCAAAACCTGTCCCCCCTGAGCACCCACAGCGCCGCCTGCAGAGGGAATCCCGAGGCTTCCCCTGACCGCGACTCTTTGAATCCAAAGTCCCGACGCCTGGGAGAGACCCTGCACCCGCAGCCCCCAGGACCTGAAGGACCGGACTTTCACTGGAGAAGTGACCCCCAGGAGTCCCTCTCCCTTGCCCAAGTGGAGGTTTCCCCGAGGAACCCCCCCCTTGCCTGCCTGCAGCGCTGAAGAGATCCCGAGATCTCTCATAGACTAACATTGCGAACCCGACGCTTGTTTCAACACTGCACCCGGCCGCCCCCGCGCTGCTGAGGGTGAAATTTCTGTGTGGGCTTGTGTCCCCCCCGGTGCCCTACAAAACCCCCCGGGTCTGCCCTCCGAAGACGCGGGTACTTACCTGCAAGCAGACCGGAACCGGGGCACCCCCTTCTCTCCATTCTAGCCTATGTGTTTTGGGCACCACTTTGAACTCTGCACCTGACCGGCCCTGAGCTGCTGGTGTGGTGACTTTGGGGTTGCTCTGAACCCCCAACGGTGGGCTACCTTGGACCAAGAACTGAACCCTGTAAGTGTCTTACTTACCTGGTAAAACTAACAAAAACTTACCTCCCCCAGGAACTGTGAAAATTGCACTGTGTCCACTTTTGAAATAGCTATTTGTCAACAACTTGAAAAGTATACATGCAATTGAAATGATTCAAAGTTCCTAATGTACTTACCTGCAATACCTTTCAAACAAGATATTACATGTTAAATTTGAACCTGTGGTTCTTAAAATAAACTAAGAAAAGATATTTTTCTATAACAAAACCTATTGGCTGGATTTGTCTCTGAGTGTGTGTACCTCATTTATTGTCTATGTGTATGTACAACAAATGCTTAACACTACTCCTTGGATAAGCCTACTGCTCGACCACACTACCACAAAATAGAGCATTAGTATTATCTATTTTTACCACTATTTTACCTCTAAGGGGAACCCTTGGACTCTGTGCATGCTATTCCTTACTTTGAAATAGCACATACAGAGCCAACTTCCTACATTGGTGGATCAGCGGTGGGGTACAAGACTTTGCATTTGCTGGACTACTCAGCCAATACCTGATCACACGACAAATTCCAAAATTGTCATTAGAAATTGATTTTTGCAATTTGAAAAGTTTTCTAAATTCTTAAAAGACCTGCTAGGGCCTTGTGTTAGATCCTGTTTAGCATTTCTTTTAGAGTTTAAAAGTTTGTAAAAGTTTGAATTAGATTCTAGAACCAGTTGTAGATTCTTAAAAAGTATTCCAACTTTTAGAAGCAAAATGTCTAGCACAGATGTGACTGTGGTGGAACTCGACACCACACCTTACCTCCATCTTAAGATGAGGGAGCTAAGGTCACTCTGTAAAATAAAGAAAATAACAATGGGCCCCAAACCTACCAAAATACAGCTCCAGGAGCTTTTGGCAGAGTTTGAAAAGGCCAACCCCTCTGAGGGTGGCAACTCAGAGGAAGAGGATAGTGACTTGGAGGAAAATTCCCCCCTACCAGTCCTATCTAGGGAGAACAGGGTCCCTCAAACCCTGACTCCAAAAATAATAGTCAGAGATGCTGGTTCCCTCACAGGAGAGACCAACACCTCTGAAATCACTGAGGATAACCCCAGTGAAGAGGACATCCAGTTAGCCAGGATGGCCAAAAGATTGGCTTTGGAAAGACAGATCCTAGCCATAGAGAGGGAAAGACAAGAGATGGGCCTAGGACCCATCAATGGTGGCAGCAACATAAATAGGGTCAGAGACTCTCCTGACATGTTGAAAATCCCTAAAGGGATTGTAACTAAATATGAAGATGGTGATGACATCACCAAATGGTTCACAGCTTTTGAGAGGGCTTGTGTAACCAGAAAAGTGAACAGATCTCACTGGGGTGCTCTCCTTTGGGAAATGTTCACAGGAAAGTGTAGGGATAGACTCCTCACACTCTCTGGACAAGATGCAGAATCTTATGACCTCATGAAGGGTACCCTGATTGAGGGCTTTGGATTCTCCACTGAGGAGTATAGGATTAGATTCAGGGGGGCTCAAAAATCCTCGAGCCAGACCTGGGTTGACTTTGTAGACTACTCAGTGAAAACACTAGATGGTTGGATTCAAGGCAGTGGTGTAAGTAATTATGATGGGCTGTACAATTTATTTGTGAAAGAACACCTATTGAGTAATTGTTTCAATGATAAACTGCATCAGCATCTGGTAGACCTAGGACCAATTTCTCCCCAAGAATTGGGAAAGAAGGCGGACCATTGGGTCAAGACAAGGGTGTCCAAGACTTCAACAGGGGGTGACCAAAAGAAAGGGGTCACAAAGACTCCCCAGGGGAAGGGTGATGAGACAACCAAAACTAAAAATAGTAAAGAGTCTTCTACAGGCCCCCAAAAACCTGCACAGGAGGGTGGGCCCAGAGCCTCTTCACAAAACAATGGGTACAAGGGTAAAAACTTTGATCCCAAAAAGGCCTGGTGTCATAGCTGTAAACAGCATGGACACCAAACTGGAGACAAGGCCTGTCCCAAGAAAGGTTCCACTCCAAACTCCCATCCAGGTAACACTGGTATGGCTAGTCTCCAAGTGGGATCAACAGTGTGCCCAGAGCAAATCAGGGTCCACACTGAAGCTACTCTAGTTTCTGAGGGTGGGGTGGATTTAGCCACACTAGCTGTCTGGCCGCCTAACATGCAAAAATACAGACAGCAACTCTTAATTAATGGGACTAGAATAGAGGGCCTGAGGGATACAGGTGCCAGTGTCACCATGGTGACAGAGAAACTGGTTTCCCCTGGCCAATACCTGACTGGAAAAACTTACACAGTCACCAACGCTGACAATCAGAGAAAAGTACATCCTATGGCAATGGTTACTTTAGAATGGGGAGGGGTCAATGGCCTGAAACAGGTGGTGGTCTCCTCAAATATCCCAGTGGACTGTCTGCTTGGAAATGACCTGGAGTCCTCAGCATGGGCTGAGGTAGAACTAAAAACCCATGCAGCAATGCTGGGTATCCCTGAACTGGTGTGTGTGAAAACAAGAGCACAGTGCAAGGCACAGGGTGAACAAGTAGAGCTGGAGTCTGGAAGAATGGCCCAGCCTACCAAGAGGAAAGGAAAGTCAGTTGGGAAACCAACTGCAACACAGCAAAAGAAAGGGAACCTCTCTTCTCAGGAAGAAGTTCTGCCCTCTGAGGGAACTGAGCCTTTGGAGCTTGAACCTTATCAGGTTGAGCTCTTAGGCCCAGGGGGACCCTCAAGGGAGGAGCTGTGTAAGGGACAAGAAACCTGTCCCTCTCTTGAAGGCCTTAGGCAGCAAGCTGCTGAAGAGTCCAAGGGCAAGAAAAATGGAACACATAGGGTCTATTGGGAAGATGGACTCCTGTACACTGAGGCCAGAGACCCCAAACCTGGTGCCACTAGGAGAGTGGTAGTGCCTCAGCTGTTCAGAGAGTTCATCCTAACATTGGCCCATGACATTCCCCTTGCTGGACATTTGGGACAAACCAAGACGTGGGAGAGGCTAGTCAACCACTTCTACTGGCCCAATATTTCCAACATGGTTAAGGAGTTTTGCCTCTCCTGCCCCACCTGTCAAGCCAGTGGTAAGACAGGTGGGCACCCAAAGGCCCCCCTCATTCCACTTCCAGTGGTGGGGGTCCCCTTTGAAAGAGTGGGTGTGGACATAGTTGGTCCACTGGAACCTCCCACAGCCTCAGGAAATATGTATATCCTGGTAGTAGTGGATCATGCTACCAGGTATCCTGAAGCTATTCCCCTTAGGTCGACTACTGCCCCTGCAGTAGCCAAGGCCCTCATTGGTATCTTTACCAGAGTGGGTTTCCCTAAGGAGGTGGTGTCTGACAGAGGTACCAACTTCATGTCAGCATACCTGAAACACATGTGGAATGAGTGTGGAGTGACTTACAAATTCACTACACCATACCATCCACAAACTAATGGCTTGGTTGAGAGATTCAACAAGACATTAAAAGGCATGATCATGGGGCTCCCAGAAAAACTCAAAAGGAGATGGGATGTCCTCTTGCCATGTCTGCTTTTCGCTTACAGAGAGGTGCCACAGAAGGGAGTAGGATTCTCACCCTTTGAACTTCTGTTTGGTCATCCTGTAAGGGGACCACTTGCTCTTGTTAAAGAAGGCTGGGAGAGACCTCTTCATGAGCCTAAACAAGACATAGTGGACTATGTACTTGGCCTTCGCTCTAGAATGGCAGAGTACATGGAAAAGGCAACCAAAAACCTTGAGGCCAGCCAACAGCTCCAGAAGTTTTGGTATGACCAAAAGGCTGCACTGGTTGAGTTCCAACCAGGGCAGAAAGTCTGGGTTCTGGAGCCTGTGGCTCCCAGGGCACTTCAGGACAAATGGAGTGGCCCTTACCCAGTGCTAGAAAGGAAGAGTCAGGTCACCTACCTGGTGGACCTGGGCACAAGCAGGAGCCCCAAGAGGGTGATCCATGTGAACCGCCTTAAGCTCTTCCATGACAGGGCTGATGTGAATCTGTTGATGGTAACAGATGAGGATCAGGAGGCAGAGAGTGAACCTCTCCCTGATCTTCTGTCATCAGACCCAAAAGATGGCACAGTAGATGGAGTGATCTACTCAGACACCCTCTCTGGCCAACAGCAAGCTGATTGTAGGAGAGTCCTACAACAGTTTCCTGAACTCTTCTCCTTAACCCCTGGTCAGACACACCTGTGTACCCATGATGTGGACACAGGAGACAGCATGCCTGTCAAGAACAAAATCTTTAGACAGTCTGACCATGTTAAGGAAAGCATCAAGGTGGAAGTCCACAAGATGCTAGAATTGGGAGTAATTGAGCGCTCTGACAGCCCCTGGGCTAGCCCAGTGGTCTTAGTCCCCAAACCTCACACCAAAGATGGAAAGAAAGAGATGAGGTTTTGTGTGGACTACAGAGGGCTCAATTCTGTCACCAAGACAGATGCTCATCCAATTCCAAGAGCTGATGAGCTCATAGATAAATTAGGTGCTGCCAAATTCTTAAGTACCTTTGACTTGACAGCAGGGTACTGGCAAATAAAAATGGCACCTGGAGCAAAAGAGAAAACAGCATTCTCCACACCTGATGGGCATTATCAGTTTACTGTTATGCCCTTTGGTTTAAAGAATGCCCCTGCCACCTTCCAAAGGTTGGTGAATCAAGTCCTTGCTGGCTTGGAGTCCTTTAGCACAGCTTATCTTGATGATATTGCTGTCTTTAGCTCCACCTGGCAGGATCACCTGGTCCACCTGAAGAAGGTTTTGAAGGCTCTGCAATCTGCAGGCCTCTCTATCAAGGCATCCAAATGCCAGATAGGGCAGGGAACTGTGGTTTACTTGGGCCACCTTGTAGGTGGAGGCCAAGTTCAGCCACTCCAACCCAAGATCCAGACTATTCTGGACTGGGTAGCTCCAAAAACCCAGACTCAAGTCAGGGCATTCCTTGGCTTGACTGGGTATTACAGGAGGTTTGTGAAGGGATATGGATCCATTGTGACAGCCCTCACTGAACTCACCTCCAAGAAAATGCCCAAGAAAGTGAACTGGACTGTGGAATGCCAACAGGCCTTTGACACCCTGAAACAAGCAATGTGCTCAGCACCAGTTCTCAAAGCTCCAGATTATTCTAAGCAGTTCATTGTGCAGACTGATGCCTCTGAACATGGGATAGGGGCAGTTTTGTCCCAAACAAATGATGATGGCCTTGACCAGCCTGTTGCTTTCATTAGCAGGAGGTTACTCCCCAGGGAGCAGCATTGGAGTGCCATTGAGAGGGAGGCCTTTGCTGTGGTTTGGTCCCTGAAGAAGCTGAGACCATACCTCTTTGGGACTCACTTCCTAGTTCAAACTGACCACAGACCTCTCAAATGGCTGATGCAAATGAAAGGTGAAAATCCTAAACTGTTGAGGTGGTCCATCTCCCTACAGGGAATGGACTTTATAGTGGAACACAGACCTGGGACTGCCCATGCCAATGCAGATGGCCTTTCCAGGTTCTTCCACTTAGAAAATGAAGACTCTCTTGGGAAAGGTTAGTCTCATCCTCTTTCGTTTGGGGGGGGGTTGTGTAAGGAAATGCCTCCTTGGCATGGTTGCCCCCTGACTTTTTGCCTTTGCTGATGCTATGTTTACAATTGAAAGTGTGCTGAGGCCTGCTAACCAGGCCCCAGCACCAGTGTTCTTTCCCTAACCTGTACTTTTGTATCCACAATTGGCAGACCCTGGCATCCAGATAAGTCCCTTGTAACTGGTACTTCTAGTACCAAGGGCCCTGATGCCAAGGAAGGTCTCTAAGGGCTGCAGCATGTCTTATGCCACCCTGGAGACCTCTCACTCAGCACAGACACACTGCTTGCCAGCTTGTGTATGCTAGTGAGGACAAAACGAGTAAGTCGACATGGCACTCCCCTCAGGGTGCCATGCCAGCCTCTCACTGCCTATGCAGTATAGGTAAGACACCCCTCTAGCAGGCCTTACAGCCCTAAGGCAGGGTGCACTATACCATAGGTGAGGGTACCAGTGCATGAGCATGGTACCCCTACAGTGTCTAAACAAAACCTTAGACATTGTAAGTGCAGGGTAGCCATAAGAGTATATGGTCTGGGAGTCTGTCAAACACGAACTCCACAGCACCATAATGGCTACACTGAAAACTGGGAAGTTTGGTATCAAACTTCTCAGCACAATAAATGCACACTGATGCCAGTGTACATTTTATTGTAAAATACACCACAGAGGGCACCTTAGAGGTGCCCCCTGAAACTTAACCGACTGTCTGTGTAGGCTGACTAGTTCCAGCAGCCTGCCACACTAGAGACATGTTGCTGGCCCCATGGGGAGAGTGCCTTTGTCACTCTGAGGCCAGTAACAAAGCCTGCACTGGGTGGAGATGCTAACACCTCCCCCAGGCAGGAGCTGTGACACCTGGCGGTGAGCCTCAAAGGCTCACCCCTTTGTCACAGCCCAGCAGGGCACTCCAGCTTAGTGGAGTTGCCCGCCCCCTCCGGCCACGGCCCCCACTTTTGGCGGCAAGGCTGGAGGGAACAAAGAAAGCAACAAGGAGGAGTCACTGGCCAGTCAGGACAGCCCCTAAGGTGTCCTGAGCTGAGGTGACTCTGACTTTTAGAAATCCTCCATCTTGCAGATGGAGGATTCCCCCAATAGGGTTAGGATTGTGACCCCCTCCCCTTGGGAGGAGGCACAAAGAGGGTGTACCCACCCTCAGGGCTAGTAGCCATTGGCTACTAACCCCCCAGACCTAAACACGCCCTTAAATTTAGTATTTAAGGGCTACCCTGAACCCTAGAAAATTAGATTCCTGCAACTACAAGAAGGAGGACTGCCTACCTGAAAACCCCTGCAGAGGAAGACCAGAAGACGACAACTGCCTTGGCTCCAGAAACTCACCGGCCTGTCTCCTGCCTTCCAAAGATCCTGCTCCAGCGACGCCTTCCAAAGGGACCAGCGACCTCGACATCCTCTGAGGACTGCCCCTGCTTCGAAAAGACAAGAAACTCCCGAGGACAGCGGACCTGCTCCAAGAAAGGCTGCAACTTTGTTTCCAGCAGCCTTGAAAGAACCCTGCAAGCTCCCCGCAAGAAGCGTGAGACTTGCGACACTGCACCCGGCGACCCCGACTCGGCTGGTGGAGATCCAACACCTCAGGAGGGACCCCAGGACTACTCTGATACTGTGAGTACCAAAACCTGTCCCCCCTGAGCACCCACAGCGCCGCCTGCAGAGGGAATCCCGAGGCTTCCCCTGACCGCGACTCTTTGAATCCAAAGTCCCGACGCCTGGGAGAGACCCTGCACCCGCAGCCCCCAGGACCTGAAGGACCGGACTTTCACTGGAGAAGTGACCCCCAGGAGTCCCTCTCCCTTGCCCAAGTGGAGGTTTCCCCGAGGAACCCCCCCCTTGCCTGCCTGCAGCGCTGAAGAGATCCCGAGATCTCTCATAGACTAACATTGCGAACCCGACGCTTGTTTCAACACTGCACCCGGCCGCCCCCGCGCTGCTGAGGGTGAAATTTCTGTGTGGGCTTGTGTCCCCCCCGGTGCCCTACAAAACCCCCCGGGTCTGCCCTCCGAAGACGCGGGTACTTACCTGCAAGCAGACCGGAACCGGGGCACCCCCTTCTCTCCATTCTAGCCTATGTGTTTTGGGCACCACTTTGAACTCTGCACCTGACCGGCCCTGAGCTGCTGGTGTGGTGACTTTGGGGTTGCTCTGAACCCCCAACGGTGGGCTACCTTGGACCAAGAACTGAACCCTGTAAGTGTCTTACTTACCTGGTAAAACTAACAAAAACTTACCTCCCCCAGGAACTGTGAAAATTGCACTGTGTCCACTTTTGAAATAGCTATTTGTCAACAACTTGAAAAGTATACATGCAATTGAAATGATTCAAAGTTCCTAATATACTTACCTGCAATACCTTTCAAACAAGATATTACATGTTAAATTTGAACCTGTGGTTCTTAAAATAAACTAAGAAAATATATTTTTCTATAACAAAACCTATTGGCTGGATTTGTCTCTGAGTGTGTGTACCTCATTTATTGTCTATGTGTATGTACAACAAATGCTTAACACTACTTCTTGGATAAGCCTACTGCTCGACCACACTACCACAAAATAGAGCATTAGTATTATCTATTTTTACCACTATTTTACCTCTAAGGGGAACCCTTGGACTCTGTGCATGCTATTCCTTACTTTGAAATAGCACATACAGAGCCAACTTCCTACAAGATGTCTCTGAACTCCAGTGCTCCCAGATGGACTCCCTAACCCAGAAGCAATACACTGGTCACCAGTGTCAGCTCTGGGAGGGGTAAGTAGAGTGTTCTGCTGCAGACCCAATTGTGGTCCAGCAGCCACCATTGCAAGTCATTTGCAGTCTCTAAACCTGGACATAGTCAGAAAGATATCAGTCCCAGCAGCCTCAGAGTCATCCTCGCATAGCTCCAGAACAGAGGGTGAAACATCCAGGATCATACCCTGAATGTCCTGGACCCTACACTCCAGGGGAAAGGTGCAAGACTGCACTGTGTCCAGGATATCTCTGATGAAAGGGAGCATCTGCGAAGAAGTCAGGTACGACTTTGTCATGTTGATAGTGAACTCAAAGATGTTCAGAGATTTACTGTAGTCTGAAGGTGAGTAACAAATACCTGGGGTGAGCCTGTCTTTATCAGCACGTGGTCGAGATAGGAGAAGATTGGAACCCCTGACATCCAGTGATGCGCTACAACCACCACCATCATTTTTGTCAACACCCAAGGGGCACTTTAGAGATCAAAGGGGATCAGAGCGAACGGAAAGTGTTCCTCCACCACCATGAACCTCCGATCCACCTCTGGCCCAGCAGGTTTGCAGATGTGGAATTAAGCAACTGGGGGTTCCAAGCTACCATCCAGTCTCCAGTATCGAGGACAGACAAGACCTGGGTCACAGTGAGCATATTGAATTTGTCCTGTGGGAATGGGCTGAGAGTGCATAGATCTAAAATAAGACAAAGGCCTCCACCGTTCTTTGGTACAAGGATGTAGTGGGAGTAACAACTAGTTCCTACTTCTGAGGCCGGAGCCCTCTCTACTGCCCCTTTGGCCAAAGGGGTCTGCATTTCTTGCTGCACGAAGGACAGATGGCCCTCTGTTAGCTGCTATGAAGGGGGTGGAAGGTTTGATGGGATAAAAGGAAATGGAAGTGCATAGCCCTACTGGGTGCCTTGAAGGACCTACTTGTCCAAAGTGATGGCTTGCCATACTGGGGGAAAATGTAGAATCCTGCACCTGGAAGAGCACACTAAAGAGGTTTTGTGGCTGCAGCATCCATGGGAACTGGAATTCATTCTGCCCTTGTTGTCCACACTGTCTGTGGCTACAGCAGCCTTGACAAAGAAAATACTATACAGTCTGCTGGGCTGGTTGTAGGAGCGGGTAGAACTGCTGGTAGAACTGACATATTAGAGCAGACAGGCTCAAGGAGCAATGTGGCCATGCTGTCTTTAAAGCACTCAATAACCAAGTCTGCTGCTTTGTCAAAAAGGGGAAAGCCATAAAAGGGCTTGTCCATTAGGGAATGCTGGACATCCTTGGAGAAGCCTGTAGATCTCATCCAGGCATGTCTCTTCAGCTTCACATTGGTGCCAAACTGACCGTCCAAGACAATCTTTAATATCAAATCCACAACAAATTATGAACTTTGCCACATAACAGCCATTGAGAATGTCTTGCGAAAGGGTTGTGTACAAGCCATCAGGCAAAGCAGGGAAGACTTCAGCAGCAGAATCCCAAAGGGCGTGAGTATAGCACCCGAATAAGCAGATGGAATTCACAAACCACAATGCCAGGCTGGTGAAGAACATGCATTGTCTGAAAGTTTCAAGGACCTTGGACTCTTTCTCTGGTGGGGTGGTAGGGAAGGAACTGGGGTTGACGTTACTCGATGATGCCAACACCACCAAGCTCTCTAGACCCGGATGTTGTGTTAAGAAACCCGAATCACCCGGGGCAGTGTAGTGGGCCTCAGTATCTGTCTGTTTAGTCATGGTCTAGAACATGGCTTTGCCCATGTCCAATGAAGGGTGTCTGTGAGGGCTTCATTAATAGGTAGTAGTGTTTCTGTAGTAGTTTGACGGGATTGGAGGGCTTCAGTAAGAACAATGGTTTTCACTTCCATAGTTGGCAACTGGAGGTCAAGAAAGTCAGCTGCCCTTCGCTTCACAACTGTGAAGGAGGCAATTTTTTTAGTAGCCGGTCAAGGTGGAGTGACCACTCCACTAACATCTTGCAGCTCATCCTCCCAGTTGTCCACCATATTGGGTTGAGCAAAAATTCCCCTTTTTTCATAACGGTTGTTATTGAAATCTGTACAAAAAAGATTGTGAATGAACTGGGCCCTTCCTTGAGGCAAGTCCATGGTCTGGCATGGGTTGTTGTGCCGAAACCAACATTGGCACTGAAACCGTTGCTGGGCCCATAACAGGTCCAGTGGTTCCAGTGAATGCCGAGGGCAGACCTCCTGGCCAAGTTCGGTATGGCGGTCTCTGCTGATCCTTGGGGCCGGAGGCACACCAGAGGGAGCTGGCAGCATGCTGTAAAGACCCAGCATAGCTATGCGGAACTTGTGGATTTGTTGTGGCATTGTCAAGGGACCAGGAACCTGGAAATTTGCCCTGGAATGAGAGTCTGAATTGCATCGAAGGAGATCATGTTTGAGAGCAAACAGAGAGGCGCGTTTACCCCATGGGCCTTCTCAGAAGTTAGAAAGTGGCGGGAAGTGCTAAGTCCTACTTGGACATTTTGTGCTTCTTATTTGACTTACCAGTGGACTTTAATCGTGATGATGATCTTCCACAGAAAAGGGACCTTTCCATCAACTTCGATTGGTCCCGGCGTGCAGTCTTCTAATACTTAGTAACAAACAATTTAGCCTTATGATCCCGAATAGCCTTCGGATTTATTAAGGTACAGTTGCTAGAGGTCTTGGAGTTGTGTTCAGACCCCAAGCACCAAAGACAAAATCCGTTGGGGATCTGTCACAAACATTTGCTTGTGACACTCCCTTAAAGGTATGAACCATGTGGTTTTCGCTGGTGGCATTTAGTTTGTCCGCTGGTTATTTTAGTAAAATTTCAATAAAACGGTCTTGTGAAGAGGCTCTGGGTAGCTCGATATGCATGTCTGGTGGCACAAAAAGAAAGGAAATGACGTGGGCGTGGACAGGTCATGGGTATATGCTCTCCCACATGTAACTTCCAAAGCAGAAAGATGTCAGCGTGGAGCCCCAACACACCCTCTACCAGCACACAGGGGTACTGCTAAAGATTTTCCGGATCCAGTCTGAGGCCTGGGGAATATTCAAAAAGTGTGGAATCTGCAGTAAGATTTATCCATCAGAAAATCAAGATATTCAAATGATTAGCCTTTGAAGCCACCCGACATTTTTTTTTAAAGTTAATACCTCGTAAACAACTTACATGGTTGTATTCCTAGTCAGCGTTTTTTGTGGTTACGGACAGCAATTATTTCTGAGGCAGCTTGAATATGAAACATAAGATTTTTAACACCTTAGCGGACGTGCACAGAACCTAACATGCCAAAACCGCTACTTGTGCAAAACAGCTGCCAAATGTAAATTTGCACCAAAGTTACCAGGCAGCTCGCAGCCTTAAAAAAAAAAAGTTTGCAACGGAAAGTGAGTCTCCACGACTCACACAGTCGTTATTGCCAATCTTATATGCGTAATGCCTGTGTATGAGCTCCACTAATAGGGATTCCTCTTTCCTCCGGACAGCACAGAGTTTAAACCGCGAGAACCTCACATTCATTAACGCTCTGCTTTCTCCTGGGAGTGCCTCCCGGCAGCACGTGGTGGGGGCGTCGCTGTCATGCGTGCTTTCTGAATGGCGGCTAATCCGCCGGCCTGCCTTCCTTCACCTGCTGTTGTTGGCTCGTTTGTTGCTGCCGTGCTGAGCAGGCCCGAGTGACGTGTGAGGCCTGGCAGCGTGAAGACTGGTTATGCAATTGCTGCGCGGAGGGGAAATCGGGGACAAGCTGGAATTAAACGGCCCCACGCTGACTCCTTTGTGTGGATGAAGACGTGCAGAGAGAGGCTTACCTCGCCAAGCCAAGACGTACTGTAGCCCATGACGTCCCACCCTGAGAGAATTAGCCGAGGCTTTTTACTTGCCACAGTCACCTGCGTACAACTGGGGCGCTATAGACAGAATATTCCTGAACTGCCCACTGTGCTCCCATAAAATGAATTTGACTGAGACAGTGCTAATAAAGGCAGAAAAAAGTGTGTAGGACCATTGACGTCAATTCACCGAAATGCCAGGGGTAGCGGAAGTGATGTCACATGCCCTTTGACCTCCACTTTCACTCACACACACATATTTACACATACACACAAATTTACACTTACACTCTCGCTCACTTAAACACTCTTACCCGCAAGCATGCACAGAGCATACATTTAAAAGCATTTTTCACTTAGCTCAGCTGCATGGAAAGGGCATATTTTAGCTAACTGTACTCCATTTTTATTACACTAATAGTAAATAATATTAGTGTAATAAAACATTGATAGAAAACAAAGAGAGCGGAGGCCCAACTTATGTCCAAATGGACAAGCTGCCAATGACATCCATGTGTAGGACGTATTCAATGTGGCAGATCTAGAGTCACAGACCAATGTATCGCTTTGCAGAGCTACCCCTGAATGAAACGTAATAGTTCAAAAATCTGTAACCATCACCTTGTTATCTCCCAGTCTTTCCACCATGGCTGAATCTCCTGGCAGAGTCAGACTTCTGAGGCCTACATTTTCTTTGCAGTTTTATATTACGCAAACTCGTCACAAAGCTATTAAAGTGCTTTACACGAGCATAGTTACATTGCACAAGGACACTTTTTTTAGGCACAGGGAGACTAAGGGCCTGACTTAGAGATTGGCGGAGGGGTCACTCCGTCACAAACGGAGTAGCCGTCTGACATATTCCAAGTTCCATAGGCTATAATGGAACTGTAATACGGTGGATGGGATAACCTTTACGTTTATGACGGAGTAATCCCCTCTGCCAACTCTAAATCAAACCCTAATTGATTTGCCCAAAATCACACGATTATGAGCCAAGACTCAAACTTGGTTCCCCAGTTCCAAAGTGGGTAGTAGCTCTGGCTGTTATGCCACATCCTCTCCACAGTTCCTCAGCCTTCTATTCCCAGCGCAGAACTGTCCTCTTAAATCTTGATTCTATTTGTCCTTCTTCTATTGGCAACCTTTGGGCCTGTAAACCTACATGCTCTTGGCTCACTGTTATCCCAGCCCCTTTACTAACTTCTCCACTCTGGTGCTGTGCCAGGCCTCTGTACTAGAAGGAGTGCCGGCATTAACAATGGGTGTGCAAGTCAGCTGTACAATAGGTCGAAAAGAGAACACAGAGACATACAAGTTGTTAACAGTATGGGCGCCAGGATCTCCCTGACTCTGCCTACCCAGCTTTGTATTCATTATCTGGGCCCTCGTGATAGCGGGAATACACCATAACACCTGCGGTTCAGGGGATAGAGTACAAGCATCCCCGGATCAATGTCACAGGGTCCAGTGCTTAATTTGTGCTTGTTGTTTCCAGTGCGGGCACTTATTTTTGAGGGCCGGTACTTATTTTTCTGCATCAAGCATTTACTGCGAGCAAAAGATACATATAGGAAAGGCGGAGGACGAGAAAAACGAAAAAGCGCCACAATGGGAGAAAGCAGAAAGCTGCAAGAGTGAGCTGAAGGGGCAGGGAGTGGCTGTAAATGGATTGAAGAGGCCCAAAATGGCTTCAGGATTACGCTGCCTCAGTATTCTGTGTTCGCACATTAAATCGCAGCAGTCATGTTTTTAAGAGGAGGGTTTTGGGCACCGGCATGTTTTTATTCACAAATTAAGCACTAACAGGGTCTAAACCATTCCATTTGCACCACTGGAGTGACAGTTTACCTGGAACGAGTTCAGCTCTATCCAACCAAAACCAGCAATACCAATTTGTTCCCTAGAACGACTTTTGTGCACCCAAGAAAAACCCTCCACTGATTATTTTTCTTGCCAAATGCTTCACGTTATGACCTTTCTTCCATAGTGGGCCATAATGCATTCAGTTACATAAAGTAGCAATAACTTTCCAGGCTCGATCCATAGACCTATTTGGCCCTGAAGAACTCTATGATCATATTCGTGTCTTACCTGACAAAGGCCTGCTCCCCCATAACAAACAGTGCAGCATCTCTTTAAGCACACTGTGGTCTTCATCTGTGGGGAGTTGCTTACATGATTTTAAAGGGACAGAAAGAGAAAATGTTCGCATGGAAGGAATGCCAGAGCAGTGGTGGAACTGGAATACATTTACTCTGGGACGCCATATATTGTGGGTCAAGATGTCGCAGAAGAAAAACGGTGGCGTCACAAGGTGCGGAGATTGAAAAGCAGAGTCTAGCAGTGAAATTATACATTTACTTAAAAAAAATATGCTGCAAAGACACTGTTAATAAGAACCTATGTGACAGTAGAGCTGTTCTAGTTTAATTAATTGGTCCAAAAAGGCTGCATTATTAAACATCGTACACGGTTAAGACACCTTCTGCAGAGATCATTATGGGCCCATCAATTTTAAGACATTAAAAATAGTGGTAAGATAACTTTAGCGGCTTGCACAGTTATGGCAGAGATCTGTCTTTTGTCCAATCATAGTTTTGAAGCATAAAGTAGCATAGAGTGTTAATGTTCCTGCTGCAAAGCACACCGTGTAACATCCAGATCACGGATTAGTATTTTATGTGGATAGCTAAGTGAGCTACTGCTTTTGACACTGAGATCTTTTTGTTACTCCCAGTTCATAAGTTGCAACCCTTCATATATAGCACAGTGATCTATTTACCAGCATCAAGAAGGTGCAGGCAATTTTTTAAATCATTAGCTTAGATACTTACTGCGTTTTTCTCAATCTGCTTTTATTCTAAAATTGTTAAGAAGGGTTCCCTTGAGAAGTAATAAATACTTGTTAGTACAACCACAATCACAACGTTACGTTCTACATTCTGACTTTGTTTTCACCCGACCATTCACTCTTAACAGTAGTAAGCGCTATATAAATACTATTACAATAGAATACAATACAATATGTCTAAAGATGTGGACGATATGTGATTCCTATACCTTATAACCCTGACTATCGTATCAAACACTTACTGTACTGTGATTTACACCCTTGTAATAATTTATTGTGCCTCTGTGTGATGTAAGGCGCTCAGACACACTACACAGGAATGAGTAGTGCTATAAAATTAAATTAAAAAATAGTAGGTACTGTTTAAATCAATGTTTGTGTATTTACTCATACATCCAGATACAACTGGAATTCTTATAGTGTATGTATGTCTGTTCCATAGGACGTTGAGCAAAGTCAAAAACTTGCCTCCAAGTCATTGTTTTCATAAAGTACCTATGAAGGGTTAAGCTATGTGCCTTTGTTTCCTTCCACTGCACTGACGTCTAGGTGTACAGATAGCTCCTAGCCAGCATGATACCTGAACAAAGGTCTGATTTAAAGGGCCATGAGCCCTTCTTTTGTTCGAGTCAAGATAGAAGTGAAAATAAGAAAGCTCCCCTGCTGCTTGCAGGTTGCTACACTGAATTGAATGCAGATAACACGCAGACACTGCTGAGTTATGTACTGATGTTAGAAAATAACACCAGGACAAATTCAGCATGTTTACCTATGTCGGCCGAAACCTAGATCGAGCCCTGAATTAGCTGCCAGAACTGGGATCCAGCAGGATCCCAATACTTTCTTTCATTGCTCCGGGGAGCATACTTTCATCATCATCTTTTTTCTCATTCATTTCCAACTTTCTTTCCATCTTGATACTCCTTCAATTCATCAACAATACCGATTTCAAAATATGTATTTGCTGCTCCAGTGGTAAAAGTAACACACTTCCTTTTTCATAGCACTTGCATCGAAGCAGTGAAAACAACTATTTTCCAGAGCTAGTTCAGTGGTATAAGCGGGCATGTCTCCTGACGCAGGTGTTTAGTGACCTAAATGATGCAGTGGAGTGGTCCATATAAACAGTTATAAAAGGCAGGATACCAAGCCAAAGGGAAGTGGGGAAAGTGGCAGTTCATCAGCAATATTTATTTCAAAGTATGGCGCTGGGAGAGGTGGAGCATGGTTGTGAATGCTTGCTCTGCATGGGTTCCCAAGACAGGCTCACTACATGGTTAATTTGTAATACTAGCCTTGTCGGGGATGTACATTATGGGGCTATATATTACATAAGTTGATGTCTGGGTAGCTGCAATCGTGAACTTTTCCACTCCAGAGTTCAAGTGACATCATAGACAACTTGAGATTCACTTTAATTGTCTATGATGTCAGCAGTAACTTTGTCTGAAATACCTACGTAATTGAGTATTACCAATCAATACTTATGGGCCCAGTTTTGAGTTTGGCGAATATGGTACTGTTCCACAAATGTGGTGGAGTACCTTGTTCGTCAACTCCTCAGTACACCCACTTTGTTATAACATTGGCAGTCATCTTGCCAACAGCAATGTACCTGCTAGCTATGTCATCAGAACGCTTACACCATTGGCCTGATAGAGTATGGGCAATAGGAATAAGAACACCAGACTGCCCACCATATTTAGAGTGGGATTTTTTTCTGACTGTCACTGCCAGCCAAAACCTGTCAGTCTCAAACAGAAAAAAATGACTAATTCCCTGGGAGAAAACCCCCAAGGTCTGGGGTCATTAGTTTTTTGTTTTTCTAAAATAAAGACCTGCTTTGGGAGTTTGTTATATTGTGTACAACCTAAAAGTTCTTTTAAGAAATGCAGGTTTTGGGGAAAGAGGTACACTTCCCTGCAGGGGACACTCCTACTTCTTGAGGCCACAATTGTTTGAACTGTGGAAAATGGGAAAGATGTTTACAGCTGGTGTATTTATAAGGTCTGGAAAATCTAGTGGTCAGAGGTGTCGGCACTTGTTTTCTACAGTATGTAAGGGCTGATAGTCTGACCCTCTGTGCATCTCATGTCTTTCTCGTTCTTTGCCCATCTGACCTATTTCCCTTGTTTCTGCTTCGTTCTAGTTAGAACTCTTATGTTATGATTTTTGCCAGCCTTTCTTTTCAGTTCTTTATTACATTCAGTCACTAATGGGATGGCTTTGACAAGTTAGTTCTTTCTGTTGACTTCCAAATGATTCTGTGCTGGAAAACAAACGTACTTAGCTCCACCTTATGCTGTTTGATGAATGAGAACACGTCTTTTGGGCTCCATCTTAGCTGATGTATTACTTACTTACTTACTTAAGCCTACTAGGGCCCTCCTGGGGTATATAGGCCATAAACCAGGACTCTCCAGCCACTTCTGTACTGGGCTTTTCTTTCGATCTGCCTCCAGGTGTAACCAATCTCCTTGCAGTCAGCCTCGATGACTTGGCACCAGGTGTTTCTTGGACATCCCCTTTTCTCTTGAGGGCTCCAGGTCGGGGCTTGCCTGGTGGTGCTTGATGCAAGCTTGCGGAGGGTGTGACCTACCCAGCCCCAATGTCTTTTCATGATTTCTTCATGAGCAGGGAGTTGGAATGTTGTGTGCCACGGGTCATTGTTGCCGATAGCCTGTCCATCAGATTTGGAGGATTTTATTCAGATAGGTGTTGATGAAAGTCTGGACTTTGTTAGGGGTTGTATCTGTTGTCCTCCAAGTTTCTGCTCCAAATGGAAGGACCAATTTTACATTGGTGTTAAAAAGCCTGGCCATGGTTTACAGTGTTAGATCTTTGGAGCTCCAGATCTTCTTTAGCTGAATGAGGACAGCCCTTGCTTTATCAATTCTTGCCTTGATGTCGGCGTCTGTGCCACTCTGCTTGTCTATGCCACTGCCAAGGTAGGTGAAGCATCAACCTCTACTAGCACATCATCTGCAAGAGTGGCTGCAGTTGTGCTGGTAGTGTGTGCCTTTAGGATCCAGGTTTTCCTGTGTGAATGTTGAGGCCATGTGTGCTGATGTGGTGACCACCTTGTCTATGTTCTCTCCCATCTGCATATGGGTATTGGAAAGTAGGGCCAAGTCATCTGCAAAGTCCAGATCGTCGAACTGCACCCAAGGCATCCATTGGATCCCATTTTGTCTCCTTGCTGTGGATGTCTTTGTAATCCAGTATGTGGCCAGCAGGAAGATGCATCATGTTGGGCAATTAGGTCTCTCTCACTTTTTTTAGGATCTCTACTTTGAGCCTGTGCTGTCATTTATGTCACTCTGCCAGCAGTTCAGAAATGGTTTGCTGACTTCTGCAGGTGTCCCCCCTTTTCCTATGGGACTTACAAGGTACATAGGCCAGTGTCAAGATAGTACAGTGGTGGACTTTTGCCAAGACCCATGCATTAACGATAAGAGATTGTCTTTATAAAGGCACATTTAGAATTAGTGCAAATGTAGTTCCAAGCTGAAACACATTCCAAGGAAGCAGTCAAGTAAAGGACCACAAAGTCACAGGATTTTCTAGTGATTTCTCCACTTGGGCATGTTATACATGGCACTTTGAGGTCATGGTTTGTAAATCTCCCTTGGATCAAACTTGCAGAAATGGTGGCAGGATACTTGGAACTTTATGTTATTATTTTCAAGAGTATTTGTTTTCTTTTCTTTTCCTTACTGTGGATCTTGCAGTGCCAACCTTTTCTGTCAGGGCACAGTATCAGCAGGGAATTAACTTGACGTCTGTGATAAATCACTGAAGGCATAGCCAGTATTTGACACTCGACTGAACCATTAAAGAAAATATTAAATCTTTGTGCCAGGACATGAGCTCATGATGAGCATTGAGTAGAGTTTATTAGCAGCAATATGGCAATGTTAGCCAAGTTTGGGTCTCTCTAACTGCGCCTGTGGCCCTGTTACGAGCTAAAAAAAGGATTGCCATGTATCTGATGCAAGTATTATCTGCTCACCCAAGGAGTCCCAGTTGGCATTTTACCACCTGCCATTTTGATTCTTAAGTACCAGCTCTTCTGCCTAGTAGGAAACATTTTTTTAATTCAAAAATTTTGGTTTACTCCAATCTAATTTGAGAGCATTTTATGAAGAATGAAAGTCATCAAGATTTTGAAGCAGCAGAATGGTACTGAAAGTTGGAGTTATATCTCACTCTGAATGTACTTTCCCTCACCTTCGTTTGCACAGACTAGTCATGTGTAATGTAGGTATTAGTCCAGTTTACCAGTGTGTTGGCTGTTGACTTTAAACAGTGAAGCTGGCGATCCAACCTGAGTGCCCTGCTCAGTTTCATTTTTTGCTTTCTTTTTTGGGTCGATTCCTCCAGGCTGCTCCTGAGTTTAGCCTTTTAAACTAGATTTTCTATAGAATGCTCTGTTTTTCTACAGTGGTTGTTGTAGTAATGACAACACAAGAATGAGTAAGGCAGGTTTATTCTCTACCTTTGTCAAACATGGAATAAGTTCCTAATCTTTCTTTTTCCCCCAACTGTCAATCAGCCCCAACATTCCACGGAGAGTGCTGGGCTCACGTACTCACCAACATGGTGAAAATAAACAAAAAAACACCAACAGTGAACAATATATATATATATATATATATATATATATATATATATATATATATATATATATATACACACATATATATAAAACTACGGCAATTGTTAACATAAATATAAGATATTACATTATCTCCCTGTCTTCAGAGAACTTACAACATCACAAAATCTATGAACTTGGAAGGCATTCCTACTTTACGTTTAGGCCTGCAAATTGATCCATCTTGGATACCCATCAATTGTTTATGACTAATTACATCAGAATCTTGGTTAACAAGTGAAGATGCATTTCCATTAACATGCTCTTGGGAATATGTATGTGTGTCAGCCAAACTTGACTGTACTTCCTGATCACCTCCCGTTTCTTCGCCACCCATAGCTTTCCTAGATTCTCCCACCACATTTCAATTCACACGAGCAGCACGTGACATGTTCCACCACCATCCATTTTCTAAGGGAATGGACGACTTTGATGTTTTGGCAAATCTATGTGGTTCTCCAAGCTCAGTTATGTTTGTACCTGTTCTAGGACATCTGATTCTCACATAATCACTAACATGTACTTTTGTTTGAGTTACAGCTTTTCTCATGTCATAACACTTCTTTTTGGTTTGCTTGTCAGCTACCGCTTCCCGAACCCTATTCTTCTTACTGCGAACATCTACAATACCAGTAGTTTTAAGTCTAACCACATTATGTGTACTCAACTTTGTTACAGGGACTCTTCCCTTCAACAACTCAAATGGTGTGACACCAGTAGCACTGTGAGGAGTGGTATGGTAAGCCCAAAAACGTTTCTGTAAAGCTTCCCTCACATGTATTTTGTTTCTCAAAGCCAAATGATTGGTCTCCTTAATAATTCGGTTAGCTCGCTCTACGTGGCCATTTGTTTGAGGAGGGTATAAGGATGACTTACAGTGGTCAATTTCTGAAGCTTTCAAAAATGCTTTCATTTCCACTGAAAGAATTGCGACCCATTGACACTCACTATAAAGCGAGGTATACCTTCCCTGGCAAAAACTGTTTATGGAATGTAATCACATTTCCCATGTTGGGAGTGGCCATAAACTCTAAATCAAAACATTTGCTGTAATAATCTATACATACAATAGCACATTTCATTTCATTAGGTAATGTGTACATAGGGACAATGAAATCAATCTCAGTTTTGTGCCATGGTCCTTCTGGTAAAGGTATAGGGGTCAAAGAACAAGATCTTGTGCATAAAGTTTTATCATCATGTTGACAAACACAGCAGTTCTGCACTGCTCCACACAGGGCCACCAATACTCAGATCTCAACTTTTTCTTTGTATCAGTCCATGTGGCCAGCTCATGTGACCTTCATGAGCTAAGGTGAGAAGTTTGTCCCTAAACTACAAGGTGGTACTAATTTGTCATTTCTCATAATGACAGTTCCCACAAGAGTCAATTCATCATTTACCTTTGAATAAGGTCTCAAGGAATCTTTCAACATCTTTTTTTTGGGCCAGCCTGTAACAATATACTGAGATATAAGATGATATTCAGCATCTTTACTAATGGCTCCCAGCCACTGTTGTTTATTAACCACACACATTTCTTCCACTTCCTCTGACAAGTAAGCAACAGCTAGGTCATCATCCATTTCATCTTCTTCATCGCCATTACATGGCAAGCGAGATAAGTAGTCAGATGTAACATTGGACTTTCCCGGCAGATACTCAACATCGAAAACATACTCATGTAATTTACAGGCTAACTTGGTTATACATGCTGATACTTTATCAGTACTACATTTACTCAATATGCTTACTAATAGCTTATGGTCAGTGCGAATTAGAAAAAGTTTGCCTCACAAAAAACCTAAAAATGTTGCCACAGCCAACACACAAGCCAATAACTCTCTCTCTATTACACAGTATCTTGTCTCAGGTTCCTTCAGTTCGCATGATTCAAAGGCAATCAATTGACTTCCTTGTGATTTTTGCTGGCTCAGAACAGCTCCAACTCCAATCTGAGTCACATCAACAGTTACTATGGAGCAAAG
Organism: Pleurodeles waltl; assembly: GCF_031143425.1. Taxonomy (NCBI): domain Eukaryota; kingdom Metazoa; phylum Chordata; class Amphibia; order Caudata; family Salamandridae; genus Pleurodeles; species Pleurodeles waltl. Next base: position 93,420,442 of record NC_090448.1, read on the forward strand.
AGATTAATCAAATGATTTTAATGAAGGTGCCGTTTGGATTTCTTCTTTCAATCTGTGCATACAACTTTCACAATCATCACTCTATTCAAAGTGAACATTTTTTTTTGGTCAATTTCCGCATTGGTTAAATTTTGTCAGAATAGTTCTGGATAAACTTTGCATAGAATTTGCATAATCGTAAGAATTGTCTCAACTCATCTTTATTCGTAGGTCTTGGAGTGTTGATAATTGATACAAAAAGATAGGGTTTTGGTTTGACACAATCAGCACATACGGTGTGGCGCAGGTAAATTACTTCATTCCTAAAAAAAAGTGCATTTGTACTTATGCAGAGTTAGATCACTCTTTTGTATGCGTCTAAGTAACTTCCACAGAACCTCCAAGTGACTTCTATCATCCTTTGAGAAATTCAAAATGTCCTCTTGGAACACCTTTAATCATGACATTCCAACGAATGACTTATTCATTATTTTCTGGGACACTGCAGATGCTGAACACAATTCAAATGGCATACGGTGGAACCTAAATGATCCCATTGGTGTAATGAATGAGGTGAGATTACAAGAGTCTGAATGCAGCAATACCTTGTGGTATTCTGTGATGAAGTCTAATGTAGAGAATACCTTGGCATCTCCAAGAGTTGCCATCAATTTATTAGTATTCAGTAAGGGTTATGTTTCCACCAGTACTTGTCGATACAATTATCTTAAAGCGATACACAACCTAATTTCACCAGATTTTTTTCTTGGCAACAAGATTTGGGGACAACTAAGATGATGCATCCATAGGCTCAATTATTGCCTTCTTCTGCCAATTATCAAGCGTGTTCTTTTCTTCTTCCATGACAGATAACGGTAAGTTGCAAACTTTTTGTTTTACACATATGGAGTTGTCCTTTAGTTTAATCATGTGCTGGAAGCCTTTCAAATATCCTAGTTCCTCACTGACGACAGTTTCAAAGTCCTGTAATACTTTGTTTTTAAGGATTTACTTGTACTTCCATTAATGCAAACAAATATGGTGCCTTACAAGGATTTATCAACATGCGTAGTTGTTTCTGTTCATACCAACCAAGAATGTTCACTCATTGATTCACCACATATATTTTAGTTCTTTTTAACCTACCTTGGAAGTTGATAATAACTTCAAATGCTCCTTCAAGTTGAATTTTATGTCCTCCATATGCTCCTGGCACGATTCTACTGAGTTGCAAAGATGACTTATCCGGTATCTGGTTATATTCCTTTCTCGATATGATTGTTATGCAAGACCCAGTATCCACCAATATTTCCAACTTGTGACCATCTACTTAAACCATGCATCGTGGTTGATCTTGGTGATCCAATTCATTAATTAGATTCACCATCAATACCAAGTCTTCAAGATGTATATCCAAATAATTAATCTCATTACTTTCTTCCTGTACTGCAAGCACTTTCTTGAAACGTGACCCTGCCTGGCACACCTTGGCAAAACAATCCTCTCTACCACATATTTGACATTCCTTGCCAAGAGCAGGGCAATTCCTGTACGAAGCCAAGTGGTTAGTAGATCTACAACGATAACACTCCGCTTTCATGCTTTCTTTGTGTTTTTGCATTGTTGTGTCTACTCTACTTTTTGTTTGTAGTGAATCATCCTTATCTTCTTTAGATGTACAATCTAAATTGATTTCATTAGACACAACCTCAGGTTTGCATAACATTTTCATTACTTTTGCGGATCGCACATAGCTCTTAATAGTACTAATTACAGTATCCAATTTAGGATTTTTTGACATAAGTTTTCCTATGCTTTACTACATGTAGTGCACATGACTAAGTGATCCCGGATCATTTCCTCAGGGTTTTAGAAACCACAAGATGATGCAAGCATGCCTAACGTGGGTGCATAAGACTCTCCTGGTTCCTGGTACCTATGATAGAAATTATGCCTTTCCATTATGATGCTTATTGTCCAATCACAATAGTCACACATTCTTCTTTTCACCTCTATATATGTGTCACATTTTCTTCACCTTCTGGTTTCACTGCGGGTCTTACATTGTCAAAAATACATCTGACCTCCATTTCCAGACTATTGTACAACAGAGCAGTTTTGCGCTCTACGCTATACTCTAACCCATCAATAGCCACCAAGTGCACATCAAAACTTCAGATCCATTGTTCCCATCATTCTCTAGGCACTCCAGGCACATCCGAAACAATTTCTGGCATCGAAATGGCATTCATTGCTCCAGCCATTGCTATGAATGCTTACTACTATTTCGATTATTGATAACTGATTTATGATGTAAAGAAGCCAATATTATGAATAGCTCTCAAGGCAGCTGAAGAAAGCATAAGGAATTTACTCCTTATCTGTATTATTGTCAATTATTTGTGTGTATATATATATTTATGTATAGATAGTTATATGTATATATATATATATATATATATATATATATATTTTATATGTAGATATATCACTATTCAAGCACAGTCTACTATCCAGGCGAACACATTCGCTCTGCCATAATAAATTTGGTAAATCTCACATTAATTTGTAATCCACATGAAGGAATCAGTTTATTCAAACAAAACAACAATACTCTTGCACAAAGGATATCCCAGCGTCCCATAAGATGGGCAGAGTCACAAATGTTTGACTGAGAGGAAGAATGGCACGCTGATGACCGGAACAAAGCACGTCCTCATTATATGGCAGCACAATGGCAGAACAGGCTACACATGCTCCCACAGGACACCACTAAAGGTAAGAGTGAAGGCAAACTACCATTAACAGGGAAGATTGTCAATATGCAATCCCTCCTCCAGCCCCTGAAATGCAACTTGCGGGAGAGAATCCACAGAAATATCTGCTCTGGAACGAGTATATCCGCAAGGTAATGAGCATGCACCTTGCCAGTCGGCTAGCAATCTTCATTACCGCCAAATATCGCCACCCTCCCGTGTAGTAATGGTACAACATGAGAATGAGTAATGCAGCTTTATTCTCTACATTCGTAAAACATGGAATGAATCCCCAAACATTCTCCCTCCCTCCCTCCCCCCAAAACTGTCAATCGGCCCCAACATTCCACAGTGAGCTCTGGGAATTCACACTCACCAGCATGGTGAATATATATATATATCTATATATATATATATATATATATAACTACGGCAATTGTTAACATAAATATAAGATATTACAGTCGTCCAAAGAGATTAGGTGTCCCAATCGCCACTCTCCTTGGTAACGTGAGTTGTTTGCATGCACCTGCACTTGTTCTATTATATTCCTATCCTATTGCTTCGGATTTTGGCCTTCTCTTCTTGCAACTGTCAAAGCATCACTTTCTTCCTGGCCTAATCTAGCACATTAGCAATAGTGCAAAGACCAGGCTTGAGAGTTTTTTTCTCCACTCCCTTTTTACTTGTTCCAGTATTCCACAGTAGAAAAACTGGGCCTGTCTGCCTTTCTCCCTGCTTGACAGTATTCCTCAACTCAATAGAAATAGTGGAAATGCTAGGCATCCAAGTAGGATAGCCACCTTTTTAAAATAAAATTAAAAAAAACACACTGGTCATTTGTTTATGAGTTGGTAGATGAAAAAAAGTGTAGACATTTCTCGAAATTCTTTTGTAATACAATAAGGTAAATATAGCTCTGATTGCATTAATAACTATTTTGGAAGTTTCCTTACATTGTTGTTTGTTTGTTATGGCTGTGTACCTTTGATAAGGGGCACATTTGCTTTAAGCATTGTAGGTGGATTCTATTCTTCCTGTCAAGCTCACGGAGTTCCCCTGTGTTGTGGCTTTCAGAGAAATCCTGGGCTACCCAGCCCTTTTTTCCTCTCGTTGTCCGGATTTTGAGCACAGAACTGGCTCCGGCAGGCAGCCACTCACTATGTAGTGTGTGCCCTCTAGCCAAATGCACATTTGAAGCCTGCAGCCGTGTCCACTGGATTTATGCTGTGGTTAGTCTATGCTTCCCTTCTACTGCGGGTATCATTTTGATTCAGTATTTCCAGACTGGGCTATTTTCCACTCAAATGAACAATATTTTACCATTTCTGTGGGGGAAAAAACTCTCATGGTAGGCCAAATTTGGGCATTAACTTGACCTGTGTGTGCAATTTTTAGGTCTCGGCTAGACAGCACAACCACTGTCTCGAAGAAACATGTTGTATATACTTTGTGGGCTTCAGCCCGCCGATAGGCTACCCGTTTGCTGGCTCCATCATCGCTCTCTTATTCTTTTTCCTCATTTGTCCATGGAATGCATCTGGCATGATTCTTCCTATATTTAGCCCCCCCCCACCGAGAGCAGGGGCAAATTACTATATCAATCCACTGGTCACCATTTTAGCAAGTTTTGGGAACTACTTTTTTCTTTGTTTGAAAAGCAATTGACACGATTGGTCCTGTTTTCACTAGCTCTGAGCTCCACTCTGTTTCTGTAAACAGGCCTGTAAATCTTGGGCCTTATTTACAAACCCTGTGGCACAGGGCAGAGATGCACTATATCTAAAAGATTCGGCACATGTCTGTCCTTTTCTTCTGCGCTGGTGCAAAATGGGCTGCCTAGTGCCGACGTAGGCACTCTTGCACCATGGTGCAAGGATGCCAGTCTCGCAGACAAGATTATTTTTGTGCAGGAAGGGGGGCCTTCCTGCACAAAAACAATCCATGGAGGTTTTTTCCTCTTTCTTTTAATAAGGATATTTCTCCTCGTTGCACCTCCCCTGGGGAGAAATAAGATTTTTATGCTTTCCTAGGTTTACAGATTCTTGTAAATCTGGGAATGCGTCAAAACCCATGGATGTTGCGTGGGAAAACCCACTACAACGTGCATGGAATGCCTCCCTGTTGCAGTGTAAGGCAACACAGCGATTTGCGCTGTGTTGCCTTATACATATCTACAAGGCCATGAAAAGCCACTCAAAGTGGCTTTACGTAGCCTTGTAGATATGGGCCTGCACTATGCGTCACTGGTGCATCACAAAAAGACGCACCAGCGGCGCACAGAGCTCGTAAATAAGCCCCATTGTTCTTATCTCTTTAAAATTGCTCAGCAGTCAGACTGAGATCAAATGTCAGACGCTGTTTTCTGTGCCCCCACCCCCTCCAACACCGCGGCTAGTTTCCTTGCTGTTTGTTTTTTCTCAGTGTGCAACTCAATAAGTTACTCTGCAAACTTTCACCACTCACACAAACATTGCTGCTTTGCAAAACTTTTAGTAAGTATTGGTATTTACTACGCAAAGTTCAATTGAGCCATATATAGAATTACTTAGACATCACTCTCACACTCAAGGCCATGCCTCTGTCATCAAATATGTAAGATTTAAATTCAACTTGTTCACTATTTAGAAATTATCTCAAACATGCATGTTTTATGTGGGAGGAATGTTGCATGTGTGATATCTTCAGTTATGCTGACAACCACTTATGAGAAAAGCACTTCTTCTCTTCGTGACTTTGATGTCAGAATTCACATGTAATTAGTGGATCGCTCAGGTGGTTACAATTCTATTATGGGGAGATAGACTGGGAGAGCAGAAATACTGTCTCTATCTTATAATACGACATTGTAGTCCCCAAAGCATGGGCTACCCCTCTGAGCTCCCCCTTTTATCCAGCCGGTCGATTCACCAATGATCTGTGTGTTTACAGGACATTAAATAGCCCTTTAGCTGATGCACGGCAGAGCTGGGCCCCTCACGGTGTCTGCAGCTCCCCCACCCATCTTAGCCTTGCTCTCAATTTGTGAAACTGTGTTTGTTGCCAACAAGCTGTGAGCACTGTAGCATCTTTGTCTATTTAGCACCAGAGTGCAAGAAAGGCAGGGGCCGCTTGTGTTGCTCTGGTTTGAACTAAGAGGAAACAATGCCTAAGAATGCAGCACTCTTTGTAACAGCAATTAATATATTAAGGCAATTCACAGATATCAAATAAATGAAAACAAATAAAAGCATTTAACTCAAATGCAGTGAAACACATGTATATGCCAAAATACTCACAGCAGTTAAACAATAACAGGCAAAAATGTGCAATACCTTAGCAGTGAATATATATATATATATATATTATATTTAATCATATATCATTACACAACATCCGAGAGGCAATATTTACCAGCTTCTCATGGCAGGAATGATGCCGGCACCATCCATCAGCTCGAGAGGTAATTCATTTTCTTATTTCATGTACAGTAGAATACAAAGTGCATAGTGCTATTCAAACAGATATGGCAACGTGTTTTGGCCTGAGCCTTCGACTGGCCATAGAGTTGATTGTGAAGTTAGTGTATTTAAATCATGTAATCACCCAACATCCACCAATTAAAATCCATAATCGACACATATCACTGAAAAGGCATTTTATAGTCAACTTTTTTAACCCAAAATACAAAAGAGATCTGTTTAAAAAAAATATTTTCTTATTAAATCAAAATGTACATTTGATATGATTCAGAAATTGTTGCCCAGTTCTTAGTTGTATCAATATATAGTGTGTATATATATATATATATATATATATATATATATATAGTGAAGCTAAATAATTAAGAATTCAAATGCATCACCATAGGGGTTGAATCCATCATCCTTGCCAGCATCAAGGTGAGGAACCCTGAACAGCTGAGGCAGGAGAACTTCCCTAAAATGGGATCCTGAACAGTGCGTCCACTTTCAGGCGAGCTCCGCTGTGTCAGTGCCACGTTTCTCCATCTTATATATCTTAAATAACTCAAGAGGAAGATTCTAGTAACCCCCCTTCCTTTGGTTATGAAATTTACACGCTGGCAGTACTTGTGTACTTGGTCTGTGTCGAAAACGCGAAGAACTGGCCAGGCCCCAATGCGCATTCCAGAGACAGATTTATACCTTTCCCTGATGAAAGCATTCTCCTCCTGGTACACTCTTATCGTAGCCGCATTCCCTGGTGAGAAGAGCGAAATCACATTCAGTGTGGAAAACAAGCTCTGTGTGGGAAAAATAAACCTGTGACGGCACCTGAAGCTAAGCACAAAATGGAGTCAGTAGTCAAGATGGAGTCAGAGTTCAAATACACATAGCATTACACAACTGTTCACCGTCTGCCCCTGGGTGGGTTGCCGCTAACTATTAATAGCTGGTTATGTGGTATATAGCCCCACCTCAAACCAAAACACTCAGGAATGTGATATTTTTTGCAAAACTGATTGAATAGAATACCGTAATAATTGTACACTATGTGCTTTCCACGCACCACAGAGGCTTATTTTAATCGGTGGTAGGATAATTGTCACTTAGATCGCAGCATCAGAGATACATTTTAGATGGTGGTGTCACAAGTGCTTCAAGGTCCAGCACCACAGATGCTTTGCACTCCTAAACAGTTTCACAAATAGGTTCATAAGGCAGCTTTACCGCCATACGTGTAGCCTTCTCAGACGAACTTCTCAGATGCTGCCTCACTTGTATTCTCCTTTAGCTTCTGTATCAGAGGCACGTCTTCCAATGGCAATGTCACAGGCACCACTTGTGATCCAGTGTGGTGCACATTTCTTCACATGCCAGGATGATAGGCAAATATTTGCCTGTCAGCATCAAAGGCACATGTTCAAATAGTAAAATCAATTGCATTTCTCCAGAGGGTGGGATCACAGGCAATTCTTCAGGTAGCTGTATTGCAAGTTTTGTTAACCAAAAGAGGGATTGGAGCCCGACATTTCTTATCATACGTTAGCTTAATTGTCACTCATATTTGCTGGCTCCTACTTGGTCAGCGCGTGTCCGTTTTACTTTCTCTTCATTTCTTTCTCCCTTCTGTGGAGCATGAACCTAATAGTAATTGCTTATTTTTGTTTACTGTTCTTCAACTGCTCACGCTGGTACTTTTTTTGACGGTGTGTTACTCTAGGTCAATACTGTACCCCGTAAACTGTCACCACTCACGTAATGCAGTGATGCTTTGTATAAATTTTAGTAAATATTGGCATTTTATATGTAAAGATCAATTTAACCATATATACAACTACTTGGACAATATCTGTTCCATACTAAAGGCAATACCTCTACCATCCTTGGCATTTCGCTTTTAACCTGCATTTCTGTCACACACAAGCAAAGCCTGATGAATGGAATGTAAACAAACCAACCAAGTAATATAGCAAAAATAAAACTCTTTAAATGCTATGTGTGTGCATTATTTAGATTTCACTTGCATGTGTTCAGCAGAGACCTTGTCACAAATCCACGCCACGTAATTCCACTACACACAACTCCGCTCAGCACCACAAAATTCCATGCCATACAATGCCACAGCAAACAATTTCAATCCAACCCAAATAATTCCACTCCATACCACATACATCCACTCCACTACATAACACTTAGCTAAAAAAACCTTGACATTGACAACACCTTTAGGCCCATATTTATACTTTTTTAGTGCCGCATTTGCGCCACTTTTTGACGCACAAGCGGCGCAAACTTACAAAATTCAATTGGATTTTGTAAGTTTGCGCCGCTTTTGCGTTAAAAAGCGGCGCGAATGCGGCGCTAAAAAAGTATAAATATGGGCCTTAGTGCTCAGATTGCAGCGACCAACTAGCTTTGCTAATGCTTATTTTTAATTTGCCTTTGCCCAGCGAGTATCATCTTTAGGCAAACTACAAGTTTCTTTGGCCAGTACATGGTTGCTCAAATGTAGGAGGGCCATCAATTATTAATAGAGTGAAAGCACTGCATATGACGGCTCAGCTTCCTTGGATTGGCCTGCCTCCAGCTTGGCTTGACCAATGTTGTCAGAGAATGGTGCTGTCTTAATTATTAGGTCTAATTAAAGCCTAGCAGACAGCGTAGCTATCTGGTTTGCTAAAGCCATCTTGGGAACATTCAGAAAGCTTCCCTGGGAATGCATGCCACCCATTGCTTACAATGGCTTTGATGTTTGTAACTCACATTTGCTTGATTTATATTTGCTGGTTTTGTTTGTTTTAGGCTGTCCAGCTTGACTTCGTACTTCCCATGTAGCACAAACTATTTACTGTATTCTTCTTCCAGTGCTCGTTTCTCTAACCAGGCCTTAAAATCTTGTTCTTATCTTGTCGTATTTGCTATTCATTCAAAGTCAGAGGTCAAATGTCAGCCTCTGTCTTATGAGGGAGCTTGGCATTTACTTTTTTTTTCTCTGACTTCACAGTGAAAGGATTTAAGTGACAATCATGCTGTCTACTGGGGTGTGCGTAACGAAGGCTGTATGATGCTATTTTTTTCTATCACACAACAAAATGTAAATGTCTGTAAATGAACTGTGCAGATATTCCACAATACAGTATATCAGAATTCGGAAAGCACAAATGAAGCACATTTTGTGGTAATTCTGAAGTGTGGTGAAACCAAATATTTTAATTTCATCAAAACAAATCAATACAATGACATTTTCCACACATTATTGTTTGTATGCTGCATACTTTTATGAGGAAAACTCTATGTCTTTGTAAATGTAATGGTCATTTCAATTAAAAGTGACTTGTCTGCCATGGCAATCCGCTACCACACCATGCATACTCCACTTTGCCCATCTTCACTTTGCTCTGCACCACTCTATGCCACTGCACTCTACTATGCACCACTCCACTCTACGCCGCCCTATTCTATTCCACTCCACTCTACGTCACTCAGTGTACTTGGTACCACTCCATTTTACACCTCACTTAATGCCTCTCTACTCTGCACCACTGTACTCTATGCCAATGAAATTTACACCACTCTACTCTGCACCACTGCACGTTACAACACTCCAGTCTAGGCCACCAAATTCTACGTCATTCCACTCAACGCACTATACTCTGCAACACTGCACTGTATGTCACTGCACTATATGCCTATGTACTCTCCTCTGTGCTACCCCATGCCAATCTACTCTATGCCACTCTTATCTACTCTGCACCACTGCACTCTAGGCCACCGCATTCACTCCACTTTAAAACAATTTACTTTATGGCACTGCACTCTACGCCTCTTCTCCACTCTGCACCACTCCATTGTACAGCACTCTATGCCACTGAAATCTGTGCTGCACCAGTCTACTCAATGCTACTGCACTCTAAACCAGTCTACTCTGCGCCACTGCTCTCTATGCCACAATACTCTACTCTGGAGCACCATACTCTATGCCACTGCACTCTACCCAGCTCTAATCTACAACATTGCACTCCACATCACTGCACCCTATGCTACTCTATACTACTCTGCATCACTGTATTCTACGCCACTGCTCTCTATGCCTCTCTATTCTACGCCATTGCACTATGACAATCCACAACAGTGTACTCTCTGTCACTGAACTCTACACCACACTACTCTGCACTACTGCACTCTATGCTACTGCACTGTACACCACTGCTCTCTACTCTGCACACTCTACACCAGTGCATTCTACGCCACTACACTCTACGCTACTCTAATCTACTCTGCACCAATGCGCTGTATGCCACTGTACTGTACACTGTGCTCTCCACCCTACTCCGCACCACTCTACGCTACTGCACTCTTCTGTAAGACACAGCACTCAACGTCAGTGTACTTTATGCCAATGCACTCTACACCACTTTACTCAAAAACAATGCACTCTACACTAATCTACTCAGTACCACTGTTTCTGCACCTCTATACTCTACTATGCAGCACTTTATTCTGCACTGCACTCTACGCCACTTCACTCGAGGACCGCTATACTACACGCTACTTCACTCTAGGCCACTATACTCCACGCTGACACTCCACTCTATGACCCTACACTGCACTCTTCATGACCACACTATGCACCACTCCAGTCTAGGCCACTCCACTCTACACCATTCTACTCTGCACCACTGTACTCTATGCTACTGCATTCAATTTCACTCTCCTCTACGGCACTGCACTCTATGCTAGTCTACACCACTCCACTCTACCCTGCAGCACGCCACTCTACTCTGAAACAATCTACTCAGTAACACTACATTCTACACCACGCTACTACACTACACTCTGGACCAGTCTTCTCTAACCACTGCAATCTACACTGCACCACTCCACTCTATTCCACTCTACTGTGTGCCACTGCAGTCTACGCCACTCGGTAGAGTGCAGTGGTTCACTATGACAGTCTAGCCCATTAAACTCTAGTCCACTTAATGACATTTTACACGACTCCACAACACCTCACTCTATGACACTATGCCACTTGAAGCAAGTCCAATCTATGCCACTCTAATACACTTTACTCCTCTCCACATTATGCCTCTCTACGGCATTCCGTTTTACTCCACTCTACAACATTTTACTCCACTCTATGCTATGCCTCTCTATGCCCCTTCACTCTACAGCACTCTGACCCTCCAATCTACTCTGTCATTTCACTTCACTCTCTGACACAACACTCCCCGCCCTTCCACTCTATGCCCTTAACACGACAAAACACTCTACTCCACTCTTTGCCATTCTGTCACTCCACTTGGCAACCCTGCTCCGCCTATGCCAGTCCACTCTGCTCCATTCTCTGCCACTCTGCCACTTTACGACCCTGCACTCTATGACCATCCACCCTACAATCCTCCACAATGCTCTACGACCTTCCACGACACTTTACTATGCTATACTCTATACTACTTCATTGTACACCACTCCATGCCACTTCACTCTATGCCACTCTACTTTGTGCCACTGCACTCTATGCCACTCGGTAGAGTGCAGTGGTGCACTATGACACTCTAGCCCATTAAACTCTGCTCCACTCGATGACACTTTACGCCACTCCACTCTACAACACCTCACTCTATGGCACTATGCCACTCGAAGCAAGTCCAACCTTGACACCTTATGCCACTCTATAACAATTTACTCCTCTCCACGTTATGCTATTCCACTCCATGGCACTCCACTTTACTCCACTCTACAACACTTTACTCCATTCTGTGCTATGCCTCTCTATGCCCCTTCACTCTACATCACTGCACTGTGACCTTCTAATACAATCTATGACATTCCACTTCACTCTCTGACACAACACTCCACGCCTTTCCACTCTATGCCCTTTACACAACATAACACTCTACTCCACTCTTCGCCACTCTATCACTCCACTTGGCAACACTTTGCTCCGTCCTATGCCAGTCCACCCTGCTCCATTCTTTGCCACTGTATGACACTTTACAACCCTGCACTCTAGGACCATCCACTATACAATCCTCAACGATGCTCTATCACTCTCCATTCCACTCCATGACACTCTATAATGCTCCACTCCACACCACTTCTCTGTTCGCCACTCCATGCCACTTCACTCTATACCACTCTACTGCACGCCACTCTACTCCACTTTAAGCCACTCTACTCTGCGCCACTTCAGTCTGACGCTCCACTCTATTCCACTCTGTTCCACTACACCCTGGCACTCTACAACACTTTAGTCCACTGTACAACACTGTACTCCACTCTTTGACACTGTACTCCACTCTTCGACACTGTACTCCACTCCATGCCCTCTACTCTACAACACCGTACTCTACTCCACTCAATGCAATGATACGCTATACCTGTCTACTCCACATTACTCCTCCCCACCCTACGCCACTCCACAATGCACCATTCGATTCTACCCTCCTCCACTCTCTTTCCACAACACTCCACTCTAGTCTATGACACTCCATACTATGACAGTCCACTCTACACTGCTCAATGCCACTCTCCTCTATGACACAAACCTTTAGCCATGCTGAACAGCAGCCATCATAGCTGTCTAGATTGCTAAAGACTTGTTGGGAACATTCTGAAAGCTTCCTTGGAAATGCACCCCACCCATAGCTTACCATTGGCTTTGTGTTTTGTAACTCACAGGTGCTTGCTTTCCATTTGTTTGCTTTATTTCTTTTAGGATGTCCAGTTTGAGTTAGTCCTTCATGTGAATCATAGCCTGTTCACCAGGGCTCCTTGTACTCATCCACGACTGCTTGCTTTCTGTAAACAGGCCTCTAAATGTTGTTCTTATCTTGTCAAGTATCAAGCTCTGTCTTCTAAGGGAGCTTGGTGTTATGTGACTGTCTTGCTTGGGTTGTGAAAGGAAAGGCATTTTTCTAACACCCTCCAATCTACTCTCCTTCTCTTAATGACACTCCACTCCAATCCACTCTGACACTTTACTCCGTTCTAGTCTGATCCACTCCACTCTACTCTACTCCATTTTACCCTACTCTACTCCTCTCCACTCAACTCTATGCCACTCCACTCTATAGGGCGAGCTTGTGGCATAACAGCCTGAGCTGCCGACTTCAGAGCTGGGGAACCAGGTTCAAGTCTCTGCTTTGGCTCAACATCCTGTGATTCTGGGCAAATCACCTAATCTCCCTGTGCGTACAATTCAGCGCCTTGAAACCCTCATGGGTGATTTGCTGCGCTTTACAAATCCTGGATTTATAACCCTCTGCTCCACTCTGCCAGTCTACTCTATGATGCTCTATGCAACTCCCTCTACACCACTCCACTTTACTCCACTCTGTTCTATGACACACTACTCCACTGTTCTCCACTACGCCACTCTTCTGCACACAACTCTAGGCTGTTTTATGCTACTCCACTCTGCAACACTCTATTCCACTCTGTGCCACTCAACTACTCGGTTTCATTCCACTCTACTGCCCTGTACTCTACTACTACATTCTATGACAATCTACTCCACTCTATGCCACTTTATTCTATGACACTGCTGCCTTCTATGCCACTCCCCTTTACTCAACTCCACTGTATGCCACTCCACTCTACGCCACTCAACCCTGTGACACTCTATGATACTATGCGCCACTCAACTATACAACCTTCCTGACATATAAGATCAGACGAAGACCACTGTCCTTTTTTAGGACTAAGCAGTACCAAGAGCAGCACCACTGGCCCTGTTTCTGCTCTGCCACCAATTTAACTGACACTTTCAGGAGCAAGATTTCCACTTGCTGCTGAAAGATATGTAGGTCATCTGCTAGGGAGGGTGGTGGGAGAAGATGGAGGAATGGGTGAAGTAGACTTTTGGAAGGGTGGAGCATATTTGCATTCTACAACGTGCAAGATGCATTGTCTGATGTTATGACCTTCCAGGCCAGCAGAAAGGAGGATACCCAGCCTCCAATAGACACCATATACTCTGATGTGGCGGAGGAGGAGGAAGGGAGAGGCAAGGCTGGCCTATATCTTCTGGCTACTACACAGTTAACAGCTGTGGCAGGGGTACATTTTTCCCAGGCCACTAGAACGGGTTCCAAGACAGTCTTATTGAAAGGGACTAGGGGCTCTGATGCTTGAGATGTGGAGTGTAATTTCACCTAGGCACTGTACTCCCTCTATGACACTCCACAACACTCTACACCACTTCACTTCATGCCACTCCACTTGACACCCCTCCACAACATTCCACTTCATGTCACTCCACAGAACTCCACTCTACTCCATTCTACTGTGTGACATGCTAGGACACTCCTCACCACTCTATGCCACTCTGTGCCACAGCAAGCCACTCCAGTCTACGATACTCCACTACATGCCACTCTGCTTTACACCCCAACATTTTTTTGTGATGCTGAAAAGCAGCCACGCTGGTGTACAACATGGCTAAAACACATTGGCAAAGTCAATAGCTCTTGCATAGGTGTGACCTCTTGGCTTTGCCAATATTTGTATTTCTTTCTGATCTGAAAAAGACATGCTGCTGAAACAAGCTCATGTCTGCATCCAAGCCTGCCTGTGTGCTGAAGCAAAAAGTGCATACATGTTGGTTATGGTCGGACATAACAGCATCAAGGAGGGAATACTTGCAAATATATGTTGAAAAACATTATGGGACCATGAGGTTTGTACAGACTTAAAATTGTGACTTATGTGTTTGTCTTACAAACATGAGCTGTCAGGGCTGGCTTTAGGGCAGTGCGACTGGTGCGGCCGCACTGGGCATCAACCTGGGGAGGGGGCGCTGACCTCATGGGGGGCAATGTGTTTAGCAATAACTTACAATTTAAAAACACCTGCTGCAGAGTCCCTTGTGCATCAAGTTTTCAGGCAACAATATAAATATCAAGATAACTCTTGCAATTAATGTTTCTGCTAGAGAGAGAGGTCTTAGTTTTGTCTAGTCACAGTTTTGATTCAATATAAAGTAGCACAGAGGGTTAATGCGCCTGCTGCAAAGAAGGCGTACAGTGTAGATCACAGATCTGTATTTTATGTGGATAATGGAGTGGATTACTGCTTTTGTCACAGAGATTCTTTGTTACCGCAGTTCACAAGATACAATCCTAATATAAAACAGTGACTGTTACGAACTGTCATCAAAGAGCTGCATGCTAACTGCATAAAATAGATTTGGATGTTATGTTTCTTTTCCCCCAGTCTTTCATTATCTATTCCTAATGTTGCAAAACAGGGTTCCTTTTGGTAGGTATGCATATCCTTATTAGTAAAGCTAGCCTTCATCAGTGCTTTAAAACTAATTAAATGTATGTGAGAGAGGAGCCTTGGAGAGATGAGGGGCACTTTTGCCCAGTGGAGGTGAGCGTATCTGAGGCAGTGGTCGGGGTGAGGGTGGTGGGGGATTCGCCAAAAATGATTGTCGCACTGAGTACCACCAGAGCTAAAGCCAGCCCTGTGTGCTGCATTAAAATGACAGCAGTCTGGTTACACATTTTGCATCTGTAGGAAGAAAGAGTACATGGAATATGTCTCCTACCCACTGATGAGGAGGAACAGTTACCCCGAAATGCATGAAGCAAAATGTGATGATTAAAATAGCACAATATTTACATTTTGAGGAAGTCGGTATGAGTTAGTGGTTAGTTTATGAGCTTGAATACTATTTAAGTACAATTAAACAGTCATTTCATATAAAAACAAGAACTTTGCAAACAGTGATGGAATCTTTGGAATACGCTTTTCTGTACAAAACTGTTGAAAGTTTAATAACAAAACAACAAAACACTGTGTGTGAGACTCATAACTCACTCGTAGTACTGAAATTTGAATCAAGTGATGAAGGCCTGGTTTGTGAACCATGTGAGGTTGAAAGCTAAAGTGTTTTTCAGTCCAAATAATAGGGATAACTTCACCTTAGAAGACAAACACAGAGGCCCTCAGTATGAGTTTGGCGGGCGGCAGAGGCTGGCCGCCAAACTTGTACCACCACCTTACCGCAAGTGCGGCCAGAACACTGCCGGCCCTATTACGAGTTTACTGCAAGCTGGTGGGCAGAAACAGAGTTTCCGCCCACTGGCCCTGCGGTGAACATTGCCTTAACATTGATGCCGGCTCGTAATTGAGCTGGCCGCAATGTGGTGGTGCGGCGGGTGCAGGAGCACTCGTCACGCTTTCCACTGCCTGTAATTCGGGCTGTGGAATGCGCGACGGGGATGTCCATGTGGGCCCCTGCACTGCCCATGCCAAGTGCATGGGCAGTGTAGGAGCCCCTGGCAGCCCCATTCCGCCAGCCTTTCGATGGTGGTCCAACTGCCATGAAAAGGCACGTGGATTGGGGAGTCATAATCCCCAAGGCAGCGCTGCACTCAGCTCCACCCCGGTGGATTACAACCCCCGAGACCACCAGGCTGTTGACTGGGGGCAACCTGGTGGTGTCGGCGGCGGACCACGGTGCCTCCGCCACAGTCGTAATGTGCCGGTCAGACCGCCACAACCAAGGCAGTCCGACCATCACCGCGAGACTTGTAATGAGGGCCAGAGTCCTTAAGGTGGACAGCTGTTTCTGGAATATTAGGGCTTCCAAACTTACCTCTGAGGAGGACATATATGAGAAAGATGGTAATCCGTTGTGGCAACACAAAATTACCTGTCTTTTGTATGCTGGGGACAGTTGGCACAAGTGCAGTGTCCTAAGCTGGGCTGCAAGGCTTTTGGTGCTGGTGACATCCTGTGTCTTATGAAATGGCAACTGCAACCTATGTCCAGCAGAAATAGAAGAAAAGAGCAATTGCTCTCTCTGGAGGATTTGAGAACAAAGGCCCTCATTATGACATTGGCAGTGACTGTTATAGTGGCGGTAATACCACCAACAGGCTGGAGGTAATTACCGCCAAACTATGACCATGGTGTTGATTACTCCCATACACAGCCAATGTACCACACCAACCACCAAGGCGTTGACACCACGCACCACGGTGGTAACAACCAACAGCCAGGCGGAAGACAAGCTACTGCCCACCATATTAAGGCACAGGAAACAACCAGGATTTCTGGGGCAGTACCAATGCCATTAAAAACCTGGCAGACCCACAACACAGAAGGCGAAAGAGTCACCAACAGGTACACAGAGGAGACCACCGCCGCCATGGAACCGGAACTGCAAGTCTTCCCAATGATCATCTACGCCATGCTCCACCTCGAACAACAACGCCGACGAAGACGATGACGGTGAGTACAGCCGCCTAGCACACAAGGGAGGGAGGGAGGAAAAGGACAGTGACACACACGCACAATACACACACACACCATACATACAACCAGCTGCAGACGTAAACCAATGTCACACAACACACGTCATAATAATGATAGGACAACAGTAATGAAGTACGGAGAATGTAATGTATGGGAATAGCAAGAACTGAACAAATTGGTAAACAAGAGATATGTACAAATGTACACAAAGGGCCAATGCCCAGTCCAAAGTACTAAGGGCTCACATGGCAACAGGGCACAGTCTAAGGCCCAACTCGTTTCCTGACGACATCCTCACAGAACTGTGCAGGGGCATCATTATTGAAGTGGGCAGGCACCTCAGGGGGAAGGAGGGTGGGGGCACCTCCGCCGAATATGGGAACTCGCCCACTGCTTCTGGAGGGGGCTCCATGCCCACTGGCTGCAGCAGAAGTGGAGGGCTGGCTAATGGACTGGCTAGTGGTAGGGGCCTGCTGCTGTGCTGTTGCTTACCTCATGATGTTGGCCATGTCTGCCAGCACCCCTGCTATGGAGACCACGGTGGTGTTGATGGCCTGCAAGTCCTCCCTGATCCCTTGATACTGTTCCCCCTGCAGCTGCCTGTTCTCCTGCACGTTGTCAAAGATCTGGCCCATCGTGTCCTGGGAATGTTGGTAGGCTCCCGGATCTCGGTGAGTGCCTCCTAGAGAGTCGGTTCCCTGGGCCTGTCCTCCCCCTGGCACACAGAGGTCTTCCCAGTGTCCCTGTTGCCCTGTGCCTGTGTCCCCTGAATGGTGTGCCCACTACGACTGGCCCCAGGTCCCCTATTGTCTTGGGCTCAAGGTGTGAACTGGGATCCCTGTAAAGGTGGGCTTACTGCTGATTGACGTGTCCTGGGGACAGAGGTGTGGGGACGCTGGGTGGGTGCTGTGGTATTGGATACTGATGGTGGAGGCTCTGTGGTGGACTGTGAGTGGGCTGGAGTGACCGTCTGTCCAGTGGTCCCTGATGGGCCAGGTTGTTAATCCAGATCTACAAGTCCAGAGTCATTCATCATTGGGGGCATCTTCTGTTGGGGGCTGGATAGTCATGGCGCCTCCTCTCCGCTGACATTGGCTGGGGCACCTGCTGGGATGTAAGTGATGTATTATGCTTCATGCCTGTGACATATTATACATCCCTATCTTCCCCTCTATTGTTGCTATTGTCCTGCCACCTTTGATTGTGTATGGTGATGTGTTGTGGGATTGTTAGTTCCCCCATGCTGTGCATGCTTCAGTGATGGGTATCCATTACAGGGCTGGCAAGGCTGTCCATGCATTGGTGTGGCATGCAAGGTTTGGCATTGGGGTTAGTCAGATGTGTAGGTGCAGTGCATGGGATGGAGTGGAGTGATGGGAGTAATGGTTTGGGGGAGATGGCATGCAGGTATGGGGGTGATAAGTAGTAAATGTTGACTCACCTGTATCCAGTCCTCCGGCTACTCCAGTGAGTCCCTCAGGATGCAGTATTGCCAAGACTTGTTCCTCCCATGCTGTGAGCTGTGGGGAGGAGGTGGGGGTCCACCGCAAGTTCTCTGTATGGCGAGCTGGTGCCATGCTACCACAGAACGCACCTTCCCCCATAGGTTATTCCACCTCTTCCTGATGTCGTCCCTTGTTCTTGGGTGCTGTCCCACAGCGTTCACCCTGTCAACGATTCTCCCCCATAGCTCAATCTTCCTGGCAAAGGATATTTGCTGGACCTGTGGTCCAAACAGCTGTGGCTCTACCCTGACTATTTCCTCCACCATGACCCTTACATCATCATCAGTGAAATGGGGTTGCCTTAGTGGGAACATGGGTGTTGTGTGGTGTGTGTTGGTGAGAATGTGTAGAGTAATGTGGTGGGGTGTGTGATGTGGAGTGCATGAGGGATGTATGGGTGTATGTGGTGTGTGTGTCTAGTTGTCTCTGTGCTCTTTGTGTCGATCTCATGGCAGTAATTTGTGATCGCAAAGGGTTGTGGGTAATGTGGATGGGTGTTTTATGGTGCTGTGGGTGGGTGTTTGGGTGTCAGGTGTGTGTTTTTGTATTGGCCAATGAAGTGTTGTTTTGTACTTGGGTGTCCATTATGTGCGTGGCAGTATGTACCGCCAATGGTTTAGCACCATTGAATGTTCGCCCTGGTGATTTGTGGGTCATAATGTGGTAGGCGTTGTTTTGTTGGTGTAACGGTATGGGTGTTGGTACCACCACTTTAACACTAACCTCTGGGCTGGCGGATTTGTGTATGTGGTGCTATTCTGTCGGATTGGTGTGTGTGTGTGTCATAATATGGAGGATGGAATAGCGCCACTGGCAGTATGTTGGCGGCCGCCACCGTGGCAGTAAACTGGATTTACCGCCAATGTCAAAATGAGGGACAAAATATGTCACTGCTTCTTGAGGGAGAGATTCTTGGAGGAGTGTCTGGGAGCCCTCCGGGTTAATCCCAAGTTTCAGGAATTCAGGTTTATAAGTAGGAGCAGAAGCAATATCCTCATAGTCACTCAGCCTTCCTCCAAAAGCACAGCTTGTTATTGCCTACTTAGAAATAGGACGCAGTTGCCATGTTTGGGAGCTCTGAGAGTCTGATCCTAACACTCTGAGGTGTCGGTCAAATAGCAGGACTGAGGACCATTTCTTTTGGGTCACCCACTCGTCTTACACACGCACCAGAAATACCCTAAAAGGGGGAGAAAAACAAAGGAAAATCTATGGATGAAAACGAACGGTATAGGGGCAGTGAGAGTATATTGGTGGGTGAAGGAGGGATGAGGTAAAATAAAGACTTTTTGCAACCCCAATATTTGGTAGCGGTGCAAAAGGACTTAGAAAAACCTGAATTAAGCGCTGGTTGCAGCCAAGTGTTCCAGTCAGCTTTATTGCGGTCTTGCAACAGGAGCCTGGTAGGACACAGAGATCTCTATTTATCCTATGTCAGGGATGAGTCCATACAGCAATTTTCTTTGCTTTTGCATGCAGTCTCCTGTGAATACATACATACATACATTAGATTTTAAGAATGCACTGCATTTGTATACAGTATAAGCTAGGCTGACACTAAATTTGCAAAGGATTGCGTTTAAGTGCTTACAGTGCTTAACATCCAATTAATGTACTCTTTTTTGGAGCTATACCAAAGAAAGAACTTCAACACTTCTGCCCTTAGACTTCATTACGGCGGATTATAGTCTGCTCCCATAGAGTTAATCCACCAATACCGGGTTTGGGTTTAGATTTGTGGTCACAAATGGGGAATGATCTTCAAAATGAGTAGATATCAACAGAATTTGAACACAATTGCACAAGTGCATAGGGGCCCACTAAACCACATTACACTAAATGTACATCTCATAGAAATTAGAATTATGCCTAAAATGTTTCTTAAAGTATACTTATGAGTTGTTTTAGTATTGCAACCAGTTGCGGCTCACGGGGGGGGAGGGGTTTAAGGACAAACAAAATAAATAGTAATAAAAAAATCTTATCTCCCTTGCCGCCTCTGCCATACCGCTCCACTCCTCGGTCCTCACAGCAGGCACAGGCTCCCAGCCTGCCCTGCGGCCAATTCGAACAATGCTGTCTTGCTGCTGGCAGCATGAAAGCAACATTAGGATTGGCCAGAGCACCCTGGCTTGGCGATCTGAGGCAGAGTGCGAGCCTCTGCCGCTGTCTCCAACACAGCAACACAGTGCTGGGTTGGATAGAGCCCAGTGCACGTGTGTTTGGCCATCCCCGTCATGCCCCATGGCCCTCCCTTTTTACAATAAAACAATAATAAACATAGTTTATCATTTTATTGTAAAAGGTTTGCAGCGGCTGCTGGGCGTGTGGGAGGAACAGGTGACGCTCCTCCACCATAGCAGAGGAGCCGCTGCTGATTGCAACTTTAGGCTCATTTCAGTCTACGTTGGGCTGAATTTGGGCCTGTATTGGGACAACTTTGGACTTGGGAAGGGTCTCAAAATCCAGCAACAATGTTTTGATTTGGATCACGGTCTACTAGATTTTGGAGGCACAATGCAAGGTACCCATTGTATCTGTCTGCCTCCTTACCTGACTTCAGACATGATGTTGCAAACAGTAGTTATAAAATAGTATAGAAGTCTTGCGACAGAGAGAAAATACCCAACATCCTCAGTATACAGTTAACACCATAAATCACAATACAGTGATTAGTTTACTACAACTATTTTAGTAGCCTGATATTTTGATATTTCTATGTTAATCATACTGTCTTACCTATTGTCCTTAATAGAACTGAACATTTCCAAAAACAAAAGTCAGGCAAGTTTACTCTCCACGGCTGAGCCAGCTTCCACTCAATGTTGTGGACAAGCCCAGTAAGGTTGCAAAGACGTTTCTAAATCACTCTACTTTTGATTGTGATGTTTTGTAATTTCAGGTGATTTCTGAAAACCTGTATATTGTTCTGAATAAAAAAACATATAAATAAGAGGAAGATATACACATTTTCTGCCACGCCCCCTCTACTTTTATCCTTCTCTAACATGTATTGTGTTAAGATCTTTCTGGCTAGCTCCTCAGATCTGTTGGTTTGCTCAGCCTTCATTATGAAGCAATAGGACCTTAAAATTGCCAACAGTAATCAGTGTGTCTTAAACTCATCCATTTGCAAGGGCCCCATCCATTGGCAAGGGGGTGAACGTCAGAATATCTTGTACAGAAATATCATGTCATAAATATTATGGCATATGTATAGTTTACAAAAATATCACCCGGGTGTTGATTTTGTAAGATTAACTCCAATGGGGCAAGATATTTGCAAATGATATTTCAGACAAATATTTATTTCAAATGTTACTCTGACAACGATATTCTGGTACCACACGTCCATGGACACTGGGCAGTACAACACTATGAGGCCATAACCACAGCTGGCATGTTGCTGAAAAACCCAGTAAGATAACATTGTATTCACTAGATATAAAAAGGTAATAATTACTATGCTGCTGAAACGCTCATGCTTTGCCCAGGTGACTTGGCCTCTCTCCAGTCTGCCTTTTTTGGCGGAATTCCTGGAAAAAAAGAAGCTCTCTGCTTCAGCACCACCTGCATGGGAGTGTTGCACAATTATCAGTCAGGCTTTAGGCCAGAAAGAGAACGTGAGCTGGCGTGAAGGAGGTTATCCGTGGATCCAGGACAAAGGACAAAACCGTGGCCTTAAATTATGTTTAACCTTTTGCCAACTTTCAGTGCATTAGAGCAGATGGAAAGAGTTGAAGTCTGCTGCCACATACTGTGTTTCTAGTAAGAGACTCCTTGGCTGATGTAAAACTTCATATATCAGTACAGAAGTAGTACTACAGGGGTACTCTTATGTACTGCTACATGGTCTTGTACTAATTGTATTTTATTCCTGTTTAAGCTGTTTTGTCATAAATTCACAAAGTAGTACTGTTTCACCTACTATTACATGCCTTTTCTTAGCCCCATAAGTGCAGGCGTTGGCCAACGGCCACACTCACTCCCCTGTGCATCTGTCAGTGCTGGGGAGGGTTGCACTGTAAGTTTCTTTTTTTTTTTAAAGCCAAGAGTGGGGGAGAACCGGAATCGCTTCGGCCCCTGCCCCTTCCTGCCCATCTGTGATGTTGGCGTGAGGCGTGCTGATGTCTCTGATCCCTACCTAATGTGGAGGAGCGAGGAGGTGAGTGCTCCATCTGCCCTCTGGTGGGGGGGTTTTCGGGCCTCGAAGCCTCTCCACTTGTGAGGGATGCATTGTTGGAAAGGGAAGAGTCTCCACCTTCCTCCACTGCCTCCTTCAAGCAGTTTCCTTCTCCTAGATTACAGACATGCTGCAGTCCACAAGCAGGAAACCACTAGACACCAGGTAAACCCAATGGACCACCAAGAATATTGTGTTTTAGGGGTGTCGGCAACACAAAAGGATAAGGGACGGAGTGCTGAATCTTTTCACTCACTCACCCCCAGTCACAGATCTGGGTTAAATCAATTGTTCTTTTGCACACCATGTCACCCCACTTTGGACCCGGCCATATGCAAATCAGTCTTGACCTTGCTCCCCATGGGAACAGTCCAGTCTGAACTGCCAGGCCGGATCCTCTCTGGACCAGAAACAAGCATCCTGGGACCGGTTTGGGGGTATCACCCCTCATCAGCCAGGCTAGCTTGAATCCAGTGGTACAATGAGCAAGGGACCCACGTCTGGGCATAGCCTGCCCCTTGGGGTGACTTTAGCAACACAAAAGGATGACGGACGGAGTGCTGAAACTTTTCAAACACTCACTCCATGTCACAGATCTGGGTTAAATCCATTGTTCCTTTGCTCACCATGCCACCACATGGTGTTGTCCCTGCAGTATGTGGGTTGGCCTCCCCGTGGAGGCATTATTATATCATTATTTATTTTTTTGTAAACGTTTGTTTTCTCTTGCAGTTGCAATCACGTCCCCCCGGGCGCAAACAAAATTACACTTTTAATCTGGGGGTCTGCTGTCCCCAGGCAATGGCTGACCCAAAGGGGGCAACTATTTCTTTAAAAAAAACACGGTGGCCCACATTTCAGGGCAGTTTTGAACTTGTAAAGTAATGCTGTAGAAGTACTGCGTGAGGTATGGAAATCTGTATGCATTTGTGCAATGCTTGAGGTAACATCAGAGAAATCAACAGTAAAAAATAGTCACCAGCCTATATATCAGGCCCACAGACAGCAAAAATACACCCCACATACTGACCTCTCAGACCAGATAAAAGCCAAATTGCCCGATAGGCCAGTTCGACACTGGCCCTCACACATTCAGGAAGTCGGTGCTCTTGATACACAGGTAAATATTTTTTTTAGGTATAAAATGCCATATGGCTAAAAAGGTGACCCGGATCTACAAATCAGAACAGTTTTGAACTTGTAAAGACACACTGTATGAGTGCTTTGCAAGGTATGGAAGTGTGGATGCATTTTGCTTGATGCAGGTAATGCTTGTGGTAATATCACACAAATCAAAACTAAAAACGGACCCACCAGACCATAAAACAGCCCACATACTTACCTGTCAGACCACAACACACTGCCAGATTGCCCTCCAACCCCCACGAGGGCCAGTCCGACCCCACTCTCACATGCTCTGAGGTTCAGCCCTCCTGAGATACAGGCCGCCTCCACTGAGAGCAAAATCTTTTTTTTTTTAAACTGCCCTAATCCACTGGACTACCAAAGAGTGTGTAGACCCATGTAATTGGCATGTTGTTAGTGGTGAGTTCTCGGGTATTAGTACGAACTCGGCCTGCAGCATGCACAAATGCATGCAGCCTTTTATACCATACAAAACACCTATACAACTTGTCTTTTCAAATGCAACACTGCCCCAATGTTGATTTTTGGCCAACTTCTCTGGTGTGGCCTTTGGTATCCCTAAAATAAATAAGTGCCAGACTATCATGACGTTTGTGTCATGTTTGCATATCCCTGCAGGAATTTTTCAAAGCAATCAGCTATGTTTGTTGCTTTGTTAATTTGTTAAAAAGAAAACTAACACAGCATATTGTGCTGCCTTGCGTTAGTGTGCATCAGGGAGGAATTCCATTGTTTTTTATGCAAATCCATAACTACAAAGACCTGTAGACTGGGATTAGTGCCAAAATCCTGCACATGCCTGATGCTTGTATAGCAAGGACAAATATCTTCTTGTTATTACCTCTTTACATGTGTGCTGCATTCTGCACACATACATAGGGAAAAAACCATCAAAGGGTATTTGTTATGCAAGGGCCCCTTTTCTGCACAAAGGTTATCCTGACCATTATGTAGCCATCTTGCACTATTGCGCAAGGGTGCCTACTTTGGCGTAAGGCACAACAGAGTGAGCCAGCCCACTGAGAAAGCAGACCTGCACCATTCTTAGATGATATGGGGCAGTTCTGCTCTGTCTACGTGATGCAGTGTAGTAACTTGGCTTGCTGCATTGCAGCTCTTGTCGCATGAAGTATGTTGTGATATTGCATACGTGGTAAATTGAAGGAATACTTTGTGGGGGGTTTTTGGTCTTTTTTTTTTAGTGTCTTTGGAGACGCCGCATCTGCATTGATAAGCTAAGTGCTTTTGTGTTTACACTCTGGCACGCACATCTCCCAGATGCACACACCCACCAACCCAACAAGAAGCTAAGCACTTTTACACTCTGTCACACACATCTGACAGATGCACACATCAACCCACTGATTTAGAACCATTCTTCTGCCTTGTATGTAGGACTAAGTGTTTCATAGTAAAAGTTTTAGACAGTCAACAGAGATGGTGTCTCCTTGCGAGGACTCCCAATGACCTTGGATTGTGTTTTTATAAGAATAAATGGGGTAACACTGGGTGGAAGGAATATTCTAGATTTCTGCTGATTCACAGAAATGTAAGGAATATGTGATTTTTAGCAAAGTTTGAGGTTTGCAGGGCATTGTGGGTGAGACAGCAGCGTGAACTCCACACAAGGCATACCACCCTGAAACCCCATGGGGCTTTAGGGGCATATTTACGAGCCCTGTTGCTTTGCTGTTGCACCACAAAACATGGCACAAGAGCAGCGCAAGCCAAAAATGTGCATGGGCCAGAGTGGTTTTCATAAATCTGGAGTAAAGCAATGCAGCATAAATCAGTGCATTTCCTTACTCTGCACAGGGGAAACATTCCAAGGGTGGTGCATGGGTGTTCCTATGGATTTTTATGCATTCCCAGATTTACCAGAAGTGGTAGACCTGGGAATGCACAAAAAAACCTATGCCTTCCCAGATGAGGAATAACGAGGAAAAATATCTTTATTACTCCTTGTTTTTTCCTCTTTCTATATGTGCTACATTCTGCATTACACATACAAAGAGGAAAAAGCCTCATAGGGTTTTTGTTGTGTAGGAAGATACTCCCTTCCGCACAAAACAATCCTACAGGCAATAGAGACATCCTTGCTTCATGGTGCAGTGGTGCCTGTTTTGGTGCAAAGCAGTGCATTGTGCGCAAGTGCTGGGGAGAGGACAGGAATGCGCTGTTTTGGAATACATATGGTGCATTCCTGCCCTTTCCTTATGACGCAGTGCAGCAGGGTGACTTGCTGTGCTGCGCCACTTGGCCATAAGTATGGCTCTATGTTTTCAAAATGTATGTAGGTTTGAAAGGATGTTGGCCAAGCATAGCCCCAAATATCACAGCTACCCCTACCGCTGATTTCTCCAAGTAGAGCTTTAGGGCTTTTTGTGTGTCATTCTTTTTGGGCTACCCTCACAAGTGGGGTACCGTTGTTATTGGGAGACGTGGTGACTCGTGGCAATTGGTAGGAAACAGGTGGACCCCTGCATATTCCGGAACTTTAAAGTCTGAGGTTTGCAAGGACTTCCAGGGAAGGAAACCTGGCAAGAGCCACGCAAAATATGCCATTGTGTACTCTCCCGGGTGTGTGTGTGTGTGTGTGTATATATATATATATATATATATATATATATACGTTTTGTAGGTTTCCTGAGTTGTTGGCTAAGTTAGGGCCCAAAACCCACAGCTACCCACATTGCAAAAAAAAAAGCTACGTTTTCCGTGGAAAATTTTAAAGTGTCCATGATGCCTGTTGACCCCTTTCCTGTTGTGGGTGCTAGACCCACCCACACAAGTGGGGTACCATTTGTATCAGGAAACATGGGGGAATGCTGGGTGGTAGGACATTCCCATTGTATTTTTTTAGAAACTGTAATCACGTAGAGTTGACCAGGTTTCAACCTGCAACAAGTAATATTGGCTAACATGAAATAAGAATCACTGTACAGTAGTTCATGGTGTGTGGGGATGGATGAAGTGGAAATATCTGATAAAACGCAACTTAACCCTGGCATCAAAGCACAAAACATTTCATGAAAGGAAATAGCATTATACAAAAAGAGTGACAGAGGATTTCTGCAGCTGGAGTTTCTTAATAAAAGTGTGGTCTGCCTCATTTAATCACATGTAGGGAAAATTAACCTTCCATGAATAAAACAATGTGAATTGTACATTGTTTCATACCAGCCTAAAGATTTATATTTCTGACAATGAAGAAAGTGAAAAGTTGTAATCGGGAGAAAAATAATTTCACCGGTTGGCAATATAACAGGGGATTGTCAGTAAGTGAAAAACGTGCTTCTTCCACTTCTTCGATATTCAACAAAGTGTATATAGAATTTTTTAAGCTATTGTCTTTAGTGTTATTCTCAAATTATTAGGCTCAAAAATAGCAGTTTGATTCAGAAGTTGCCACAGTGAAAACCTGGCATAGTTGTTGGTTAGGCCCAATTTAATTGTATATTAGCTTACTGGGACTGGCCTTGTTGTAATAGACATAAGTCTCTTTTAAGAAGATCTATGATGTTTTAGTGAGTACACTCTTTTAGAAAGTGTGTACTCATTTAGAAAGTGTGTGCATGCCATTGTCAATAACTTTAAAAATTGTTTGCAGATGTTCTTGATTTATTTGCCTTATTCTATTTATTCCATACATTCTAAATGGCATATATTCATGTAGCTATGAATCATTTATTTCTAGTGTGGCATGGTCCCAGAAGGAAATACAAAAAATCCATGTTTTTTTTGATTGAGGATAAATGCTCTTTAACATCTGGAAGATCAGAATGTGCTACCCACCACTGGCACCGTTTGTCTACACTGTATGTGGTAAAGACTACAGGTATGTATGTACTACACAGCAGATCAGGACGATTAGCTTTAGGAACAGGGTTGTGGAAAGAAAATGATGCAATGAGGTGCTTGAATCATTGGACCATATGGCTAATCGTTCAGGGGTATACTGAGCAGAAATACAACTTCCATTTTGGATCATTTCATTCACGTCAGAATCTGAAATGTTCATAGGGGCTTACCAATTCGTAAACAAGGTTAAATTAACTTTTGGTATAGAAGGTGTATTAAAGTCTTTCATGGTTCCAAATCTCAGACAAGTAGTCTGCTGGATTGTTTTGTTCTGAAAAATAATTTCTTTTGGTATAATGCATGCTCAAAATTAAGACTTCTTTTCCTTCAATTTGCCTAAATTATGCTCCCCAATGCTTTTCTCGACAACATTTTCTTGCCAATACTCTCATCCTTGTATAGCCAAATTCTGGCGAAATTCGTTTGGAAGTTGCTCTGGACTTTGTATAAAAAGTTTTTTTTAAAAACCTGAGGGATGTGACCTATCCTCATTCCTAAAATAAGGAAATTCCTTCAAGAAAATCTGGGTTTCACAATGTTCCCATTGTGTGTAATTGTGTTTCCCTAGGATAACTAGTTTAATGTATGTAATAGTGTACATATTGATAACAATCCATTCCATTACAATTCATGGAATTTAGACAAGGGTCTTCTTTGTTTAAGGTGGCTTATGCCTGTAAAAAAGACAATTTGTTTTACAGTCTCTGTATCCTAGTCATCTGAAATAGAAACAGGAATGATCACATAATTTATTGAAAGTTTCAAAACAAAAAATAGTAATTGCAATCCCTCACTAGGTTCCATGATCTGATAAGGAACCTATTCAAAAGCTATGTAATTGGGCACAGGAGAAACTGATGTTTGCAATTGTAGAGAGATTTCCTTGAACTCTGTGGAATGAAAGATGTGATTGCAATTCCCAAACCACGTGAACTTCCATTGTTCTTTCAAGGTGAAAATGTCCATTCAGGAGCAGTAGAAAGATGATTGTTGTTTATTGCCACATGAAGAAAAGAAATGCTTCTAGAATGATTGGACCAAGGTGAAATCAGTTATCTGTCATAAAACCAGTGACAAGCAAGAAGAAATCTATCGCTTAGAGTAACTAAGTTATGGAGTTGCATTGAGCATTTGCAACTGTAGTGATGGCAGAATCAGATTAATCAGCAAAACCCATTGCTCTGAGTAAAGTTGGAGAGGCAGTGAGCTCAAACATACCTGCTGGGACCTCAAGCTAGGGTTGTTACTGCTGTCTTCAAGGGCAGTTCATTCAGAGTAGGGAGAGCCCGAGAGGTTCTACTCTGAATCCTTCTCAGTGTCTGTGATGGCCGGCTGTAGAGAATCTGCCGTATAGTGCTTCTTCGTGTGGCTGATGGCCACCTGTCTGTCTCTCCTTGAACCAAAGGAGGCAGGATGACAGTTTTCTGGCATTTCATACCAAGGATTAGAACGGTGCTCTGTAGATATGTTCAAAAGTTTGCTTGTTGTGGATCTTTTCATGAACTAGATCCCCTACTTTAGGGAAAACCCTGCCATCAGTGGTTACAACCTTCTCTTCAGTACGATTCGCATTAGACAGCTTGTCCCTGTTCCCTTGGATACTCTGTAAGACATTCAAATGTTCTTCCCGGTCAAAATTCTTCATCCACCACCTCCTCAGGATTACATAGGTCCTGGTTAAACGTTACTTCATCCTCTACCTTCCCAGGATTATCTAAGCTAAGCACATACATAAGAACTCCAAAGAGCACCTCACATGAAGTGCGCTCTCCCAGTACTCATCTAGGCAAGTTATTTAATGCTGTTTGGACTCCATACAGAGTATGGTACTAACTAAGACATGAACATAGTACCTTAGCAGTCAAGGCTTTTTTACTCATGCGGTTAGCTTGCTCATCCAATCCATTGGTCCCAGCTCAAAATGAATTGCTAAATTGCAGACAGACTTCCAAAACAGACATAGCAACCCGGTAAGCCTTGCAGGTGAACACAATACATTATCTGGATTAAATACATGAACTGCTACCATCACTACTAGATGCTGCTAATCCATTATGACTGCTGACGCACTTGCATTTCTCTGTGACCACACTCATAAGAATTGATAACATGAGTCACTTGCTACCAATATACATTTATCCCGGTTAACAGAATTTATTGGGCCAATATGGTCAAAATAAATCACCCTGAATGGAGTATTGGAGACTATTAGAGGTAGTGGCAAGGGTCTTTTAACAGTAGAGCATTTGATCTGTTGACAAAAATCACATTGTCTAACATAGAGTCTAGTCTGTTTAAACACCAGTAGCGTTTTGGGTACATTAACTCCAGCATTGGCAGATGCCAATCCCTCATGTGCTTCCTTGATTAAGTCCAACCTGGACAGTTTATTAGGGATTATCCTGTCTTCCACTTCTAGTAGAGTGACCACTGTAGTGATATCTGAATTAAGGGATGGCAATATTTAGGAGGCAAGCCCACAACTTGTTTGGTTGCATGTATGGCTGTCAAAATATCTGCATCAATCTTCATCTGAGATCTAGTTAGGACCGCCACTCTGACAGTATGAACTACAGCATTGGCAGCTAAGTTAGCCAGATGCAGACGACCCAAGTTGTGCCTCACGTGGACCAACAGGAGCATATCTTGTAAGGAAGCTACCTTTCCACAGAGATGTTTATTCTTAATATGTTTTTGCTTTGAATCCTTAAATATATTCAAGGAACAATGTTGCAATCGGACACTGGATAAATCAGACACTGTGAGTGTGAGAACTGATGGATCAACCTTCTGCAATGCAAGTACTACGGCATGAAGTTCTGCATGGTGAAAAGTACTATCACTTAAGATTTTAGTGTGGGTGTGCTGCATTGTAACTGTGTGATGTTATTATTGTTACAATTCTATCCACCCTAGTTAGGTGTATTTATAAACCATCATCAGTGAAACAGATGTCATCAATGGATGATCGTAGAATGGAGTATTTATTCCAACCCTCCTGATTTCTGTATAAAGCCGGAGTTTACACCAGTGAGTAACTTGCCTGATATCTTCAGGTACTATGAAAGAAAAAAAATACCATTATTACTTCCTCCCTCAGGTGCTTCCCTAATAAAAACTGGGGGCCAGTTGTCTTCAGTAATATGATGTCATAATCCTCAAATAAATGCTGTGTGAAGACAGCTTTACTAATGCATGATATATCCCCTTCAATCTGTATCTTTAAATTATAAACCGTATCAGGAGGATTTAAAAGCTTCTCCAGAGTTTCAACTCATATGAACTCATTAGTTGGACTCCCTACCAGAAACTTGTGGATAGTCTGATGCACTATTGTGGCTTCAACTGCGCTATCTAAAAGCACTCTCACCCAAGTCTTGTTGTGCAGGCAAATCCATACCTGTATTGGCATGTTTCCTAGGAAGTCCTACTACTTTCTTCTTAACTGGAGTATTAGAGTCCAATCCTTTATCTTCCCTCTTTACACTGACTTCAGTCTCTTGTCCCATTTTACCTCTCCCGTTATACTCCTTTCTTCCATGCTCAGATCAACTCACTCTCTTCTCATTTACCATCAGTCTCCAGTAAAGAACGTGGAGAGTGGATATCAGAATTTTATTGTAGTCCCTTATATTATATTTGGCCCCTATCAGATTCCCGAAATACAAGAGACCTTCAGTATCAAAGTGAAATATTATGTGATGTGGGTGTTAGTCCTCACCGTGTTATACTCTCACAATACCCCAGAGATGATCCTTGAATTCACACTAATAATCCTTAGCTCAGTCTTGGTAGATTGGCAAAGAACAGTCAGGCTTTACTAGAGGAACATGTGTTAAACATTTCAAAGCACCAATATGGATGATAAGTAACTGACATGACTTGAAAGAAATCCAACACCAATTAATAAAAATAGAGCTCATTTTTATCTTAATTTAGATACCAGAATGAACAGAATTGAATAAGTATAACTGGAGTTATAGATTTTAGAAGCATAACTAAATTACAGCAGAACTGTCAAGTCAATGGAGAA
This sequence comes from Pleurodeles waltl, assembly GCF_031143425.1. Taxonomy (NCBI): domain Eukaryota; kingdom Metazoa; phylum Chordata; class Amphibia; order Caudata; family Salamandridae; genus Pleurodeles; species Pleurodeles waltl. The sequence goes on from NC_090448.1 coordinate 93,452,619, forward strand.
AGGGTCCAGTTATGAGGAACCCTGGCAGGGTTAAGGTCCTGCAGGTCCTGTGACCAGGTCACAACAATCAGTTCAATTTTACTCTGCCTGTGGCGTCTAGGTGCAGAGTTGTCCTGGCTGGCTGTGGTGCTGAACGGGACGCACGCTGGTGCTGATTTTACTGCTTATATGATGATGCAGCAAACAAGATGCAAAAACTCAGCTGGGTTG